>NW_027223769.1:38094161-38566661 GCF_028538775.1 Myotis yumanensis
CCACAAAGTGTTGGAAAAGGTTGGGCTTGCTCTCCCCAAACACCCAACAGAAGCGGGGACAGCCCTGGCTGCTGGGGCCCCGAGCAGGACCTGCTGGTGACTAAGTTTTCTTTGCCACCAGCCTGGAGGAGGAGGACACAGGAGGAGAGGCAGGGAGGCCCCGGGAGGCCGGCTGGGGGCCGCGGAGCATGGGGGGTCCGGTTCCTGGGGGCTCTGCAGCACCGAGCCTGGCATTTAAAAGCAGACACCGCGGGTCCTCCGGTGGACGCTTGCAGGGGTTGGTGTAGCATTGCTAAGCCTCCGTGACATCATCTGGGAGGTGGGCCTAGATATGGAAGATACTGACTCCCAGAGATTCGAGAGTATCTGTGAGAAGCACAGACATGGGGGTGTGTTGAGAGCTCTGACCGCACCGTGGACCAGTGTCACCCGCCGTGATTACCCGGCTGACCATTCTCCGCTCACCACCTCCTTGGTTCCCCACCTTGTACGTGAAGCAAGTTTAGACAGACAGACCCCCCGTCCGCTCCCCACACACCACACGCCAACATCCCGGGCCCGTCTCACAGAATCTCCTGCCACCTGCCCGAGTAGCCGCCACCTCTTTCCCAAAGGACAGGGGCCCCGCGAAGTCCCTGGAGTGAAATGCGAGTCTGGGTGGAAGGTGAAAGGCCCCGAGTCCACAAGGCTCTGACCACCCCGCTTCCCCTGCCAGCCTGCTGACCTGGGGCTCAGAGGGGGAACCTGGTCAGCCAGATGCTGCCGCTGTGCCCTGGCCCAGCCAGCAGAGGGCGCAGTGCACCTGCACAGGTGCAAGAGGGGAGCCAGCCTTCCTCCCCCAGGTGTCCTCGGTGGCCTGCACACCTGTGCGGGCGCCCACTGCATGGTAGGCGTGCACACGCACACTCGTGCACAAAGGACACGCACGATGGGGTCAGACTCCACATGGCACCCCAGAAAAACCCACACGCCCCTTCATCCGCCCGCCGCAAGGGTGGGCCAGGTCTTCCCTGACGGACTGACGGGGCGGACCTGCACAGCCAACGGTGCTCCTGGGAATGTCACACTGACCCCTGACCCTGACCCCCGCCTTCCAGGAACGCTGGGGGTCAGCCAGTGTCAACCATCGGGGGCGGCCTGGGATCCTGGCTCAGGTGAGGGACGGGAGCCACTCCCAACAGGAGGCGCCCCTCCCCGCCTCCCCACGCCAGCGCAAGAGAACTTCTCTCCTCGCTTCGAGGCCCAGGCAGGATGGGGGGTCACTCGGGGGACAGTGAGACCCCCACTCCACGGGTATGCCTGAACCCCTCCAAGCACATACACATGTTAGGACGAACCACAGGCAGGTGTGTACGCATCTGTGTACTGAACCACGTGTGTATCACACCTACACACTGAACCACACGTGTGTGCATTCACACACCCAAACATGTATCTACTGGGTCCGTGTAAGTGTGCATGTGTGTGTTAGTGCACATGTAAGCACTGGACGTGCTCAGGTGTGTGTTGGACCACAAGTGTGTATTGGTCTGTGAGCGTATGTGCAAAAAATGACAACCAGAGACAATGACAGAAAAGAAAGAGTCAGTGACCAAAAAAAAAAAAAAAATCCTTGTTCAACCAGTGAACTGCCACGCGTCCAAAACAGAAACCATCCCCACATGCCATGATATTTTGAATTTAACTTAAAAAATCAATTCGCAATGAATATTATAAAAATAAGTATATTACCCATTATTCGGGTGTTCTTGAATATTTTCAGCTGAAAGTTCTCACGAAAAATGATCTTAAAGCATCTATAGATGCTGATGGCGTAAAAAGGGTCAAACACCCAACACTCAAATCTTTATTTCCCCCAACTTTTCTCCCGGGAATGTTGATTCGGGATCTCAGAAGTTTCACGTCAGCGTCCCGTCAGCAGGCCCAGGGCTGAGCCACGGCCGGGAGCAGGCGGCGGGCACCTCCCGCCGCTCAGCCCACCTTACTCAGCACTGCCCCGTGAAAGCGGGTTCCGTTAAGTCAGGAAACCCCACGCCAAGCCACCTACCTATGACTCAGAAACTAGCACGGTCATTTCCGGGAACCCCAAGATCGCCACCCCAGGTGGGAAATCCCAGGAAACAGGTGTGTGTGTGTGTGTGTGTGTGTGTGTTAAGGGGCAGCACAGGTTGACTTGAATGGAACAGGGAAATAAGTCGCTGCATTTCCCACGCCGGCCTGCGTGCCTGCCAGCAGGCCTCCTAGTTCCCGGGGGTACCGACCGGGCCCGTGACCGGCAAGGACAGTGACCGTGGCAGGTGACTCACGGCACGCCCACGGCCTCACCTGGGAAGCACTGCCGTGGGGGTGACCCCTGTCCGAAACCATCCCGCGTGTGTGACAAACACTCAGTGAAGTTAGCTGTCGGAAATCATCGCCTCATCGACAAAGCCGGCCAACATCGGATGTTATCAACAGATGGTTTTTTAAAAAATGCTTTCAGTTCCGTGCCAACACTGGAACTTAAAACAGCTGACATAAAAACCCAGAATCCCAGTTCCCCTTAAGAAACCCGCACCTCCGCGTCGGCGGGCCCGCACCCACTCACGGCAGCTCGGGGCTGGGGGAGCGGGCGGGTGCCCTCCAGCTCGCCACAGTCCCCACCCGGCCCACCGGCTCACCCCTATCACTGCCTGGCCCTGGCGCAAATCTGAGTGTGAGAATCTTGACATCCTACCCGCTCCCCTCGGGAAACGGACGGGAAGCCTGAAGCCACCGCCGGGCCCCAGCAGCCATGGACCCCCAACGCCCCGCCCAGAGCCCCTCCACCTCCCCTGCTAACTTATTGTGAGGCCACAAGACCATTGGAAGTCTCCGCTCCAAGCTCGAAGAGGCCGATTCCCTCCCTGGCTCAGTCCGACTGGGTTTGCAAAGACGGATGGGACACGGTTCCGGCTGGGGCTGGGCGGTGGCAGGAGCGTGCGGCTCGCCTGGTGTCTCATGTTCTCTCACACTTAACGTGTGACCGGCATGAAGGCGAGTGGATCTATTAGACAGTCACACAGGGGAGCGGGGCTGCGCCCGCAAAGCCGATGAAGTTACGGCGGCGGGGATGGCGGGCCCGGGAGGAATCAGCGCTGAGTAAGGCCTGTCGCGGCGGCTGACAAATGATGATAAAGTGACCGCTCGCGCCGGCCCGCGATGGAAATGGACAAGGTGGGCCTCCCCCGCTAATGAACAGAAGCCACCCTTGCTCCCGTGAAAAGCGCGGCCAGTTCCATCTCAATAAGCATCAAAGGAAATGTGCTCCCACCGTCGGGAAGGACGTGGACACGTGGGCAGGGGGCGTGGCCTTCACAGGAGGGACCCCTGCGTGTGGGAGGGAGGTGGGGTGGCAGCAAAGGCACAGGTGCCCCCACAGACAGCGCCCCCACTGCACCTGCCGAAAAACACCCCCGTCGTCCCCCCGACCTGCAAACCGAGGCTCAGGAGGTTTGCAAAGACGAGGGGACACTCGGGGAGCTCCGGGAACAATGGTCTCCACGCGGCCTGTCAGATGCGCGGGGCTCGGATTCTTATAAAATAATGTCAGTGCGAGAACAATACCCTCCGCTAGACAAGACACTTCGGAGGAGAGGCGGATGGTGCGGGGGTGGGGGCCACCCCCCCCCCCCCGCAACATCCACCCTCGGAATACAATGCGCCAGCTGCACGTTAATAAATATGTAATGTTTGATGAGAAATATGGATAGCATCTTCCCTCCCCCGGAGCCGCTCGCCCTCGGGCGGCAGACGGGGATCTGGCCCACACCGACCGGGTTTCTCTCTCGCTCTGAAAACACAAATGCGAATGTTTTCCTGTCCCAGCTGTTTGCCATTGTGGCTGTTTATCAGCTTGAAGGATGAACAGTGGAATAAAAAAAAAATTTAAAAAAAAAAACACCCCCCCCACACACACACACGCCTGCATTTCCAATGTGCCCGTCAGCCGGCCATTGTTCGGGAAGAAAGCGCATTGTGGTGCTGGCAAACTTCTTCTTGGGGAATGTCCAGGTTTTAAGAAAAGCTATTCAGCTGTGCAATCTGTTTAATGCATGCATATGAAATCACACGTTTTGGGGGGGAGATTTTTGAAAAGGGGGGAAAGAGGAAGTGGGGGAAAGTAGGAATCAGACGTGGAAATGCTCCACCTGTGCCGTCCACAGCCCGTCTCCCTGCCCCGGCACCGACTCCTGTTGGACCAGCTACTTTCCTGATGGGAGAAGTTTGCAGACGCCGCCGGCAATGCCCGCGGGGGGCCCACCTGAGCAGCTCGCCCTGGAGCCCTCTCCCAGCATAAAGGACGATGGGAACGAGTTGCTATGGATACGATTACTTGTGCCCAAAGCAGACAAGGCCCTGTCACCACGGCCCAGCAAGATCCCGCCCGGGGGGCGCTGGGGGCAGCCCTGGGTGCCCTCCGCAGGCACCTGCCCGGCCGGGGGACGGGGGTCAGAGGCTGCCTGGTTCGCCTTGGGGAGGAGCCTACGTCTGAACAGAAATGCCATTTCCAAGGCCTGGCCTTCAGCTCGGGGTAAACCTGCTTGGACCACCTTCCAAAGGTACCGGTTCGGGAGGCCACCACGCGGAAGCCGACGCCGGGGCCAGAGAGCGGGAGCGCGCCAGCGGGGAGCCCCCGTGTCCCTCCCACACCGACTGTCTAAGGCTCTGTCCCCAACACGTCGGTGGCTGATGTCAGCCCTCATCCGTGAGCGGAGGAGAGAAAGAAGCCGGACATTCTCCTAACCATGAACCAGGAGGTCAGGGTTCCGTTCCCGGTCGGGGCGCATGCCTGGCTGCGGGCTCTGTCCCCAGGGTGGGGCGGGCAGGAGGCACCCGATCCATGATTCTCACCATTGATGTTTCTCTCTCTCTCCCTCCCTCCCTCCCTCTCTCTAAAATCAATAAAAAAAAATATTTTTTTAAAAAAGAAATTGGACATTTTGTTCAAGAAATGGCACAGAGTTAAGGGGACACCCCGAATTGGGAGAGGGCTTCACAGCGGGTGGACACAAGGGCCAATGGGTGAGGGTGACACCATCAGCCACCTCACCTCTCCCCCCTCCCCCCGCCCCTGGCCTGAGCAATGCGGCCTGGAGCAGGAAGGAACGCTGCAGCCGCGAGTATCCTCACAACCCAGCTCATTGCAGGGCCCCCGATTCTCGAACGTGTCCCGCCACCCCCCGAGGCCGATGTCGCCGTTACCTTCAGACAGGAGAGCGCGGGGCTCAGAGGGAAAAGCTTCCAGGTCCCACAGCTTCCGTGAGGTCACAGGAGGTCTCGAACCCAGACCTGTGATCCTGGGCCTCTGGGTCTGCAAAGAGAACCCCAATAGGCAGGGTTAGCAGGGCCTGCCCAGTTCTCCAGTGTCCAGACCAGCACCCGCCCAGAACGGCCTAGGCCCGGCCAGGGCGGCCCCTGGGGGCTGGGCAGGCAGCTGGCTCCCCAACGGCTCCCTCCACACGCTCCACAGCGATGGTTTCACACGTCCCCTCTCCAGGACCCGGCTCCTCTCCTCCGCCCTCCCCCTGTCCCCACGATCACGTCACACCCTGCACCCCAAGGAGCACAAGGTACACAGGAGGACACAGCTCATGCCCACCGCCGGCCCTGTGCACACGCCTGCACCTGTGCCTGCCCTCGGCCGGCTGCCTGCCTAACCCAGCCCCACCCCCACCTTTGGGCCAGCCCCTCAGGCTCCCCCAGGGACCACCCTCCCTCAGTTACCCCCTCTCCCCTGCACCTTCGACTCCCCCCCCCCCCCCCCCCGTGCCCCCTGCTCTGCCGGTCACCCTGGGGACATAACTAAGAAAAACGCACACACAGAATCCTGGGATGGGGAGGACAACCTCAGCACTCCCCTCTCCCCACCCTCCTGCCCAACGCCCCGAAGAGAGAAGCCATGTTTAAAAGAGAAGTAACAGCCCGGCCGGCGTGGCTCAGCGGCTGAGCATCGACCTGTGAGCCAGGAGGTCACGGTTCGATTCCCGCTCGGGGCACAGGCCCGGGTTGCGAGCTCCATCCCCAGTGTGGGGCGTGCAGGAGGCAGCTGATCCATGGTTCTCTCTCATCATTGGTGTTTCTATCTCTCCCTCCCTCTCCCTTCCTCTCTGAAATCAGTAAAAACATACTACTTTTAAAAATAATAATAAATACATGAAGAGTTGTGTCAGTATCCCACCCCTTGACTCCCTGGGACCACTCCTGGGACCGAACTCCTGGGACCGAGTCTCCCAGCTCAGGTTCCCTGGAAGCCAGTCCGAGGCAAGGATTCAGGTGCACACGATTGCCCGCCAGTGTTCTCATCGGGAAACGCCTGGAGGGGGGACTCAGCCAGACAGGAGGGGAGCGGGGGCCGGGCGAGGAGGGGACCGCAGCCGAGGACAGGCTGCCTGCACCACGCGATGGAGGGGAGCTCGGGGTATGACTCACACCACAGCCAGCCCCCTGGACGCCAGGGCCCTCTGCACCCCGACCAGCCAGGCCCTGCAGGGCCGCCCTTGCTTCGCTGGAGCCACGTACCTCCCACCAGCTGAGGGCCGTTCTCCGGAGGAGCGGCAGCTGGGGGTGGTTACCAGCCTCCCCCCGGCTGCTGGGCCCAGAAACGGGCTCTGGGAGGAGACACCGCATCCTGAAGACCCGTCTCATGCAGAGCTCGCATAACTCACTCGAACCGTCCCAGGAGGTGGAAACGCTGCCGCCTTGGGAAGCACAACCTGACCACGACAGGGAACTCCTCCCGCCACGTATGGCCCTTCTCAGAGCACGTGCTTCTCAGGGGGCAGGCGCTAGGGCGGCGGTTTGTTCTTCTTCAAAGTAAATGGATCCCTCCATTCTCCAGCCAGGGGACTGGTGTTTAGGGGTGTGTGTGTGTGTGTGTGTGTGTGTGTGTGTGTGTGTTTTAAACTCACCCTGTGGCACTACTATCACCCTTGTAACAAATATACCGGGATGATGTGGTTAAAAGATGAAAGCGTATTTCACGTCATAACGTCAGTCATGAGGTTAGTACTCAAGTCAGCGATGAGAAATGCCCGGATGATGTTGTTAAAAGACTAAAACCTATTTTGAATCATAACATCAGTCCTGGAGTTCCAGCAGTGTAACAAGGAATGCAATAGAAATACAGAAAAATAAGAAATGAGAACTGTATCTTGGGAAGGGAGAAATAAAACTGTTTTGTCCACAGTTACCATGACCATCTACTTAAGAAAAAAAATCTACCCTAGACACAGATATTTTTTCTTCTACCACAGTATCTACCAAAAGCAATTAGAACTGATATGTGAGTTTAGCGTAGTCACCGGATGCAAGACCAATACCAAAAAAAAAAAAAAAAAAAAAAAAATCAGTTCTATTTCTAAGTTCTGGAAATAAACAATGGCCAGCGGTTCTCAACCTGTGGGCCTCGACCCCTTTGGCAGTCGAACGACCCTTTCACAGGGGTCGCCTAAGACCATCCTGCATATCAGATATTTACATGACGATTCATAACAGGAGCAACATTACAGTTAGGAAGTAGCCACGAAAATAATGTTATGGTTGGGTCACAACATGAGGAACTGCATTTAAAGGGCCAGAAGGTGGAGAACCACCGAACAATGGGAATTTGAAATTTGAAAGTTCCATAACCATAGCTCCCAACGTGATGAGAGAGGGACGGATGAATCCAGCGCTCTCCGTGCGGAGTTCTCGGGCTGAAAACGATGAAGCGTGGCTGAAAGAAAAAAACGTTAAAGGCCAAAATAAAGGCAGAGACAGACCATGTCCATGGACCCGAAGCCTCGGCGTTGCCCCAGGCCACTTCTCCCCAGACGTCTGCACACAGTCCACTCCATTCCGACCACGGCTCCCACAGGCTCCGAGGGGACATGGTCAGGCGGATCCTCAATCAGCTCAACCTGTCTGTGTCGGGGGCAAGTTCCCCAGCCAGGGACGCGGCCCCTGTGGGTGCAGGGGATTGGAAGAACACGCGGGTGACAGCCGGCATGACGGACAGAGCAGCCGGACACCGGCTGGTCGGGGCGCCTTAAATACACGCTCCACCGAGGCCCGTGCTGCATTAACGCCAGCAGGCTGCATGGGGGTGCGCCTGCGAGGCTCCTATATGGCTACTGCTGAGTCACTGCCCTCGCGCACGCGTAGGGCAAAGGGGCCTCTAACATAGTCCTGTCGCCGTGTCCTCGCCTGCACGCGGGGGTCTGGCGAGTGGGCCTGGAACCTCCGGTGTGCCCCGATCAGGGTCCCCCCAGGAGAGAAAATGAAGGACCTAGAGGAGCCGAAACAGTTTGGAAAAACAAGAGCAAATGGTGCAGGAATCGTACGAATTCCACACATACTATGAAGCTGTCTCCTGTAACCGTGACGGGGTGGTATTTGCATAATGAGAGTCAGATCCATGGATCGAATCGTGCAGAAATAGACCCGCACGTAATGGGCAACTTGTTTTTGCCGGGGTGCCCAGGTCATTGAACGGGGAAATGATGCCATTTGCAACGAGGCAGTAAAAAGGACATTTCCTTTATGAAAGAGAAGGGACCCCCACCCTTACTGTGGACGGTCTGCAAAAATTAACTTGAAACGGGTCATCAGCCTGAGAGATAAAAAGAGAAAACGACTAGAAGAAAACAGAAGACATGTGTGCCACCGGGGTGTAGACGTGTGACTCTTAGGGAGAAAACAAGAGGCAGACACCGTCGTCAAAACGGAAAACCGCTCTTCAGAAGACACAGCTAAGAACATGGAAGGACAAGCCACCGATTGAGAGAAGATATTTGCTAAATATTTTCAACGGAGGTGATGTCACCGTCGAGGGGGCAAAAATGGGTTCTCGGGGGACTGAAAGCATCTTTTTTTTTTTTTTTTAATATATTTTATTGATTTTTTACAGAGAGGAAGGGAGAGAGATAGAGAGTTAGAAACATCGATGAGAGAGAAACATCGATCAGCTGCCTCCTGCACATCTCCCACTGGGGATGTGCCCGCAACCCAGGTACATGCCCTTGACCGGACTCGAACCTGGGACCTTTCAGTCCGCAGGCCGACGCTCTATCCACTGAGCCAAACCGGTTTCAGCCTGAAAGCATCTTAATGTTACATTTGGGAGGGCCCCTCAGAGAGCCACGGGACAGACACAGACACAGCATATCCGCATTTTAAATGTTGGGGCGGGGGGGGGCGTTAGGAAATAAAGTCTAAAAGGCTCCTTGATGGTGGGGATCAGTGGGGGTAACATAAGAAAATATATTAAGCCCGGCTGGCACGGCTCAGTGATTTAGCATCACCCTGAACCCGGAGGTCACGGTCCGATTCCCAGTCAGGGCACAGGCCCAGTTTGTGGGCTCGATCCCTAGCATGGGGCGTGCAGGAGGCACCCATCAATGATTCTCCCTCATCACTGATGCTTCTATCTCTCTCCCTCTCCCTTCCTCTCTGAAATCAATAAAAATATATTTAAATATATATGTGTGTATGTGTGTATACATTATACACACACACACACACACACACACACACACTGGATAAAAGTCTTGTATCTAGAATCTATAAAGAACGCTCTCAGAAAATGATAAGACAAAGAATCCAATTTTAAAATGGGGGGAATCTGAACAGATACTACACCAAGAAAGATAAACACTGGCAAACAAGCCCATGAGAAAATGGTCACTGTGGTGGGTCCTTAAAGAACTGCCAACAGGCCCTAGCTGGTGTGGCTCAGTGGGTAGAGCGCCGGCCTGTGGACTGGAGGGTCCTGGGCTCTATTCCGGTCACGGGCACATGCCCGGGTGGAGGGCTCGATCCCCAGTGGGAGGCGGTGATGCTCTCTCATCACTGATGTTTCTCTCTCTCATTCCCTCTCCCTTCCTCTCTGAAATCAGTAACAATATATTTTTTAAAAAGAAGAAGAACTGCCCACGGAACCGCAGCGCAAGGGCACTGCACACCTGGGCCGGGGGGCGGGGGGGAGCGGCTGCAGCGCGGGAGACTGGCGGCCCCGCGGCGGTGGGCACGGTGCGGCCTTTGATAAAGCTCTACAGACACTTACCTATGACTCAGCCACCCCACGGTGAGGCATTTCCCCAAGAGAAACGGAAACATGGCCACAGAGGCCCTCTGTTCACATGCTGTGGCAGCATTATTGACATTGGCCTAGACTAGGAACAGCCCCAAACTCTGTTAACCAGAGCGCGGCCGTGACGGAACGCTGCTGAGCGCTGGAGAGACGAACCCTCGCCGAGTGCGCCCACGGGCGTGATGACGGCAGGTGAGGCGTTCCGGTGAGGGAAGGCGCTGGGCCCGTCCGTGTGTCCTTCCTCTGCTATTCGAGAAACGGCAAAGCTGGACGAACAGACACATAACCAGCTGTTGCCCGAGACGAGGGACTGGGCGTGCACTGAGTGCGGAAACATATGAGGGAAGTGGTTTTGGGGGGAAATGTTCTATATTCCGCCTCCCCCCCCCCGCCATCGTGCCTGTCACGTGACTGTATTGTCAAAACTTGCTGAACTATACACTTTTTTGTTGTTAATCCTCACCTGAGGGTATTTTTCCATTGATTTTTTTAGGGGGAGGGAGAGACGGAGAGAGAAACATCGATGTGAGAGAGACATATGGATTGGGTGCCGCCACAAGTACTCGGGGCCGGGGATCGAGCCTGCAACCAAGGTACCTGCCGTAAAACGAATGAAATGTTCTTCAGCCCGTGCCATGTGCATGGGGGGAAAAGCGGTTTGCAAGGCATTTGGACGTATCTAATGTAACACGCCACCACGGTAAGGTGCCTGGAATGAACCTTATTGTGGAAGTGGGCGTGGGCAGGGCAAGAAGAAATTGGGAGAGAATACAGAATCGGGGGGTGTGTTCGGGCCGCGTGACGGCATCTTGTCGTTCTCACTGCCCCAAACTCAATACTAAATAGGAAGTCCTCTCCGTTCCTTTGGGAAACCAACCACACCTCCCGAGTTGTAACCTTGGGAGGATGCGCCTGCCCAGCTCTTCCCAGAGGGTTTCCTAGAGAAATGCCAGGGCGTGTGGCTGGCCCTCGGGAGCTGTTTGTAGGCAGGTGCCAAGGGCTCCTGCCCCCCATCCCCCACGCCCCAGACCTAAGTAAAGCAACAGGGCTGCTCCCACAGAGCCGGCAACCTGGTGCAGGAGCCGGACAGCCACCCGCTGGTCACACTCATGTCATGTGACAGCTGGGGCAGGTACCTGGGCTGTCCAGAGAACCCATGCTGGGGGGACTTGATGGAGCCTGGGGGTATCAGGGAAGGCCTCCTGGAGGCGGTGACACCCTAGCAAAGCCCAGGAGGTGATGGGAGGAGTAGGCGTGGACCAGGCCAAGGGGTAGCATCGCAGCTCCTAGAGCAGGGAGAGAGAGGGGTGGGGCTGGAGCCACCGTGGGCCAGGTGAGCTCTGGGGGATATGGGAATGAGATTCGGGGAGCCCTGTGCGGGGGTTGGGGGAAGGGACAGCCATCGGGAGGTGAGCGGCCGGGTCTGGAACCTTCTACCCCCACCCACCCCAGCGGCCATAAGGGAGTCCCCATGCTCCCCATTCATTACCTGACATAACTAATTGCCTGGTGACATTTCCCATATTATAGACAAACGTGAAGTATGGGCCCAGCTGTTCCCTTCTCGTCACCAGGAATCGGTTGATAAATATGTTTATTTGAGGTCAGCCCGGCCTCATCCATTAGAAATATTGTTTTTCTAAACATTACATTGATTTAATTTAACTCTAATCAATTTAAAATGGTTCTGACAATTAACAAAAGCTTCAAATATGACCTTAAAGTAATAGGATTCATTAGCTATGTTGAGGATTAAACTTACCCTAATAGGGCAATTTTTCTTCCGAGGGTATTCGGGAAGCGACGAGTGGTCAGTCAAAACGAGATCAATTATTATAAATTATACAGTTAGAGTTGATTATGTATCCCCTGCTAATTTGTCTAAAGAGGGGTCTCCGACGATGGGAGTAATTTATGAATAACTAGCTCTCCCCCTGCCCGGGCCCGGCTTCCCGCAGCAGCTGCCGGGGCCTCCGCAGCCGCGCGGACTCTCTTCCGGGGCCGCCCCGACGGACTCTCTTCCGGGGCCGCCCCGACGTGTGCTCGTTCAACCCGTCATTAATCGGAACAGTTACAGTTAAAGACACGGCGCCGGGCCCTTCGCCCTGTCGTTCCTGACAGCGGACTCGCTCAAAAGGCATCTGATCAGAACATAGGGGAGCCCGGGGGCCCCAAAGGTGCCTGGCGTGCCGGCTGGTGGCTGGGGAGGGAGCGGTTCTGAGTTTCCCTCCGGCAGCCCAGGCCCCGGGCGGGAGGAACACGGGCGGCCCATCGGGGCTAAGCCACGGACAGACAAACGGAACTCAATTTTTGCCAGAATCGTGCACATTCAGAGAGCTCGCGTCTCCTGAAAATTTCTGGCTGAGGAACCAGGGCCCACGGGGCTGCCTCGCCCACTCCCTGCCTCCCGCACCGACCCTTTCTCTCTCTTCCTTTGCCCGCCTGGCCCTCCAGGCACGTGACCTTGAGGACGGGGTGGGGGTGGGGGGGGGGGGGGCTGGGACACGCGGAGAAACAAGGCCCCGAGAGAGACAGTCTCTCCAGGAGCCCCGACGGCCAGGCTCCAGTGGCCCAGGTGTAGGCGGGCTGGGGGGCCGAGGGGAGGTGGCCTGCCCATGAGTGGACACTCCCCCTCCTGGACGGCGGGGGGCCTGAGAGAGGAGACGGTGGGTGGCCCCACGCTCCAGGCTCCCAGGCTCCTGAGCGGCTGGGTGAGGTGGCCCCCACTGCTGGGCTGCATGTCCACGCTGGGTCTCTGGGTCAGCAGGTGAGTTTCAACATACCTTTCTCAACACTCCATCTTCTTTCACTCCACAACGTTCCCTAAAATTAACTTAATAAACTTTATGAAAGTTTTAAGTCAACTTCGCACTGTGCGTGCCGCCCGCACGTGGTATTTTGTGGAAGAGCCACACTCAAGGGGCCAAAGAGCCGCATGTGGCTCGAGAGCCGAGGTTTGCCGACCACTGGTCTAGGGCCAGGGGGCGGGGGAGGAACCCACAAGGGAAGTCGGTGGTCCAAGGAGGGTCTGCACCCACCAGGCCTCACACCCGCACACAGGCCACAGGGGGTGTCCTACAGCAGTGAGGGCCTGTAGTTTGTTTTGTTAATCCTCACCTGAGGATATCTTTCCCATTGATTTTTAGAGAGAGTGGGAGGGAGGGAGGGAGGGAGGGAAAGAGAGAGAGAGAAACATTGATGTGAGAGACACATCAATTGGTTGCTTCCCGCACGGGCTGGGAATCGAACCTGCAACCCAGGTACATGGCCTTGACCAGGAATCGAATCCAGACCCTTTGTTGCATGGGCCACCGCTCTAATCTGAGCAGCACTGGCCAGGCCAGCGGAGGGTCCCTGCATGTCCGAGCTGGCTGGGACACCCCGTTTGTATCGGGGATGGAGGAACTGAGGCTCAGAGAGAGGCCACTCAGGCAGGAAGGTAGTGGCCTCCGGTTCTGGAACCTTCTCAGTGCAGGTTGTGGCTGAGCCTCGGGATGGGAGGGGACTGGCCTCCCCCCCTTGCCTGGGAGCCGGGGTGCAGGGAGTGAGAGCGCTGGGGAGACGGGGTGACCACAGCAGCCCTCCGTGTGAGCACCTGTGGTGTGGGCTTGGGGTCTGTTATCACTTTTTTTTTTTTTTTTTTCTGGCTCAGAACTCGAGTCCATAACAAAGGTTCTCATCACTGAACTTTGCTCTCAGTGAGTTTTTTTTTAATTGATTTTTTACAGAGAGGAAGGGAGAGAGACAGAGAGTCAGAAACATCGATGAGAGAGAAACATCGACCAGCTGCCTCCTGCACATCCCCCACTGGGGATGTGCCCGCAACCCAGGCACATGCCCTTGACCGGAATCGAACCCGGGACCCCCCAGTCCGCAGGCCGACGCCCCATCCACTGAGCCAAACCGGCCCTGGCGGGTCTGTCATCACTTAATCCACACCGCGCAGCGAGCGAAGGTGGGAGCCAGGACTTGGGCACGTGTTCCCGCTCCGGCTCGCACACACGGCGCCTTGTGTCAGCCTTACCCAAAGGCCAGCGCTTTCTGGGCTTTGCTGAGAGAGAAGCGTCTTTCCCCCGTGGGCGGGGCTCCAGGACGTGGTGTGTACAAGAGCCATTGGGGGGTGAAAATGCAGTGCCAGGGCCCTGCTGAGGGGCGGGTCCTATACACGGGGAGGCTCTGAGCTCACCCCCATGACTCGGAGGAGGGGCCCAAAGACCACTCTTCAGGGGACCCTGAGGAGAGGGGGGCTGGTGTGCATACTCAGACCCTGCCGGCTCCGCTGCAGAGGCTGGCACCGTAGGTAGGAGGCTCACACCACAGGCGGGTTCCCACGCCCCCTGGAAGAACATCTCTAACGAAGGGGCGTGCCGCCGGGGCCCTGCTGTGTGCCTGCTTTCCTCCCACCCAGCTGTGGGTTTGTGCTTCATTCCTCTGCACATCCTGAACCCACCTCACACCGACGCGACGGCGTGCGCCCAGCAGATGGCACTGCCTCATCTGAAACACCGTTTGTGGAGGGAGCCTGCAAGCTCAAGGTGGAGGGAGAGATGGAGGAAAGGCCACACAGGCAGACGTGCCCGACACCCCCGTCCCCGCCCGCACCCCCGCTGCCCTGAAGTCACTCAGAGGAAGCGTCGAGCCTCCCGGATGCACTTTAAAATCTGCCGCTCGGCCCTGACTCGTCGCCGCATTTGCTTTCAAACATCACCTGCTGCTTCCGGAACCTGGGAGCTGGTGGCTGGTTGCAGCCGGGAGCCAAGATCTATGACGTTGCCATAACCTGTTACGGCCACACGATGGCGGTGCTGCGCCAGAAGGATGGGAGGCCTTTTAAAAAATCGGAAATAAGGCGATCTGAAGACTTGAGTGTGACCAGAAAGTCAGGTCCTGGGAGGAGACATGGTTACACTTGCACCTCGCAAACCACAAACCATGCACACGCAAACATGGTTTCAAGTTCTAAATCCTGATGAGCAAGAGCTACAATGTCTCCACTTCTGAGAGGAACCGTGGGGACCCAGAGGCTGGGACCTCGGACAAGATGTGGGGCCGGGAAGTCATTCTGGCCACACCCACAGCAGTGAGCGAGCGGGCAGGGCTCTATGCAGAAGAGGCTGAAAGCTGCCCGGCCGGCGTGGCTCAGTGGTGGAGCGCCAAACTATGAACCAGGAGGTCACAGTTCAATTCCAGGTCAGGCCACATGCCCAGGTGCTTCTCTCTCACCATTGACGTCTCTCTCTCTCTCCTTCCCTCCCTCCGCTATGAAATCAATAAAAATACTTTCCTTAAAGGCCGAAAGTTCCTTCTCTGACTCAGCAAATATTTGAGCACCTGCTGTGCGCCAGGCACTGATCATGGTGCTAAGAAAAGGGAAGGGGCTAGGGGAGTCCCTGCGTCCGGGGCGAGAGACCCCAGCGCACCCTCCACTGAAGAGCTGGCCCCGGATGCCTTGGGCGCGTTTCAGACCAATCCCCCTGGCTCCCCAGCGCCAGCTGATAAACTGTCAGGAATGGTGAGCCAGCTCGTGAATGATATTCACTTCCAATTATTAAAGTTAAATGATATTCGCTCCCAATTCAATAAGTTCTATGGCAAAGCTCTGAATAAGCAAGTCATATTTAAAGCTCATCGCTTCCTAATCGTTTTACATTTGACAGTTACCGAGGCCAGGGGCCAGCCAATTCTGTAAGGACCGGAGAGCAAGCATTTCAGGCTGTGCGGGGGGGACGTCAGTGTCCGGCACAACTGCCCGGCTGTGACACTGCAGTGTTAAAGCGCGCATGTCCCGGGGAAATGTTACTGACAAGCCGGCATGGGCTGGAGCCGGCCTGCGCCACTGCTGGCGGCGCCTGGGCGGGGCTCAGGGACTGCTGTCGCCGGCAGCTGTGCGGCGGGAATGCTATGTGCTCCCATGCGGCTCCTACTGGCTCTCCTCCCGGCCCCGCCTCCAGCGACGTCACCCTGTCACCCAGGGCTCCGCACTCCCAATCTAGTTTCCATCTCAGCGCCTACCCAAGCTTTCCGCAAACCCTCATGCAAAAGTTATGTGCGTTCATTCAAAAATGAGAAAATTACAAGATGGAGGAACTCTGGTGCACCCTTATGGCTGGTGAAGCTAATGCGTATTAGCAAGTGGAATGAGGAGACCACGGGGTAGGCCTGCCTTTAGAAAACACCTGCAGGCCTGAGAAGATTCTCTCGGTCACTTCTGGACATTGTGCTATGTAATCATACGTTACATGCACACAACAGCTCTTCTGTCCTTCTGCATGGCTAGGAAGGCATTCCAGGCAACCATGCTCGGAGCACACGCATGCCACAGCACACACCACGGCTAACGCCACGGCACACGCTACAGCACGCGCCACGGCACACGCCACAGCACAGACACCCACGAGCCACGGGCCAGTCCACAACACCCACTGTTGTCTAGACACACACCATGCATATCGGCTACGAAAACACCATTTTCTGCTCCTTTAATCGGGAGGATAAAGCTGCTGCTACCGTGTAAATAAAACTGTCGTTACTTCAAGTGAAATCAGCTGAACGTGGTGAGGGGCAGGCTGCCCGCGCGATCAGACCTGAGCGCTGGGCAGTCCGACTCGTGTGGCAGAGGCTATGTACCTCATGCATGTCTCCAGGGTGTGTCACTGAGCCATGCCACGTGGCAGAGGCTGGGTACCTCATGAATCTCTCCAGGGCGTGTCACTGAGCCACGCCTTAAGCCAAGTTCATCTCCTATGGCCACGGATCTGTGCGGGGTGACACCTGTCACTCCAGGCCTTGCATAACCCCGTGCCCCGCGCCATGGAACAGCCTCAAGACGAGCGCAGCCGGCAGCCAGTCGCCACGCTGAGGAGCGCCGACGGCTGTACACGCTAGTCCCCCATGAACGTCACTTCAAAAATGGACACTTTGTGACAGAATCACTCGTTTATGTCAACCCCAGAACAAACGGGACCGCCCCACCTGGGGAGGTGGCACTGTTCCGACCGCTTCAGCAGCACGGGACGCCGACGGGAACGCCGATGGGGACGTGGACATGACACTGACAGGGACGCCGAGGGAACGCCGAGGCGACGGGCCGGTCAGCCCGAAAGAAAACGCAGGCGTCAACTCAACACAACTTTAATAGCCGATGGAAAGCCGTCTCTTAACAACACCAAACATTTCTTCCTCACGGCAACCGTTAGCTACAAAGGACAGCGATTTCATACCCTTGGTCCGTAAAGAAGACACATTTATTTACATTCTCGGTGGCCGAGAAGAGGTCTGAAACGGGCACAGGTAGGATGATGTGCCTCCAAAGAGAACACGTGATCACCGCCCTGGACTTAAAGCTTCCGCTTTAATAACTTCATTTAGATCGTAAACGCCAGAGTGCACACGCTTCTCATTAGAGACTCCAGGAACACAGAGCAGCTCTTCTCTGACGGGTCCTCCCACAGCGACCCCCCTGCCGCCAGGGACGCGGGCGGAGCCCCGGGCGCACGGCAGGCCGTGCGGGGCGGCTCTGCACCCGCCGCTACTTGTACAGGCTCATGGTGGGGCTCTGGTACATGCACATGTACGCGTCGCACAGCAGCCTGCGCGCGCAGCCCTGGATCCGCCGCGAGTCCAGGGAGTGCAGGTCCTCCGGCGACATCTTCAGGTACTCCCGGACCTCGGGGCACGGGGTCACCTGAGGGATGTTGAAGCCGTTCTGACCACCTGTGGACAGGAAGGGCGCGGCTCAGGGTCAACTTCTCCACCCGCTGCTGCCCGCCCGCCCGCGCCATCTCACACCTGCAGCCCCGGGAAGGGGAACTGCCAGTTTCTGGACCGATTTCACTTCTGATTCCTACAAGTTAAAGCCTCTTCTGCTCTCAACGGTGTGATCATTTTGTTTTATTTCTGAGGGGATTCTGGGGCCAAGAGTGAAGAAAACTGGCGAGAGGGCACAGCCTGAGCAAGGCCCACCCCCGCCTCCCCGCGCCCTCTGTGCTCAGTGAGCGATGATACAGACAGACGCACAGCGCTCAGCTGCCCGACACGTACGCCCCTCGCCGTGACCCTGCAGGGGGCGGGGGGCCATCTAGTGGAATGAACACTCTCTCTCCTTCCATGTAACCGCTCCCGCACCCCCATGTCCTTCCCGCAGAGCCTGGCCCGGGGCCCTCAACACCCGGCGGCCAGGCTCGCGCAGAAATGAGGAGCCTGGGCCCCGAGAAGACGAAGCTGCGAAGGAAGCCTCTCGGCTGACAGAACCTCAGGGTCTTTCGTCAGGGGAGCCCCCTGCCTGGGGGGCAGCATAGCATTGCCCTTTAGCAGCAGGGCCGAGAATACAGCCCAGGCCTCAAACCCTCACGCGCTGTCCCTGGGGCCTCCCCACACTGTCCCCAAGGACGTAGCCCCACGGGAGCTGAGAGTGAGTGGTTACCGTCCCGGTCGGCCATGCTGTCACCCGCTGTCCCTGGGGGCCTCCCCACACTGTCCCCGCGGACGGGACGCGGCCCCACAGGAGCTGAAAGTGAGTGGTTACCGTCCCGGTCGGCCATGCTGTCGAAGAAGAGCCAGGCGGAGTCGTCCCGGCCGTACTTGACGAAGGCCACGTAGTGGCTGGTCTCGATGCAGAGCACGGCGAACAGCTCCATCTTCTGGCAGGGGACGCAGCTGTGCCTCCAGTCCCGGTCGGGCAGGTCTTTGGGCAGGGACACCGGGTTATACTTGTGGTTCTGCCTCTTGGGGTGGAGGTGGACCTACAGGGAGCAGCACGAGCCAGGCTCAGGGATGCTGGTGATGGGCTCCACTCCCTCTCCCTGACTCCTCCGGGCCCGCAGCCCAGTCCTCACGGGAGTCTGTCAGGTGCACGCGGGCAGGAACCAGGCCCCTGACCATGAACCTGCGGGAGTTCGTGATGAGGCGAGAACTCCTCCGAGCCCACCGCCTGCGGAGTGTGCGCGCAGCCTCAGGGGGCTCACCTGGGTGTTGCAGTCCTTGCAGAACTGCTTGATGGTCCCGGCCGCGATGTCAGGGTCCTCGTAGCACTCGCGGCACTCGTACATGGCCAGCCCTCTGCAGATGCGGCACTGTCGGGGGGCTGGGGCGGGACGGGGGAGGGGCCTTTAAAATGCACTCTTTCATGAAAAAGATTAAAAACTTAAGCTCTAAAAAGGACAACGTTCATGGGCTCAAAACAGGCTCTCCCTCCCACCCCCTTAAGCTTTAAATTGGATTTCCGTGGATTCGGGGTAAGTTTTAAAAATTTCTCTGACCAAATGACAATTTTTTAAATTAATATGTTCTAGGGCGCTTCCCCCCGACTCTGAAGAGTCTATTGAAGGACTTTCAACGATGCAGGCGGCACAGGGAAAGCTGACAGCATCCCGTTTCAGTTAGCGAGAGAGGCCACTGTCAACAGCACCTGCACGTCCTCCATCCTCCCGCCTCACACATCTACACAGCTCCTGTGTTCACAGCTTTCTCCGAGCCTTTATATCTGCACATGTACAATGCTGTGTGTGTGTGTGTGTGTGTGTGCGCGCGTGTTCACAGCTCCTTTCCCCGAGCCTTTATATCTGCACATGTGCAATGCTGTGTGTGTGTTTGTGTGTGTTCACAGCTCCTTTCTCCAAGCCTTTATATCTGCACATGTGCAATGCTGTGTGTGTGTGTGTGTGTGTGTTCACAGCTCCTTTCTCCAAGCCTTTATATCTGCACATGTGCAATGCTGTGTGTGTATGTGTGTGTGTTCACAGCTTTCTCCGAGCCTTTATATCTGCACATGTGCAATGCTGTGTATGTGTTTGTGTGTTTCACAGCTCCTTTTCCCGAGCCTTTTTATCTGCACATTTACAATGCTGTGTGTGTGTGTGTTTATAGCTCCTCTTGTACAAAATATCGACATGACCTTTTACTTAACGTCACATCATCGCTTTCACACTACGGGTCTTCTAACACAGGACGGATACACCGTAATTCATTTAACAGCTCGCCCCTTGGTCACATACAGATGCTTCAAACTCTTACTCAGGCACCAGGGAACCTGTGCGCGTGTAAAACACGTATTGGCGTCTCTGACGATGTTCTCAGAATGCCCTCTGGCCGCGCACTCCCGGTCGAGCAGACACGGATGCCTGCGGAAGGCCTGCACCCGCTCCCCCCCCAGCGGAGGGGAGCCCTGCGGACTCTCTGAGGGACCAGCAGAGCAAGCAGCGCTCCTACTCACTGTCTTCCAGCAGGTCTGTGATGTTCAGCTCCAGGGAAGGGAAGATCTTCTTAAACAGCTTAAAGTCCTTCCCAAACCGAGGCATCTGGATGATCAGGCATGACGGGGCCTGGAAAAGGTAAGTGTTTTAGAATCCAAGTGCTGGGAAAATAACTTTCCCTGCGAGCCCGGCCTGCGCGGCTCAGTGGCTGAGCGTCGACCTGTGAACCAGGAGGTCAGAGTTTGACTCCCGGTCAGAACTTTCATATAAAACACAAGCCACGACCACTGACCTCTGCAAATTTCAGGTTGCTGTTGATAAAAGACCATTCTAGCAGCTGCTGGATTGTAGGAACTCCAACTTTCTCGTTTTTTTCCATAAAAATTTGATAGAAGTAACAATCTTGTACTTTTTGACCTGCTGACCTGAAAGAAAACATGCAGAAAACCCCACAGAGTTTCCTTGTGAAATACTCACATCACAACGTGAACGGTTCCAATAGTGTCTGAGAGCAGAAAACTACGCATTTGATGGTGCAACTTCCGACATCAGACCAACGGGGCAAAGGCAATAATTTAGATAAAATAATTAAACGTCTTTCTCCCCAGCCATCCACTATTCCAGGTCTCAGGATTCTGTTTTTATTCGATTCGTCCCTGAGTTAATAAGTTAGTGCCGGGGAGAAGACGATGGTGGAGATTAACGTGCCTGTGGGACGGAGCCCACGGAGACCCTAACACACGATGTGACGTAACCCAAGGGGCCTCGTCGGCAGCCGATGGCAGAGGGGACAAGGTGTCTCTTTTCCAGGGCGTCTATAAAAATGTGGACGTTACCTTATTTTTAACAATGGTTCCACCCTTAAAATATGATGAAACAAGATATTCAAGAATTCTTCAGGATCTAGGAGAAAATTAAAAACCAAATGAGTCCCTGCCAAACTTTTAAATCATTCTATTTTTTATAACAGCCATATACCCATGCTGAATCCAGTTTCACAGTCAATCTAATTTCAATTAAAAGCACAGTTCTCATGTTTTCCTAACTAAAAATACAAAGGATATGATTAAATATTAAGTTCTAACTTTGTTATGATATTATTGCATTTGAAAAGGTATAATCATTCACGCATGATGACATAATTTTAATTTCTTTTGAGGGGTTTAAGATAAGTGGAATGAAGCCTGAAGTAGGACCTTGTATTTTCCTGACACTTAAATAATTACCAAGTCTCTAAGCATTACAGCTAGTTCCAACATGCTGTGAGCACGTTCAGAGTCAGGAGCTGCATCTCGGAGGAAAGCCAGCAGCCATGAACAGACAGAACGCTGACTCTGACCGTAACGTCACCCTTTGTGGCAGGAGGCTCCGTGGGACGGTGTGGCTGAGCCGACCACCCTCCCGCGGAGAGGGATCCAACGGGCCGCTGGATGGGAACGCTGGGGAGGAACACGCCCGGGTACCCACCACCTGCCTACAACCCGCCTGCTGCTCACGGAGCCCTCTCTTCCTTTAGAAGAGGAATAGCATTTTAAAAGGGGGAGCAGCCCGGCCAGTGTGGCTCAATGGCTGAGCGTCAACCTACAAACCAGGAGGTCAAGGTTCAATTCCTGGTCAGGGCACATGCTGGGTTGCGGGCTTGATCCCCAGTGTGGGGTGTACAGGAGGCAGCCGATCAACGATTCTCTCTCATCATTGGTGTTTCTATCTCTCTCTCCTCTCCCTTCCTCTCTGAAAAATAATAAAAATTAAAAGTAAAAGGGGAGAAAATTGTACACCGCATGGACGTGTCTATTTAAAACCTCCCCCTTGCTCTGCACGGGCCGTCACGTGGCGGGCGCCAGGTCATCTCAGGGCAGGTCCTGGGAGGAAGACAGTCACCTTTCTCTTCAGAGGTAAATCCTGACGCAGCCCCAACTTTTTCAAGTATTTTCCTCAGTTTCATAATCTTTGTGGCACACACATATCCGTATCTATGTTAGTAAAAATATGAATTAATACTGGCACACACATTCAATTCACATAGCATATTTTGATAATCACAAATTCCTTATATAACTTCAGCATGTCATAAATCAACAGGCTAGACCAGGGGTTCTCAAACTACAGTCGGCGGGCCACATGCAAATACAAATATTGTATTTGTTCCCGTTTTGTTTTTTTACTTCAAAATAAGATATGTGCAGTGTGCATAGGAATTTGTTCATAGTTTTTTTTTAAACTATAGTCCGGCCCTCCAGCGGTCTGAGGGACAGTGAACTGGCCCCCTGTTTAAAAAGTTTGAGGACCCCTGGGCTAGACAATTATTTTGAAAAATACAATTATACGCGCTTTTTTTTCCTTTTTATTGATTTACAGGGGTGAGTTTGAAAAATTAAGAATCTGGAATGAGAATTATCCCAGACACTATTATACCCTAAAAATAACTACCACATACTAATACAAGAAAAAAACTTTGATTTTATGATGACTGGTTAATGCTATTTGCTTAAGAAATCAGAGCTAACTTTATAGAACTGAATATGTAACTTTGAGAGAAAGAGAGAGAGTCCTTTTAGTATTAAAGCATGAGACAGCCACCAGGAGGCAGGGCAAAGGGTGGTGCTAAGACAATTTATCTAAAATGTGCTCTCAAACCCGCCATCATCATGTGACACTTTTGCTCGTGTCTGTCTGAGCACAGGGTATATTCCACACCGTCCATCCGCGACAAACTCTCTCCAGCGGCTTCAGAAGAGACGCGAGAGGCCGCCGTGGGCTGCCCAAGGCGGCTCAGCACTGGCTGATCTTTTTTAAATGTTTTATGTTAAGTGCTAGGTGCTCACTATATGTTGGCTGCAGAGATAAAGAATGCATGGACACTCACTACCCAACCAATAAAACTCTCCTCTGCTCCTTTGCTCCCAAATGAAATCAGGCCTAAGAAGCCAGAGTATCATTTGGACTAAGAGGCACGGTGACTGCCGGGCTGGGATCAGCTCTTTCCGAAGAGAGGAGCCCGCCGGCTCGGCTCTCCGGCGCCCCCTGCATTGCTACCCTGCGGCGCCGTCCACCACTGGGCCCATCGCTCTGACACACACTGCATGCTACACCTGGGCCGGATTCAAAATTAAATGAGCAGAGGCAGTACAAGGACCAAAGGCTAAACACATCATTAAAACTCCATCAAGAAAATAAATTCCACCCATTTCGTATTAAATAGAAACCAGGCGGAAACTAATAACTTTACCAAGAAACAGCAACTAGGACGCCGCGCTCAGGCAGCAACAAGCGTCCCTACTCACATCCGCAGCGGGTTGACGATCTCCGTCCGCAGGAGCTCCTGCGTCTCGCTGTAATACTCCACGTCGTCCTTGTCTTTGGGCCTAAGCAACACGGTGTCCAGAACGGAACTGAAGGCAAACAAGCTGCAAAACACAGACAGGATTTGTCCTCGCGCTGTGAACCCATTATCTTCTCGAGAAACACACTGAACAGAATGTGAAGGACAAGCCGCCGCGTCTGGGGAACAAACGACAGAGAAATCCGTGCTTTTCATGAATACGGGATCCCAGGAGCCCAGCTCCCAAGGAGTACAGGCAGCACATGATGAAATGCAAGCCTCCCTTCTGTCTCAGGTGCAGACACCCAGTCACTCTACTCAAAGGCAGTTAGCAGTGTCTCTCTCTCCTTCTCTCTCTCTCTCTCTCTCTCTCTCTCCCTCCCTCTCTCCCTCTCTCTCACACACACACTCGCTGCCCAGGGCGCTCTATCCTCCGGGGTTAATTGTAAACTTACCAAAATAAGGTCGAGTCCAAGTAACAAGAATTGTAATGGCCCTGGATACCTTTCTTCTTTCCAATCATGATCTCCAAGCCTTCTTTTTCCATTCTCGGTGGAGTATTTTCTTCCACTACTTCACTCAAGTAGCCTCCAAAGGCTGAAAAGAAGAAAATACAGGTGGAGACAGTCATTCTTTTCAACTATGACCACAGGCCTCCCTGTGTATGTCTTCACTTAAAATATTCTTTTGCATTTTGAGGCAAAATTTGTTTCTCAACTCAAAGCAAAGGTAAGGGTAGGCTGAGGTAACTGTTACTCGCTGGGCGTGTGAAAAACGCTACTGTGCGTTTCCAGCCCCACTGCCTCCACCAGTTAGAAATCACTGCACAATACTAAGGAATTCATGTGAAAAAAAGCACCTGCCACGTAAGGTATTTTGTTCCCCAGATACTTCATTATTTGTCTGAAGATGTGTCCTTTTCAAGTCGGAAAAGGAAACAAAAATTCCGAGGTACTATTTCAACCGCATGAGAAATGTCTTCCTAGGAGGGTTTTCCTACGTGGCCTGCCTGGCCTTGGAATGCTCCCCACGGTCACCCGGGAGGGGTGGCACGGGAGCCGCCACCGCCACGGGGACGCGCTCCGCCCCGCGTGGAGCCCGCTGAGCCGCTGCTGTGAGCGCTGCCTGCGTGCCAGGCGCGGACTCGTGCACTTGGCACGGAGGGGGCGGCACTGCTGACAGCACGTGCTCACCGACGCCCCGGAATGAGGCTGAGCAGGGAGTCGTGCCCCAAACGCACACATCTACCTCCTGGGCTGTTGAAAACTACACTGTGTCGTCCACAGGAAGACAAAAAGGAATCCCACGATTTTCACTTCCTCAGTCTCAAAGGCGTTTGCCTGGCCTTTCCTTTCCTTAAACGTCCCCGGTCAGGATAACTGTAGCTTCCTTACACACCAGGTAACAACTCTGACCACTTTAGAGGCCTGACGAAGGCTGTAAGACACACATCTCTCACGGCCCCCTCCCCCCCCCGCCCCCGCACCCCCCGTCTGCCACGGCCCGGCCGCCATCTGCCACGGCCCCGCCGCCATCTGCCCGCGGCTGAGGTCAGACCCGAGCCCTGCAGACCAGGGCGGGCAGGTACCTAGAGAGTTGCAGCGCTCGATCTGGTTGGACACCGGCTGCAGGGACGCGAACCTCGAGTCCGGCCGGCAGCTCTTCAGCTTGACGAAGAGGGCCTTCTTCAGGGCGCAGGTGAAGTAGCGGGTGCCCCGGAAGGTGCCGTCCGTGCAGCCCGTGCACTCGTCCTCCTGGGGGAGAGACGGGCCGTGCCTCACTCTGCCTCGTGCAGGGGTAGCGTGCAGAGACCTAAGGCTCGTGTGCCTGCACCCTTCCCCAGAACCCCGCACCCCACCTGGACTGAGGACCCCTCCGGGAAAGGCTGGCTCATGAGCATTGCAGCCCACAGCTAACGATTTCAGAAATTCGCTCCTGAATCGGCACGAAGCCCTCAGTGGTCCCCTCAGAATCCATGTGGGACCTTCCCCGGCTAACTGACCTTCCTGCACTTTTCCCAAAAATATTAAAACTTGGCGTGTGGGGTGGAGGGGGCAAGGGGAGAGAGGCTGTTCATTTTACCAACTCGACCCCCAAAGCAGCACTAAGGAGCATGCAGATAGCAGAGACCCCATCTAAATAAAGCTAAATGCGCTCAATTCTCCTCTCCCGATGATGAGATGTCAAGCAATACACTTTCCTAATCTCCAAATGGAAAACCTCTCCTTCTGGCGAAGACCCCAACAGATTTCTTAAAATGGGGGTTAACCTAAAGCCAGTGATGCGGACATGAGCGCTGGCTGGGGAGGGAGGCCGGGAAGGAAAACAGGGGCTGATCAGGGGCTGCTTCCCTCGCGTCCTCTGTTTAACACAATGAGCCTAAACATGAACCTCGAGCTCCATTTCCATTCCCGGCCGTTGATCGGCTGTCACTTAGGAACAGGTGACCAGAGGTCACTGGGTGGCAGGGGAAGTCAGGCGACACGAGAGTAAAACTGTTCTCAAGTGACTGCACATACGACATTTCAGCAAAGCACGGAGCGGGGGCAATCCGCCCCGTCCCGCTAGCAGAGGAGGGCGCTTCTAGGTGGAGGACGTTACCAGCTCCAGCCCGGCGAGGACTTCGCTGAGGCCCGGCGGCTGCCCGATCCAGCGGATCACCCCGTAGAAAGGCGGGTTCTCCTTGACTTCCGCCAGCGAGCCCACCTCCAGCCCCTGGGAGCTCCCGGGGGACGCGGCCACGGGCGGGCTGTCTGGGAGGGACGTGGTGTTCAGCTCGCCCATCACCGACTGGACGGACAGGGAGAGCGGGCTGTGGCCGATGGTGCCGTTGGCATTGGGCATCTTGGTCAGGCTGAAGGGTAAGGAGTGGAATCGGTTCTCGCTGGACAGCGAGTTCATGGTCGGGGGCTGCAGAGGGGGCGACGCCTGTCCCAGCTCTGGAGGCAGCTCGGTAAGCGACTTGGCAGAGTCCTCGGCAACTGCAGAGAGTCGTTCTCGGTTAGAGGGACGCATGGCAGGAGGGTAGGCAGCCCCCACCGCCCGCTCCGTGGCGGGACGTCGCCGCACACAGCCTCGATGTCTCCTCGCCACGTCTCCAGCCTCCGCCCTCCTCCCCGTTTCCACCTCAGTGAGCGCCACCCTGCTGTCCAATCCACAAACACCTACTACCGATTAGGGTTGGACGGGTTCTCTTCCTTGTCCGTGGCACAGTGAGGTTAGAAACCACCACAAAAGACGCCATGACATTTAAGAAAGAGGCTTCTCCAGAACAAATGGACCAAAGAAATACTAGTGTAAGTGTTTAAAGTAAAAAAAAAAAAAAAAAAAAGACAGAAAAAACCAACATCCGTGGAACAAGTCTAAAGGCATGCCTTTCAAGGAAATGTACGGACTTAATCGTTTATTTCAGAAAAAAGAAAGATGATATTAATGACCTCAGCATTCAACTGAAGAAGCTAGAAGAACCAAAAAGTAGTCAAAAGGAAATTTTGAACAAAAACAGAAACGAATGAGGAAGAAAACACAATAGAGAGAACCAAAGCCAAAGGCTCTTTTGCTGAAGTGACTAGCACAGCTCCCGGCAGGCACTGCGCCGGTGGGGGGGGCGGGGGGGGGGAGCGTCTAGCATGTAGTGCGGGGACCACCAGCCATCCACGCTCTCCCAAAGTCACTCCCAGTGGCTCAGAAACAACGTGAAAGGTAAACCTGTGACTTTTGGGGAGACAGCAGAGGGGAGTGTCCTTTACGACGGTAGGTCGGAGAGAAAGGTCTTAAACGTGAGTATACACCAGTGATGGCGGACCTATGACACGCGTGTCAGAGGTGACACGCAAACTCATTTTTTGGGTTGATTTTTCCTTGTTAAATGGCATTTAAATATATAAAATAAATATCAAAAATATGAGTCTTTGTTTTACTATGGTTGCAAATATCAAAAAATTTCTCTATGTGACACGGCACCAGAGTTAAGTTAGGGCTTTTCAAAATGCTGACACGCAGAGCTCAAAAGGTTCACCGTCACTGGTATACACACAGTAACGGAAATAACGGATAAACATGGTCACGTGAAAATGAAGAGCTGCTTGTTCATTAAGAGGCATCATAGTAAGACTGAAAATATGAGCTCAAACAAGGAGGAATTACTTCCATCCTTGTATCTGACAAAGGATTGGAATTTGGAAAAGGTTTATAAATCAGTAAAAAAAAAAAAAAAAAAAAAAAAAGGCAAAAGGAAGAAGAAACCTAATGGGACGGAATACTATGCGGCAATGAAAAATTACACTCATGCACTAGAACTGGGATGAATCTTAGGGACCCAATGCTGAGTGGGGAAATGACACAGATACATAGTCCGATTCCTTGTATATAAAGCTCAAAATATGCAGAACTAAGCATCTACAGATGCAAACTTACAGAACTCTAATTAAAAAAAAAAACACAAGAGAAAGATTAAATTAAAGATGCTGGAGGCTCAGAGGAGAGAGTGGAGAGAATGATACCTCCCAGCCATTAAGTTCCTCGAGGCTCAGCCTTCGCCCGCACCCTCCCTCCACTCTCTCCTTACGACACTATTCTGGGACTTTGATCACCACATGCATGAAGGCAGCCTACAGCTCCCTTTCTCCAGCTCTTCCCTCTCTTCTAAGCCCCAGGTCTGCATCTCCAACTGCCTGTGTGACAAGTCACCTCTGGAGTCTAAAAGGCCCTCCAGCCCTCATAGTCAAAAGCAACCCCTCGCCTTCCTCCACAATCACCCAAGTGTGCAAACCAGAAACCACGGAGTCGGCACGGACATCTCTCCTCCTCAGCCCTCACGCCCGGCCTCTCCGGGAGTCCTGTCAACTCCCTCCCACGTGGCTCAGAGCCACCCGCTCCCAGCTCTTCCCCAGCAGCCCCGTCCCGGGCCCAGGCGTTCACACACGCCTGCTCCAACCCCTGCCCACACTGCAGCAAGGGTGAGCTTTCAAAAGGGAAGCTTGGTCGGGTCACCCCTCGCTGCAAGCCCTTCCGGGGCTTCCCGGGCCTTCCACTGGGGCCAGGCCTCACGTGCCCCGGGCCTAGTGCCTTCCCAGGTGTTAGGCCCCTCTGTTCTAGCTGCTCTGGCTCTTTCGACCTTGAACCCCAGGCCCTATTGCCCACGAGGCTTCCCTATGCTGTTCCCTCCACCTGCAAGGCCTTCCTGACCTCTTCCTTCACCCACCACACTGCTCCGGTGAATCTAGCGCCTGTCACTTCCTGGGAAACAGCCTGAGCCCCCAAGTAAAGTCAGGCCTCACTGCACTCACGGCCACGCACCTCCCCCCTCCCCACCGCTGCAACTCTCCCTGTGTCTGACCGCTGACACCCTGATCTACTTTGACAACCTGATCGTAAACACAGCCAGGGCGAGGACCAAGCCTATTCTCACATGCAACCCCGGCGCCAAGAAGAATGCCTGGCACATAGTAAGCACCCCAACACACGTGTTGAACAGACGAAGAAGAAAAGGAGGAACCAGGAGAACACGATGGCCCAGAACCAAGGGAAGGAAGGGTTTTCAAAGGGCGTGTGTTAAAGAGACAAAGACCCCGACGGAGAGGTCTTTAAATGATTCACTGATTCTAGAGACCTTCTACCCACAGGTCAGCTGGGCCAAGAGAACAGCTGCTAATACATTTTCTAAAAGATTTATCAACCTCAGCCATGCAGTTCAAGCTGTGGACAATATTTCAGTTCGGCAATATCACTCATTCAATTTCCCAAAACTGCATCTATGGGTGACGTCGCCATTCCTCTCTCTGAGTTTAGGCTGGGGATTACCTTCATCGATGTACCACGTGTTTTTTGACTTGGGTGGCAGCTGTGAGTCCACAGAAGACCCATTTAAGGTATAAAATAATTCAGATCGGTTTCTACTTCCAGGGTCTGAGGTAGAGCCTATGGAACAAGAAAAGCTCCTTTTAAACACAAAGGCAATCTGGTGTGGACGCGTTTCCATCGCTGAAATAAACACATGGTGTTAACTATTCACACAGCCCACCGATGCCCACGGACACTGCTTTATCAGCGCCGGTGGCTTTTCAAACTCTGGTAACCATTTTGGAAGAACCTGAAAGATTCCTCCAACCAAGACTCAACACAGGAGGGGAAACGAGTACGTTTAAAGAAAACCATATACATGTTTAAACAAACTGCTTTTAGAAAATGTTTTTTTAATCATTTCATGTACTGGCTTATATCCGAATGTCAACGTCACCATTCCCCAATTTCATCTGACAAACCCGTGGGCTCACAGATTTAGCCTCTAATATTTAGAGGAGTTGCTCTCAGAAGGAGGGAACCTTCGAATGTTGAACAAATTCAGTTTTAAAAATTCAAGGTTTAAGCATTTGGAACCGTTGGGCATCGGATTCCTGGCTGAATGTCTCTGGTTCTGGAGAGAGTGAAGCTGTGCTATTTCCTACATCGTAGATTCACTCACCGTAAGAAAGGGTCGGTGTTGCTAGGCCTCAGACAATTAAGACGGGACCCGCCCCAGCACCGAGAGGGCTGCTACGGATGCCAGCAACCAGACAAAACCTGGCTTTCCCTCCATTCACAGCAGCCAGCTCCCGCTTTCTGCCTACAACCAGGTCTGCTGCGACATAAGCAACACACGTCTAACGAGAATACTGAGGCTATTTGTGACGTGAGGGCCGCGTGTTTGAGCCACCCTATCTAGACCTAAAGGTTAGCACAAAGAATACTATCACCTCTACAGTCTGTTTCATTCTAAGTGTCCCAGGGTCCAATGTCAGATAAAATATTTCTCAAGCACAATTTCCTTTCAAATGAGCCAAAATAGTTTTGTTCACTAGGCGACCGAGGAGAAAATAGTCTTCCCCTAACCCACTTCCGAGTTAGCAAAAGTTCTTACAGCTTTTTAAACGAGCTCTTCAGCTTATATAACTACCATCCATACATCTATGAAATACGTGGCAGCTGACAGAAAGAGCTAAGAACTCCGCATCTATTTCAGGGGAGCTTCTGGAAGAAGGACAAACTGTTTGCTTAGCAGTTGGGAATTTCATTTGTGCACATCTAGTTAGTGAGCCACACAGTCAGCCTCTGGTGTGCTTGTCCCAGGTAACATCTTAGCCACACGCAGGGAGGGCAAACACAGGTCACCGTTGTTCAGGTGACAAATAATGCCATCATTAATCAACAATAACAGAAGAAGAAACTGTGTTTCACGCGCTCACAACTACAAACCTACGTTTGCCCGCCCTGAATGATCCGTTTGTACAGCTGCACCTCTAAACAAGGTACAAATGTGGCGAGCAGGGAGTTCCAGAAGCCAGCGGATACAGACCAGCAAGACACAGGTCCTCGCCAGAAACGCTTCTCCAACCAAAACGGGTTGGAACCCTTGGCTTGGTCCACACCACCCATAAAACATGTCAGGAAACGACTGAATCGGCTGAAAGGGGCAAGGCTCCCCGCCTGGCAGGCAGACACCTGAGCCTCTGCTCAAGGCCACGGGCGGGCGGCCGCCCAGTTACAGCTGAGCACTGCGCTCTGGTCATCCATACCTGTCACCTTTGGTTTGTTGTGACTGGAGGAACCTTTGTCCCCAGTGCCTCTTGACGCAAAGGCCAGCTTGGGGGGCCTCCTCTCCTCGGTCACGCTATCTGAAACGGAAAACACGGTCTTTAACAGTCAAAGCAAATCCTCCCAGAAGAAAAACAACTGGCAAATAAGGACACAGCAACCAAAGTCTCCTCCCCACAAAGAAGCAGTATTTGCACAATAGTTTTACAGATGATTAAAGGCCATCAAAAGTATCGGAATCGATGCTGTATTCTGAAGCGGGATCTCTACCCGATAATACACCCCAATTACAACTCAGCTAAATGCTCCAACTTCTAGAAAATGTGCTCGCCTTCCCCCTCCGCCCAGGCCCAGCACTGCCTTCCCCTCACCTCGCTCCCCACTCTCCACCGCGCACATCCGCCTGGCCCTGTGTTTTACTGCGTCCCGTCCGTCCTCACCCGGGGAATGAGAGCTCCGTGTGGGCAGCCTTCATGTCCGGCTTCGTACTAGACCTCAACCCCCACCAGAAGCCTGAGTGCGGGCTGACTGTGTTTGAATGAACGAATGGCCTTTTACAAAACTGCCTTCTGAACATAAGCATGTATCGCGCCATTAAAAAGTACTGCGATTTATCAGATAACCAATTATGTTCTTTCCATAAACAGGCTTAAGGTCAATCTGACCACCTGTATGCTCGCCTGTGAATGCAACCCAGGTTCCAAAGAGAAGCAGAGAAATCGCTAGAAAGCCCATTCACAGGAAAGAACTGATTTCAAAGAAATCAAGGTCACAGTATGTCAGACTTTACGAAGTAAAAGGGAGATTTAGCTGTCATTTCAACGCCTCCAACTAAGTCAATGTGCTCTCGCCGTAAAGCTACAGTCCAACGTAGAAAGCGCTTCCTAACGCCGCCCAACAAGCATTTCACATTGTCAACCAACAGGAACGGGAGGCCAGACCGTGCGGGCAGAAGGCCTCTCAGGACCAGCCAGTATTGGCCCCTCCGTGTTTACAGAAGAAACCGAGGCCCGAGATGACCAGGGGGGACTCGCAGTGTCTGTGTCAAAGTCAGCAGAGATGGAAAAACACAGAGCAAACAACCGCCTTGTTCACTTGTCATCCTTGTTCCGGTAAAATTTAGCTTCCATAGAATTAGAGACAAAATACATCTCCATGGAAACAGTATCTCGAGCACACGAGCGAGGCTGCGAAGTATATTTTTCCAGGCTGGTCTCCAGCCCACGTGTACACACAGGATGGGGTGAGGAGGCCACTTGAACGGAGCTTTCGGATCTGACCGGTCTGGACTTGACCCCAGTCAATCGTGGTCCCCTCGGGCCCGATCTAAGCCCCCGTGTTTTTTATCAGCAAAACGGGGATAATTCAGACCTACCTTGTAAGTCTGTCAAGAATGCAAGAGTCTAAGTCATCTAATTCGGGGGATTCATGCACTTGTGGCTGCTGCGCGCAGCCTCCTGGCATTTTACCCCGATGGCATGACGCTCGGTAAGTCTCCCGCCCAGCCGCCTGTCAGTGTATAGTGAGCATCTGACCGACCGGATGGCGATGCCGGGAGATCTACCAGGAGCAGGACGGTGCTGCGGGGCGGCCGCCAGGAGGGATGTACCCAACAGCTGACAGCGGCCATCAGCTTCGACTTGTTCGAGGTGAAATAAAGGATTGTTGGGATTTTTTAAAGACGTGAAGCTGAGTGAGCCGTTGCCGACTGCAGGGGCAGGAAGCCTGATCAATCACAGCGTCTCAAACCGGCAGGGCTCCCCGGGCCTCCCGCCTCGCCCCTGCCCATCAGACTGGATTAAATGACCGACTTCTGCTTACGTTTCTAGTTTCAACCAGGCTCTCCCTTAAGCAGGTAGCACTTTATCACATTTCTGACTCCTCTGGTATCAGAAACAACCCCCCCCCCAAAAAAAACACACACACACACGTAGAACGGACAGCTGAGGAACAGTGAATGGCACCGCGCTCACAGATCCTCGGAGAGAAAACGCTGTCCGTCTTGTTTCCACGTGGGGATTAGAAAGCACAGTCTATTGAAGAGCAATTCCCAATGTTATAAAAGCTCCCACAGTGCACCTCGAAGCTTGTATCTGCAACCTCATAACAAAACACATCCTCCCAACACCACCCACTCCCTCCACGAAACGGAAGGCACAGACCTGGGATGATGTCGTTGATGTGCAGGAGGAGCGTGCTCTCCACGCTGGCAAAGCTGCAGAGCGGCACGCCGTCAAACCTGCCGTCCCAGTTGCCGATGGGGTTATCCTGGAAGCGAATGACAGAATCAACTTCAAGATCAAAGCCTGCGCGTTCCATAAAAGATTCCCCCAACCCTCTCACGCTGTCACGGTTCACCGTTTCTTTGGGCCAGAGAACTACGCTGAGCGCCCGTGTGTGCAACACGCTAAATGTCACCGGAACAGGAGGAACTGAAGAGAGTGCGGTGCCAGGACACGCCTTTCCAGGAATGCCCGAGAGGGGTTAGAGCAGCCGTGGGCAAACTGCGGCCCGGGGGCCGGATCTGGCCCGTTTGAAATGAATAAAACTTAAAAAAAAAAAGACCGTACCCTTTTATGTAATGATGTTTACTTTGAATTTGTATTAGTTCACACAAACACTCCATCCATGCTTTTGTTCCGGCCCTCCGGTCCAGTTTAAGAACCCATTGTGGCCCTCGAGTCAAAAAGTTTGCCCACCCCTGGGTTAGAAGGCTGCTCACACAGCCAGCCGAGCACGGACACAGGCAGGGGAGAGGCAGGGGGCGGGGGGCGGGAGGGTCTAACCCAGGGGTGGGCAAACTTTTTGACTCGAGGGCCACAATGGGTTCTTCAACTGGACCGGAGGGCCGGAACAAAAGCATGGACGGAGTGTTTGTGTGAACTAATACAAATTCAAAGTAAACATCATTACATAAAAGGGTACGGTCTTTTTTTTTTTTTAAGTTTTATTCATTTCAAACGGGCCGGATCCGGCCCGCGGGCCGTAGTTTGCCCACGGCTGGTCTAACCGCTGGGCAGCCTGCCCCGGTGAGCCAGGCGAGGCCCAGACTGCCAGCTAAGGAGGGCAAGGCCTCCCTGGCTTTTGCCAAGTTTGAGGCCCCAATGACCTGAAGCAAAGGGAGACTAACCCACTGACCAGCTGCCCTCCTTCTCCAACCTCCCTTCACCCAGCTCACCGTCTTTCCTCTAAATTAATACTGAGTATGTAAAGAATAATGGTTTGGCCCGGCTGATGTGGCTCAGTGGTTGAGTGTGGACCAGGAACCAAGAGATCGCCGGGTCGATTCCCGGTCAGGGCACATGCAGGGGTTGCAGGCTCGACCCCCAGTAGGGGGCGTGCAAGAGGCGGGTGATCAATGAGTCTTTCTCATCATTGATGTTTCTCTCTCTCCATCCCTCTCCCTTCCTCTCTCTAAAAAATCAATAAAAACGTATTTTTTTAAAAAAGAAGAAGAATGGTGTGAAGGCGTGCTGAACTGTTAGCTCTCCTGAGGGCCCCACGGGTTTGACTCTGGCTCCAACTTTGTTCATGTTAAATATCCACTAAATGTTGGTCTAAACAGCACAGTCATGTTTGTCTAACTAAGGGCTATGGAGGGGATTTCCTAGAATTTCCCAGCACAGGATACGAGAAACTGAGGCCCAAACATTCATACCCCTCCAGCAAGCACACCTGAATAGAGAGGAGTCATCGCTGCGGACACGGTGAGTACAGAGTCTGTTTCTCACATCCGCTCCTACCTCATGCTAGTGTGTCATAATTCCGTATGAATCTCTTCCTTTATATCTAACAAATTCTTGTCCATATTTTCAATCTGTGACACAGAGGTTCTCAGCCTTTTCTCCTCCTCCTCTAAATCCCACGGGTCTCATTCAACTCACTGAAGTGGAATGTGCCGTTACTGACAAATAGCGGTGGAGGGGACGTGAATAATGAGCGAGGCAAACAAAAAACAACGCTGTGTGACGCACCTCTGTGAGGTACCTAGAATCGGCAAATTCCCAGAGACAGGAAGTAGAAGAGAGGTTACCAAGGGAACGCCGGCTGAGGAGCGAGTGTGGGGCGTTCGTGTTTAAGGGGGATGGAGTTCCAGTTTGGGATGACGAGAAAGTTCTGGAGATGGATGGGGCGATGTACGCACAACACTGTGGATGTACTTACTGCCACTGAACTGGACACATGGAAATGGTTACGGTGGTAAATGGTATGTCATGTGTATTTTGTCACGATAAAAAATTTTTGTTTAATTTTTTTTTTTGAATGAGTTATATCGTCAGAAAATACTCTAATTGTCTCTTCCTCTAGAACGAGAGCTATTCCTCTAGCCAGGTATTTTCCATGGGTGATTTTTACACTACTCATTAAAATCAGGTCAGCCAATACAATTTTGCAAAATATTAAAGAAAGAGAAATAGACCGCCCCCCACCAAAAAGAAAAAAACCACCTTTTCAAAATAAAGAAAAATAAGGTATTATGTAATATATTTTGGTGTGTTTTTCTGTCTACTGGTCAGCTATCATACAGCAAATTTAAAGACGGGAAATGTCATTTTAGTTTATTCAAACTGATAAAAAGAGGACATGCAATGCTCTATCTAGTCTCCTGTCCCAAAGATCAATTAGAACCTGCTCTTTACATTACTCCAAATTAGTCCATTTGAAACCTGGTATTCAAAGCATCTCATCGGCACCTCAATGGGTCACAGAACTAATAGCTATATCCAGGGAGATAATGTAATCCGAAAGCTTCTTACCATGTCCACACCAACGAAATAGCCTAAGTTTTCTTTCCCCGGCAAAGTGCCACAGAAGATAACAGTGCCAGACTCTAAGCCTTCTCCGATTTTCAGAGAAACCCTCGAGTTTATTTCCAGAGGGGGGAGTTCCACCTGCGCGGCGTCCCCGGGACCTGCGTAGTCACTTTCCAATCCGTTGTCATCCTCGTCTATGATTTCTAGCTTGTCCAACGCAACAAACACACCGCAGTCTTCATCACACTGGAAGAGCTGCTTCCCTTGGTAGACCCCGTCCGTGAAGCCTTGGCCGCGACCTTCTTCCTAGTTTTTTGTGGTTGTTTTTTTAAAGGAAAAAAGATAGATCGATCGATAGACAGACAGACAAACAGATAAAGACAACCCATAAGAAAAAAAATATCCACTCTGGTGAGTTCCGGGAAATCACTGAAAAAATTCCAAATGACACATACAAGGAACAGAATGATTAGCAGTTGCTACTGGATTTAGGGTGTTTTTAAGAAAATAAGGAAGAAGCGGTATCTGACGCTGAAATAAAACTACTTCATTTCAAATTGTAATTCTGCTATGAGAGAGCAGGATGAATTCTACATTGTCATTTGAACAATAATATTGTCATAGAAAGAAAATTTGACTTTAAAATAATGGTAACGCGAGCTCCATTTATTGAGCACATACTATGTGCCAGCTGCATGCTACGTCCTGAACTGACGTATCACTAAAACCCCGTAAGTCGGGTGCTATTTGATAGGCGAGGAAGCCGACTTAGAGAAGTAGCTTGGTCAGTAACCTGGTAACCCAGCTAGTAACCGGCATAGCTGGGATTCAGATCTCCCACTGTTTTACCTCCACTGCTTTAGACCATTAAATCAAGAAGAAACAAGGCCTGAAATTCTATTTGCAAGACTGTCAAAATGTACCGACATTTAAGTTCTCAAGAATTAATATTCATTTTGAAAACCTATCACAAGTTCTCGGTTCTCTTTTCAGTAGAAAGAAGTCCCAAGATGACTTTCACGTAACTAACAGGAACAACGATCAGCAAGTGGACGTTGCCACAATGTATTTCAGAAAAAAATCTTTTCTCCAAATTCCATCACTTACTAACACACAGTAAGAAAAGCTGAGACAGCTACAGATGATAATGTCACAAGATAACTAACCATTTTCTGATGTGATTAATTAGTGTAAAATCAGTAGAGTTCCTTTTCAACACAGACAATATTTAAAATTTCTGCCTCGCTGGTATACTCAGTGGTTGAACGTCAACCCATGAACCAGGAGGTCACGGTTCAGTTCCCTGGTCAGGACACATGCCCAGGGTTACAGGCTCCATCCCCAGGAGGAAGCCGATCCATGATTCTCTCTCATCATTGATGTTTCTCTCTCTCTCTCCCTCTCCCTTCCTCTCTGAAATCAAGATTAATTTTTTTTAATTCTGAGATATGCAAGTCTTCAATAATTGCATGATCTGTTTGCATTTCCTACTGCAGGAGGACGTTTTTAAAGCTTCCAACACATCAGTCATGGCATCATCTCAATTTATCACCAGGAAGTAAATTCTCAGGATTATAAACAGTAAAAATTCTGGAAAATTCCTGGGCAGACATTTGGTATTTAAGGGGGGAAATGCATGCATGCATACAGACACACACACACACACACACACAGGCCACGAACGTGGTCTCTCACACTCACCAGTAACTCTACCCCGAAGAATATTCCAGACACGGTCCTCTCCGCTAGCAGGGGGCCCCGGAAGCGCACGACTCCGGGGAACTTTTCCTCCCCGGGCCTCAGCTGCACCTTCACGTGGCTGCCCACATCGACGTGGAGGCCCCTGCTCAGCCTGGTTTTGTTGTCCAGCAGGCTGAGCCGCTCCTCCCAGTTGGTGATCGCCAGGAGCAGCTCCGTGTACTTCTCATTGATCTCCAGCACATCCTTTTCGTCCACGAAGAGCACTGCGTGCGGCTGCTCGAGGATTTTCAAGCCGATCTGATTCTTCTTGCCTTTGGCCGCAGGGGCCCGGGAGTGGCCCACGGCGCGGTCCTGGACGTACTGCCCGATCGCCCCCTTGGGGACTTTGAGGACCTTCTGGGTTTGCTTGTCGGGCACGCTGTATTCCTGGAGGAGCAGGTAGAAAATGCGCTCTTCCCAGTAGGGCGAAGGGACTTTTTCTTGGCTCCATAAGCCTGAACTCATGGTGACATTAACTCCAAAATATTAACTCAAGAAAAGGGGAACTACGATGTTTGTGGCGAAACCGCAAGACATAAATTCACTGGCCGCCCGCAAGCATGGTGTGAGCAACGTGGTGTCCATGCTGCAAAAGGACAGGAAGACACAATGCCTGAGGAGGAGAAGGAGCCATTCACGCTGCGTGCGCCGGGATTGAGGTTACGGCTTCAAAACCTCACGCAACCAGGAAAACACACACAAATAAAACTCCTCCCCAAATGTCGAAAAAGGTTAAAAGACATATTATTTGTACGTACTGTAACTTCACATATTTCACTAAAGAGATCCGATTGTAAAGTATCTTCAAAGACAATATAATAATGTTTGTTTTCAAGGCACTGATGTTTGTAAAATCAAATTCTAAGTAAAAGATGACCCTATATGCATATCCTTACATTTCTAAACTTTAAAAAGTAGCACTTTTAATAGAAACTGCCTAACGTAAATGGATAGCTGCTGTATTTGGACAAAAATAACATAAATCAAATAAACTATTATTTCTGTATGTATACCTAGTTTATGTAAAAAGTTATCCATCATAACTATTATGGTCAACATCTTTTCTCAATCAAGTATCATAAAATCACATCCTGAGCCACAATTCATTTATCTATGTGCCATATTTTGATAACGGAACATTTTATCTCTGACTGTTTCATTTCCTTATCTTGTACATTAGATAGGCAAATGTTAATCATATTAATCATAGCTATCATTTAATTTCTCACAATCAAAATCATCAGATACAGTAACTCTGATTATATTAAAGATATCTGAAAAAAAAAAATCAGTTCTGCAGACATCAAAACTTGGACTACATACCAAGGAAATATAGCCGTAGAGTAGCAAATATAAATGTTTTTATACCTAACTATGTATACCAGAAAGGAATACACAAAAGATGATTTTCAGTTTCCAATTTTCATTTTAAATGTTTCAAGTATACTATTCTTTTGAAATTAAAATAGCCTACTCAACTCTAATTGATGATTAAAAACTATACAATTTCATTAATTCAAATTAGGACTTTAATCCGTCATTTTAATTAATTATCTACTGCCAACAATAGTTCCTATCTATTCCCTGTCGCATGAATGGGGCTCTGCGGTGTCTACATACGATATTTATTCCCTCCCCTCTGACAGGTATCCATTTCCATTGTCCCAGGTAACAGTGGCAGCTGATAGCACTATCATATTCACCATTTTGTTCTTGGAATTAAAACGCACACCCTCCTAAAACTAAAGAACCGGATTTTAAGTTTCATCACTTCATGATGAAGGAATCTGGCAGATCTATGCACAGGACAGCATCTCTTTTAGGATGCGCTGTAGGGTGACGAGGCATCTATAACGATAAGTATTCAAAAGCCCGTCCCTCTACAAGCCAGAGGAGGCAGCGAGTCTGCACCTCACCAACAGCACTGAGCTGTCCGCTCAACAAGGTGAGGGCCTGGCCGGCAGGGGAGCATCGGGACATGAATTGTTAAGCTAAACAATTAGCTTCTCTCCCTTTTCCCTTCCTTTTTTTATCATGTATTTGTCTTCATTCCACTTGAGGGCACTGTCTACTTCAGCAGGAACAGAATCCATTTATATCTGCCACTTACGTAAGACACCTGTGGACACCGGATCTTGGCACCAAGTAAACAAAACCCCTAGGGGCGACCCCAACAGCCACCCAAAGCCTTAATTCAACAAGGGAACAGCACTCTTTTCCTTGCGCATCGAATTACCTATAAAGGGTTATCTGAGACTTTCAAAGGGCAGAGGTGTCTGCTGTTTCGTGAGAAGGCCTTATTCAGACCGTGCGCCTGAGCCCTGTGTCTGCTTCTACAGACGGACAGACGGCCGTTGTCCCTTGCCCTCAGCCATCTCCCGTGGCCTCCTGCAGCCTGCACAGGCCTCCTTCCACGGCCTTGCTGCGTCCGGTCACTTCTCGGAAGCCAGGTGATGGGATATTCATCTGCATGGGCACTGGGTGGCTCCCAGGGGCTGAGATGCTCAAACAGCAACCTCTGTAATGGGAGCACTTCTGTTCTCTGTAACAGGGACCCAAATATTTTGGCACACGCCCCCAAAAAAATTTTTTTAAGTACGGCAATTCTATTTTGAAAAGAAATTTTTTAATTTCTAAAATTATACCTTCAAATAGTAAAATTAAGGACTTCTTGAGTCTTAATAATTACTATACGCCAACAGCACCTACTCTATTGGTTCCCTAGCTTAACAATTCATGTCCCAATTTAAAATAAAACCATCAGTGCCAATGAACTATTACTAAGACTGAACTGACTTACTATGTGACTGCATTAGGATACTATATTTTAAGTGAATTTTATTGTAAAGTGTTTTCTACAAATCACTTAAGACACAGTCCCTAGTAAAATTGGACATAATGCTTTGGTTTAAAAAGGTTGAGGACAATTCAGCGAGAGTTACCACGAACCATGTTTCACAGCAAACTCCAGAAGGGGCAGTGCCTCCGTAACAGGACGGGCCATGTTAGAAGATTAGAGCAGGCAAAGCAAAAGTTATAAAATATTTAAGAAGCATCCTCCAAAACCACAAAGCATGCGGTCTTTCTTCTTTCAGAGAGAATACATTAAGAAAGAATAGGTTAGGAACTATCGTATTAAAAATTGATTCTCTTCATTGCAACTGATCATCAGAGAGAGCTGAATGGGGAACTTCAGCTATATTCTAGAGTTATACATGCTGATGCACTTCGTGATCTTGAACAACTCAATATAACGGCATTACTGCAGAAATCTGTCAATAAAGAGACTTTCTGTCTCTTCAGAAAGAATATAATGCCAACATTCTCCTTTCACTGGTGTATGGAGAACAGCAATCAAATCTTAAGACACCCCAGCAGGAAAAACTGACTCGAGATGATGTGGGAAAGATTTACATCATATTGTCAATGAGTTCTTTATCACTGCAGGAGGTCTGTCCGTTTGTTTAGTATTTTTAAGCGCTCAGCCCAGTGTTGGACCCTGAAGAATACAGACTTTGTAAGTTAGGATGGCCGCCTTCACTTGCGTTCTCTTACTGCCCTTCAGGTCTCATTTCTTAACTGCCTCTAATAGGACACTTCCCTTTGAGGGTTAATATGCCACAACTGGTTCATCTAAATACCATCGCACTGATTTCAGGCTGAAGAACGGAGGGATTGCGAACAGCCTGATAATTACTGTAGGTACTAAATGAAGTCACCAAAGAACTGGAATACAAAATGTACTTAAGCTCAAAACCATATTGAACAGAAGGCCTTGCTTTTGACAACATTCGAGACGAGAAACAGTTCAGGGTCACAAAGATTGGAAACTATATCTGGTTATCTGAGCTTGCTGACAGTCTGAGTCCTGAGTAAAGGAGAATTTAATTATATTAAAACAAAGTCATTAAACTGAGATGAGGGTTGGGAGACGCAAATATTTACCAGTCTCCTATCAATGCAATAAAAAGGTGATCAGGAAGTTTTATACACAAATATTACAGGTCAGAAGTACCTTGTTCTAAAGATAATCCTAGTACAACTGAACAGCCTCGGCAACAAAAAAAATCTGATAGTGGTTAACTCTCCAGAACATACTGCGCCACTTTGATTCTCAGGTTATCGGGTTATAATTGTTCAGAGAACTTCACTAAAGAAAACAAAGGCAGATCTCATTCAAGACCAGTTTGCATCTCCTGAGCCATCGGGAGGTGCTCTAAAACCACAGGAGGCTCTCTAAGCCAGAATAAAAATGGCCACGCTGAGATACTGCCCCTGACGTACAAGGCCGAGGGAAGGAGGTCAGGGTGAAGACCAAAGACAGAAAAGACCAGGGGACGTTTTCATAAGGCTTCTGGATAGCTACAATAATTACCATGTTAAGAAATAATATCTCTCTTGCCGAAACCGGTTTGGCTCAGTGGATAGAGCGTCGGCCTGCGGACTGAAAGGTCCCAGGCTCGATTCCAGTCAAGGGCATGTACCTGGGTTGCGGGCACATCCCCGGTGGGGGATGTGCAGGAGGCAGCTGATTGATGTTTCTCTCTCATCGATGTTTCTAACTCTCTATCCCTCTCCCTTCCTCTCTGTAAAAAATCAATAAAATATATTTTAAAAAAAGAAAAAGAAATAATATCTCTCATTAAAACAACAAGCTGTTATATTCCCAAACAGCTAAAGAACTGAAATAGAGAGATTTGATGATGAGAAAAGAGACAGTCAGCTTTACTCTTCCTCATGGATTAACTTGTGACCCAAGCAGGCAAGTATTCAGTCCCTAAAACAAATGGGATTTATAAGGTTTAAAAACAAACAAACAAACAAAAAAAAAAACCTGGCTCCTGCACCTGTAAATTCATGGCAGAAAAGCAAGGACTCCTGCAGTCTCACTAGAGCAAGCATGTCAAACTCAAAGTCTAACTCGGGCCAAACAAATGAGGCATGTGGCCCTCGGGCCACGAGTTTGACATTTCTGATCCCCCAACCCTCGCCTGACAATATGGCAGGCATTGAGGGCGTGCGAAATGAATGAATGGCTTGGTTGACTCAAATGATAACAGTGAAAACCAAAATTCCATTCCCTCCTTTTACTATTGTTCCAGGTTAAAAAGAAAGAAAGAAAAAGATTCTGGAGCTGGGAGTATTTTAATGATTTTTACCTAATTCTCTGGAAAATAGCTCTAATTCGTAATGAAGTCACGGCCAATGTTTACAGCTCCTCGTTGTTAGTTATATTATTTAAAAAAAAAAAAAGGACTATTTCACAATTATGAAAACCACTTGTTTGGGGCTCATTTGAAACTGGCTTCCTAGATTCTCACGCCGTGACTGGTGCCTATGGATTCCGTGTAACTATTGAAAAGACCTCGACAGACTGAAAACCGTGGTGTGACAGTCGGGAACAAAACATTAACAGTTTGATGAGTAAGATAATTACTCCTTTCTCTCGTCTTGCACGGAAGACTTCCTCAAATCAAACGAAATCACAACCTAGGCAGGGCGCGGCCGCACGCGACCGCTGCTGCTGAGCGTCCGATGGTGTCTACGACCAGGGCCCTGGTCTTCACGGCTCTTCACAAGCGTCACCGCCCGGAGGAGGCTCCTTCTCGCCAGAACTCCGTAAAAATCTGTCGCCGAACGTCAGAGAACGCTCTGGGTGTAGTGGACGTTCACAGTACCTGGACTTCCGCAAGGATTTCCAGCCAACCATTTTGTCCCAGTACTAATATTCTAGTTCCAATCCACCCACTACCCAGTGGGAACTTGGCAGCTGCATTCTTAGGGCCATGCAGTCTACTTGGGACATCAGGGGGCGGACGGAAAAACCAAAACGTGAATGAACACCCACCCTCTCTCCAGGCCTGGGGTTTTCTCCGGGAGCCCGAGGGCTTCAAAAGGGACAACCGTACGCAGATCCCCATTAGCCAGAACTGGACAGCAAGGTGGGGGGATGTGCCTCAGCTAGGTCCCCTGGGGGGGGTGGGGGGGGAGACAGGGATGATGGGGACCCGGAGGCTGCCAGGCTTGGTGGCTGGAAGGTGGCAACAGGCTCTAAAACACGCCAGGGCCACGGGGTGGGACACAAAAGATGCCAAGGACGTGAATAACCAGGCAGCTGACCCAGCTGGGGACCCAGCTCAGCAGACGGTTAAAAAAAACGATAGTAAACAGGAAGGAAAAGCAAAGTGTACCTTGTTTCATTCAACGGGGCGCACCTGTCAGCCGACGGACCCCGGGCTGGGCAGAGACCATCCTCTCTGTGGGAACCGGGAAACTGAAAGGAAAAGCAGAACACGCCATCAGCGAGGCCCGAACCCCGGTCGCTCTTCCTGGACGGAAGCCACAGACACCCCGACACCCAGGGACCGACGGATTGGAGATGCGCCACCCCGCCGAGGGGAGATGGCACAGCCGGGGGGCTCCCGAGGCCAGCCGGGGCGGTCAGGAGCCGGCCGGCGGCCCGTGCCTCGGTTTCCCCGTTTGTAAACACGGGGTCCAAGGGGGAAAAGGGTTCCTGCGCGGCTCCCACTCCAAGTCCTGTCTTCCCCGGGGGTCCCGGCGGGGCGGCCAGGCGCCCACCACCACTCGGGAGCCCTCTCGGGAGGGCCCGGGGGGGTGGGGAAGCCCCGGGCGAGGGGAAGCCAGGCTGACGTCAGCGGGCTCGGTGTCCCGCGGGCCGGACCGGCTCGGGGCCGGGGCAGCTAACGGGCCGGCGCCGAGGGCCCGATGGTCACGGCCACGGCCGGAGGCGTCCAGGGGCCGGGGAGGGGCGCCCGAGAGGCCCCGGCTGCCCACCGCTCGCCGGCTCACCCGCCCCCTCGCTCACTCACCTCGAACAGCCGGGCGGAGTCCCTTCCCCGGCCTCGTTCGTCCGCTTCCCGGACCGGCCCCGAAGCCCAGCACCCACCGCCCCAGTATTTACCTCCGACGCCCAGCCCCCGCGCAGCCGAACCTGCTACCTGGGCCCGCCCCCACCTGCCCCGCCTCCGAAGCACTGGAGGGGGCGGGAGAGAGCGGGGGCGGAGGACGCAACCGCCGCGCTGACCAATCACAGCCAGAGTTGCGTTCTTGCGCACGCTCTGATTGGGTCTCCCGGTGACAGACCTTCCTCCAATGGCTGCAGACCCGGAGCGGTCTGTAGGGACTTTCCGCTCCGTCAAGCTCGGTGGAGCCAAAGGGAAAGTCGAGGGAAGGGGAGGGGCCCCGGAGGATGAGGGCGGGGATTGGACGGAAGACTCTGGGTTCCGCGTCTCCATTGGCTGACACCTGAGCGGGGGCGGGGCGCCGTGCTTCCCTGGCTCCACCTCCCATGCTCGGGTTCTGGCAGTAGGCTTAGCTGTCAAAACACTTGCAGGCTGAGTTTGGGGCTGCGGGTAGAGAGCAGTCCAGAGGAGGGCTGGGAATGGCATTTCAGGGTTCCTGGGAAAAGCAAAGCTTTGGAATCAAACCGAAGTGTGAATCCTTTGTGCTTTCAATAAGGAGACGCGTGGCAGGGGGAACTCACAACCACGCTGAGCCTCCAGGTCCGCATCTGTAAAGTGGAGATCATCGTAACAACCTGTCTTGCAAGGAGTGTTGTGAAATGCACAACGGGCGCTCAGTCATGTCAGCCTTCTTCCTGGGACCTGTGCCGTTTTGAACCCGGGTGGCCACCTCTCCCGGGTGGGAAAGAGTTCTCCCTGAGGTGCTGAGGACGGGGTATCCGCACACCACCTCACTCAGCTCTGCACCCTCTGGCCACCAGCCAGGACTTGGGGTGTAGTTAAGGATCTCTCAATTACAAGGGAGGTTTGTGATTCCCAAAAGCGCTCAAAATATTTAAGGAAGCGCTTTTTATAATCAGTCCCAGGGCCTTGCAGCATGCTTTGCGGCACTGGATACTCCTGTTAATTAATTCCTTCTCCTTTGACATTCTAAGTACCAATTATAGGAGAAGGTGATTAATAGTGAGGGAGGAAGAGGGGTGTGTGTGTGTGTGTGTGTGTGTGTGTGTTTAATCGTGAGAGGGGAAATTTCCCCCGTGGAAAGTGATCTCTCTGAAGATCGAGGGGATTGAAACCAGTGAGTACATAAAAGAAGTCACACCTAGCGAGCGGGAGGTCCAGGTGCAGCGGGACGTCCCCTCGGGTGGCTTTTACTCGGGCCCCTGTAGCCTGTCTACTTCTGTTATATCCGGCTCACTCCGAGGGTCAAGGGCAGACACCAGGGGACCAGTGAGGAGACCAGTGCAGCCATGGATTCAAGGGACCCCCAAAGGAGCCCCTTGTTTCCTGGGGGTGGGGGACAGCGGTTGAGAGGAGGGGAGTGTGAGGCTGAAAATGTCAAGAAAGAAGTTGTTGCAAGTTTAAAAAAAAAGGGGGGGTGTGGAGCTCTTGTCAGAAGGATTTTCAGGGTGGCTGATGGGGGAGCAGCAATGCTTAGGAGATAGGATTTGTGGGTTGTTCTGGAAATGATGATAGAGGGGATTAAATTAGAGCCAAAAAGGAGGAAGCCAAAGATCTCGGGCTGCCAGTCTATACAGCTGCAGGCCCGCCCCCACGTAATTCTCCAGGAGAAACTGCCCAGGCCGGTCCCCAATGCCGGTCATGACCTTGCCCTTCCCCTGGGACCTTCCAGCCGGGGCCTGAGGGTCTACGTTCCCTGGTGTGCAGGCTTGCCAGGTGCGTGCCCCGATGGCTGTGCGTTTCGCCCGCTGGGCTGCAGCATCCCGAGTGGGAAGGGAGGCTCCCGAGGACGTGTAGGTGCGATAGTGAAATGACGCTGTGGTCTCAACTCAGCCCGCTTGGAACCCGGTGCTACCGCCCACTCTTCTGGGGGTGTATTCACTGCGGCATCTGTGTTTGGTGCTGTGGGGGGCGGGGGGGGCACTCAGATTCACTTTTTTTTTCGTTCTAGGATGATGGTGAATATGATTAAAGTCTAAAGCTCTTTAAAAAAAAATTCTCCATCTTGGCCGGCGTGGCTCAGTGGTTGAGCATCGACCTATGACCCAGAAGGTCCTGGTTTCATTCAGGGTCAGGGCACAGGCCCGGGTTGCGGGCTCGATCCCCAGTGTGGGGCGTGCAGGAGGCAGCCGATCCATAATTCTCTCCCGTCATTGATGTTTCTCTCTCTCTCTCTCTCTCTCGCCCTCTCTCTCTCCCTTCCTCTCTGAAATCAATACAAATATATTTTTAAAAATATATATTTAAAAAACTCTCCTGCTCTGCTACCTCGTTGTCTACACGTACGAATCACATCTTCTTAGCCACAAGAGGAATCTGCCTGCCCCCAGTAAGCCACTGGCCCCCAGCACATACCTTTCAGGTAACCTCCCCATGAGCTACCTGCATGGGCCCAGAATGCTGTGCGTGGACCTGCAGGATTTTTCAAAGTTAGGAACCTTCTACTCGGAGCCCTGACAGCAATCGCACACCCGGTTCTCAGGACCCGTCTTACCTGAGCCCTCTCCGGCTCCTCTTTCTCCACAGTCTCCCCCGGGGTCACGCCCTCCAGGCCCAAGGACCCCTTGCCCCTCTTGATGCTGAGCACTCCCCGGCTGTCCTTTGTGGCCGTGACCTCTCCCACTGGGTCCAGACCTGCACGTGACCTGAGGTCTTCACCTGACCTCTCCCCTCAGGTGTCTCAGACTTGACAGTTCCAAGTGCAAGTCCCGCCTCCTTCCATGTTGGTTTCCGACCTGTGGCCTCCCGTCTCCCAGTCCAAAACCTAGGAGTCATCTGGATTCCTCCCTTTTCCTCCTCCTCCTTATCCAGTCCATTTGTAAACCCTTGGCCGTCTACCTCTGAAACCCATCTCCTCTCCATCCCCACGGAGGCCACCTCCGGCGGGCCCACCACCGCTTACCTGCAATATCTCCCAGGCGGTCTCCCCACTTCCTCTCCCCCTCGCTCCCAGCCCCTTCTCCACCCAGGGACAATGGAGGTCCTCTTTAAATATCACTGGGTCACTTCTCCCCTGCTTAGAACTCTCCAATGGCCTGCCGTTATCCTAAGATCAAGCCCCAGCTCCTGACCTTGGCCAGCGAGGTCCTTCGAGACTGGTCCTACCTACCTCTTCAATCCCATCTGGCTACACTCCCCCTTCAGCTCGTCTCAGACATACGGTGTGAGTTGCCTGTGGCTGCTGCAACAGATTGCCATGAACTCGGTGGCTTAACATGGCACGGATTTATTCTCTTGCAGTCCCTGAGGCCACAGTCCCGGAGGCCACAGTCCCAAAAGGGTGGCAAGGCTGGACGTGCCCAGCGATTCCAGGGACAAGTGTGTCCTGGCCTTTTCCGGCCTCTAGAGCTGCATCCCTCGGCCCAGGGTCCCTTCCTCCGCCTTCAAGGCCAGCCGGGGAGCATCTGACGTCAGCAGCCACACTGTCTTGTTCTCGTGGGCCAGACTCCCTTGGCCTCTCTCTCTGGCTGCGTTTGGGGGTCTGTCCAGATCGTCCAAGAGGCTCTCCTCATCGCAAGACCCCTAACTTCACCGCATCGTTACAGTCCCGTTCGCCATCTAAACAACATTCACGTGTCCCGGGATTAGGACCTTCAGGGGCCATTACTCAGCCAACCACACATACCAAGCTCCTTCCCACGACAGGGTCTCTGTACTGCTTGTCGCCTGGTCACCTGTCCCCTCCCTCTCCCTCCCCCGCCCCCCTCCTCCCCACAATGGCCTGGGAGACGGGAATCGTGTCTCCTTTGTCCACCCACCGATCGTCCCAACATGCCTGGCTGATATGATTGCAAACTGAAATGAGGGCAGATGCATTGGCCCTGCTCTCCTTATCTGGGGGGGAGAGGGGAGAGAGAGAGAGACACTCAGATTCACTGGTGTTGCTCAGTGGTTAGAGCATCAACTCACACCCCAAAAGGTCACGGGCTCAATTCCAGGTCAAGGGCCGATACCTCCATCCCAGGCCCCGGTTGGGGTGTGTGCAGGAGGCAACCAACCGATGTGTCTCTCTCACATGGATGTTTCTCTCTTCCTCCCTCCCCTCCTCCCTCCCTCTCTCTCTAAGAAAAATCCGTGGGAAAAAAATATCCTTGGGTGAGGATTAACAACAAAAGAAAAACAGGAAGATGCATTCACCATCCAAGATGCGTGAAGAGGCTGCTATGTGCGCTGGTCGCGAGAAAGCAGGCCCACCTTCTCTCCTTCCTGGCCTCTGTCAGCAACCACGGTCTGGACAGAGCCACGGCCACCCGCCGAGAGAACCCGCGACACACTCACACACAGGAGCCCCGCGGGATGCCGCCCGGCTAACGAGCCAGGCGCACGGGACCTTCCAAAGGAGCGGGTTTCTCGTTGGTGAGCAGCCACCTGCGCCCCTGCTCATTAAACGCAGCTCAGAATTCTTCCCCCTCGGCCCACCCGGGCGGAGGCTGGCAGAGGACTGCTGTTCCCCGTCGTCTCCCTCCTTCTCCGGTTAAAAGGCGCCCGGAGCCACGTGGAGGGCACGGAGGGGAGCCCGGGGGCCTTTCGCCGGGGCCCCGGCGGGTCCGGCACAGCTCAGCACGTCACGCCGGGTTAGGCTCTGCCAGGCCGGAGCCCAGTCTGTTTGGATGGTGAGGCTGTTTCTAAGACTTGCTTTCGCCTTCGGCAATAACTTACCTGGTCGGAAACATAGCGTTGCTTTAATCCTTGACGAGCTGCAGGGACCGGACAAAAAATGTTCGGTCACAATGAAGACAGCTTCGGGGGAAACCAGAGTTTTCTCATGCGTCTTTTTTTAATAAAAATATAAACTTGGGAGAATAAAATAAAGAGTTTATAAATAGTAACCAGTTTCCACGAGCAACGCTGTTGAGCACAATCACGCGTGCACGGCACCCGCCGGTTCACAAAGGCTCTGTGCGCCCTTCGGGAAACCCCGGACGGCGTCGGCTTGGTGAGGAGGGGGCTCTGGTGTTGCTTCCGTAAATTTTCCATCCGCGACTTTACATCCCGGAGCATCTGGCAAAAACCAATGGCCTCGCCCAGCCGGTGTGGCTCAGTGATTGAGCGCTGACCCAGGAACCAAGAGGTCACCAGCTCCATTCCCAGGCAGGCACATGTCCGGTTGCGCTGTGCCCCCAGTAGGGGGCGTGCAAGAGGCAGCCGATGAATGATTCTCATCATTGATGTTTCTCTCTCTCTCCCTCTTCCTTCCTCTCTGAAATCAATTCTTTTAAAAATCAATCGTCTCTTAGGAGGAGAGTTGGGAGTCTGCTCTCCGAGTCCAGCTCACAGGCAGCCCCCGGAGGGAGACCTGGGGAGGGCGTTCCAAATCCTGGCGCAGACGGATTCTTTCAAAGCTGCCTCCGGATGGCGAGGTGATGCCACCGGCTTCCCTGGAGGAACTGGCGTCACAGGAAATGAAAGTCCGCATGTGGCACCAGCTGCTGTGGGGTCACATTCTTCTTGCAGATCTAGACGGTCCCGGGGACTCGATAGCTGTCGTGTGTCCCCTCCATTAACGTCTTAGGACCGGGAAGGAACGCGGGGCGAATGGCAGCCCACCCCCATGGTGGGGCCGGGAGGTGAGGAGAGCAAAGCAGAGGACACTGACTCCGCAGCTCTCAGCCCCAGAGGAAATGCCACGTGCGCGTCCAGGGTGGCCGGGGGTACCGGATGGGGGAGCAACCTGGGTGGTTGACCCACGGCAGAAAGTTCCTTCCTGCCCGGTCCTCATGGCTCAGGGGTTGAGCGTCGACCTATGACCCAGGAGGTCACAGTTCGAATCCCCGTCAGGGCACATGCCCAGGTTGTGGGCTCGATCCCCAGTGTGGGGCGTGCAGGAGGCAGCCGATCCATGATTCTCTCATCATTGATGTTTCTATCCCTCTCTCCCTCCTTTCTCTTTAATCAACAACAACATATACCAAAAAAGAGGGTTTCTCCCCGAATGCCCCCCGCCCCCCATTGTGAGAGGCGTGGGAAGGGGCTTCTCCCGGGGATCCAGGTCCCCACCACTAGGCTCTCGGTAGCCTCCGTGGGCCCCCTGACGCGCTGCATCCGCCGGAGGCCGCCCCGCCACACGGAGGGCTGCTCCTCTCTGCGGCCGCGAAGCGTGGGAAGAACTCGGTGGCCCACGGGGACCGTGGAGACGTCCACTCCGAGGGCACTGATGCCCCTTCTGTACCAGGACAGAGGTCGCTGCTGAGCTGGCCTGGGCAGGACAGGGCTCCGTCCGGACGGGCGGGCGGGCGGGCGGCCGCAGGTGTCATCCAGCCCCTGGGGCCCGGCCCGGCGGCTCTCACACACACCGAGGGGATCCTCGGGCCCAGAGTCATCACAACAGGAGCCTGGCGTCCCTGTGGCCCAGTGTCTCCAGTTCCTCCTGAGAGAAGGCGTTTCCCCGGAGCCTTCGGGGGACAAAGCAAAGAGAGGGCGGAGTGAGGACGGAACCTGGCATTGCTTTCCCAGGACGGAAGCGGAACCCCTAAAGCCATGGCCTGCCCCCGCAGCCCCACAGCCTCTGGGTGGGCGGGCACCCTCTTCCCACTGCCACAGCCGCTGGCCCCGGAGAAGATCGCATTCAGAGTGCGGCTTCCCCTGAACGCCTGCACCGTCGTGAAGTCGAAAAATCATGTCGAGCCGAGTAAGGTGGGGCCCGTCTGTATTTTACAACTAGGAGATTCCCCCCTAAAAGTCTATACTTCAGGGTTTTCAAATAAAATAAACTTTTTTTAAAAGCTGGTAATGCTGGCTCCCAGGGAGGGAAGTCTGCTGGTTTTGCCCCGTGTCGGCCGGGGCAGCTCACGCGTCCCTGGGGGTGATGGCACGGCGCTCGGAGCGGCTCAGAGTCCCCGCTGGCCCCGGCCGGCCGGCCGCTCCGTAAGGCGGCAGCAGAGCAGTCCAGGCGCAGCGAGCACGTCCCCAGCAGCAGCAGCAGAAAGCAAATCGCATCAGGACCCTTAAAATATCCGCCTGACGCGGGCCTGCTCGCCCTGGGCCCAGAGCGTGACATTCCCGAGGGCCGTGCAGTGACTTCAAAACAAAAACAATGCACACCCCTCCCTGCGTGCGCCCGGGCCCTGCGGACCTCACGGGCCCGGGGGTGACACAGTCGGACAGAGGCATGCTCGCCACCACAGGCCGCTTTGAGGATCGTTATTTTTAACTTCGCCATTTGATACCTACCGTGGCTGCCGCCTTGACATGAGTTTCGAGGGAGGGAAGAGTCTGCCCCTTGAGAGAGCAGGGCCGCCAGCTCCCGGGGAGGAGGCGGGTGAGGGACCGCAGGCGGGGGCCTGGTGCCGGCAGCGGGCGTGGTGGGCATGAGTCAGCAGGGCTGGCGGAGAGGGGTCTGTCCTTCCGCTACTCTCTTTCATTCCTGGCACTTTCACTGGGGGGTCCAGAGGTACCTACGCGACAGGCGTTCAGGGGAGGCCGCACTCTGAATGCGATCTTCTCCGGGGCCAGCGGCTGTGGTGTGACGCCCTCGCGGGATGCTGGGCAGTGGGAAGAGCATGCCCGCCCGGAGGCTAGTGTACGCGTCCTGAGCATGTTTAAGGCTGCTGCGCTGAGCTGTCATGGTCAGTGTATCCCATGCACTTTTAAAAAATATATATTTTATTGATTTTTTTACAGAGAGGAAGGGAGAGGGATAGAGAGTTAGAAACATCGATGAGAGAGAGAGACATCAATTAGCTGCCTCCTGCACACCCCCCACTGGGGATGTGTCCGCAACCAAGGTACATGCCCTTGACCGGAAACGAACCTGGGACCCTTCAGTCCACAGGCTGACACTCTATCCACTGAGCCAAACCAGTCAGGGCCCCATGCACTTTTTAAAAAATATATGTTTTTATTGATTTCAGGGAGGAAGGGAGAAGGAGAGAGAGAGAGAAACATCAGCAATGAGAGAGGATCATTGATCAGTTGCCTCCTACACGCTCCCTACTGGGGACTGAGGCTGCAACCCAGGCATGGGACCCAGCCGGGAATTGAACCCTGACCTCCTGGTTCCTAGGTCGATGCTCAACCACTGAGCCACACCGGCCTGACTCCTCTGTTACTCTTCCCATACTCCTGCCTACACCACAGCTATTCCAAATAAATACTCATGACTTTAAAATAAAAAAATGGGTCCCTCCTCAGAGACGTGAAGGCGTCTCTCCCAGACAAAGAATGACATCCGCCACGTGCAGAAAGCCACCGAATGTGAGAACTTAGAAAGTCTCAAGCTCCTCTCTCCCCTCGCCCCATTTCACAGATTGGAAAACCGAGGCTCAGAGAGGGAGAGAGGCCTGCCCAGGGCCCTTACCAGACTTCCCGAACGGTGTCGTTCCTTTCCAGGGCCCGCAGGAGGGCTTCCGCGCCTCGGTAGGTGATGCAGTTGTTGGACAGCCTGCAGAGGAAGAGGCACCGGTGAGCTTCCCGGATGCTCGGCTGTCCCCGTGGGCCTGTCCTGTCGCAGGACGCGTTGGCAGTTGGCCGGCCTGCTAAGGCCGCCCGCCACCCCTCCTCCCGCCCCTCTCCTGCAGAGATTCCCAGTGAGCTCCCCATAGAGGCGTGGGGCCTACGGTGAGATGGCGGCTCTCTCTCCCCCACACGCCAGGTTCGTTGATCTGACTCCGGCTGCGCCCTCGGGAAGGTGCTGAGCACGGTGGCTAGTATAAGCATCTCAGTGCCAGACTTCCTGGGTCCTGGTCCAACTTCCTTTGTGATCTCAAGCACATAAGTCCCACCGTCCTCCCCTCTAGGTGGACCTAAAGGAGTGTCCACCTTACAAAGGATCAGAATTAAAGGACGGTTCGTTCTGAACCACGTGGCACCGTACTGAATGGATGGAAAAGAATCAATGGCCCCAGCCAGTTTGGCTCAGGGGATAGAGCGTCGGCCTGCGACCCAAGGGTCCCGGGTTCGATTCCCATCAAGAGCATGTACCTCGGTTGCAGGCTCCTCCCCGGACCGGGCCCTGGTCCTGGTCGGGGCTCGTGCAGGAGGCAACCAATCGATGTGCCTCTCTCACATCAATGTTTCTCTCTGTCTCTCCCTCTCTCTAAAAATCAATGGGAAAACATCCTCGGGGGAGAATTAATAAAAAAAAGAATCAATGAACAGGGACACTTCATCTCGGGGGTCTTGGGAGACAGGTTGGGGATGGGGAAGGGACGTGTCAGGCTATCAGGGCCGGTGGGGGAAGAGGCACGGGTTCCCCATCCTGTCCTTCTCATAACCCTGCCCTTCTCATAGCTCAACTAGTCAAATCACCTCCACCCCTGCCCTCCACGCCCCCCACCAAGGCAGCGACTTCTCAGAAGCAGATGCCGAGGCCATGCTATGAGTAATAACAGCCCACCGGGTGGAGTCCTACTATGTGTCCTCTGTTACCCTCTCCTGCTCAGACCCCAAGGGGCGGGCCCGATGGTCATCCCGTTCACCCCTGAGTGGCCGGGCCCTCGTCCAAGGGGCAGCAGCCAGGGCTGGTGGGGCGGGTCCAAACCCAGGCATTGGTCCACAGCCCACACTCAACCAACGCTTGGCAGTTTGGTTACAAGAAAGATGTAGGCGTCTTTCTATGGGGAACCAAGAGGGGGGGTATCGCTTAGAGACGCTGAATGATAAGCCACACAAGTCAGGGTGGGACAGCCCCTGCTGCACGGCCTGGCCTCCCTCGGGGCCGACTGGGCAAGTCCGTGGCCATGAGAGAGCACAGCGCCCCCTCCCCCACACCGGGTCCGGGAAGGAGCGGGCATGGCCACCGGTCTCCCTGTCCTCGAGGCCAGGTGTCCCGCTCAGGCACATCCTGGCTGCACCGGGCTCCCAGCCACTTCGCCCCGTAATGAGCAGAAGCGATTTCCCCAAATATTTGTCAACTGCCCGGCCCCTCAAAGCCACACACACAGTGTCCCCAGAATGGCCCGCGTGTGGGCAAAGCAGCGCTCTCCCGGAGGCCACATCTGCTTCCCTCGGCCTCGCTTGCCCGGGAAAGCGCCCCTCCTCCAGCGGAAGGAGCCATCGGGATGCCCTCCGTGCCTCAGCGAGCGCCCCGCACCAAGGGGGGGGGGGGGGGGGCGGAACATTCTCGTGTCCACACAGGCACGGAAGCACGCACCCACCATAGAGCAAGCGCACCTGCCCGCCTGGAGGTGACATCATGAGACGCCTCTCGCCTGGGCCAGAGAGGCCTGGAGGTGGGGGGCCGTGGCACCTGATGCTGGCCACCAGCCGTGTCCCCTCAGCTCCCACCTCCCGCTCCGACGGCTGCTCAACTGCTGGCTGGGAAGACCCCGTCCCCACCCGAGGCCTTGCTGCCGACCGACCCCGGAAGATGCTCACGTCAACATGAGACAGACAGACAGGCAGCACCCCACAGCCTGGCACCAGCGGATGGAGCCCCAGACGGGCAGCACCCCACAGCCCGGCACCAGCGGACGGAGCCCCAGATGACTCGGTGATCCCAGACTTGGGGACACACCGTCACCGTTATCTTCCCTTCCCTTCCCTTCCCCGCCTCCCTTCACGGCTCTGTCGCCAAGGTTTGCTGGGCCCGCCTGGCCTTGCAATCCCTGCCTGCGTTTTGGGGACCCCCTCCCACCAAGCAATACCAGCTGGTTCCGCCAGGCCACCTGCTGGGAGGTAGCCAGGCGGGGCCCCTGCCCGGGCCTCTGGTTCAGAGCGCCCCTCCCCGCCGCTCAGGCCTGTGGGGCCCCTTACTTGAGGACTTTCAAGCTGGGATTTCCCCTGAGCCCTTCGGCGAGAGAGCAGACGCCTTCGTCTCCGAGCTGGTTCTCCTCCAGGCTGCGGACAAGAGGAGAGGGCTCTGTCAAGGCAGGAACAGTCGTCATGGAAGAGGGGGTCGCTGGAGAGGAGCCGGGTCCCCCCACTTAGCACGACCAACACCCCCAATCCACACTTGCAAATAAAGTAAGAGCAGAGAAGGCAGGTGTGGGGGGCTCTGTCCCAGGGACATTTTGGGGAGAGAATGTCCCCAAATTCTCCAGGACGTAAGAGGTCCCCTCATGTCCCAGGGACTCAATATCCATTTCCTCTTCCTTTTCTTTTCTTTTCTTTTTTAAATATATTTTTATTGATTTCAGAGAGGAAGGGAGAGGGAGAGAGAGAGAGAGAGAGAGAAACATTGACAATGAGAGAGAAACATCGATGGGCTGCCTCCTGCACGCCCCACACTGGGGATCGAGCTGGCAGACTGGGCCTGTGCCCTGACCGAGAATCAAACCCTGACTTCCTGGTTCATAGGTCGATGCTCAACCCCTGAGCCACGCCAGCTGGGCTTCTCTTTCTTTCTTATGAATGGGAGCCTCATTTCATTAGGGGCAGCCACGTGCTTGGTCAAACAAACAACAACAAAACCCCCAATTTCCCACTCTGCACTGCAGCCAGGGCCGGCCACGAGACCTCCCCATGGCCATGGCCGATGGGCCCCTGGGAACGCTCTCAAAAGGGGGGAGACCCCGCCGGCCCGTGCCTTGGCCCTCCCTGGAAAAGTAGACTGCATCCTGGAATGCACACGAAATGTTGGAGGTGCTGCAGCCCTCTTGTGGTCATGAGGCAACCGCCCGTGAGGGTGAAGCCTCAGGAGGAGGATGTGATGGGACAGAGAGAGAGAGTCCAGGGCCCCGCTGGCCTGTGGCCACCCACGGGCCCTGCACCGCCTGCCTCCGGGACGCCTGTACGCGGAAAACGGAGTCCTCTCCTGGTTGAAGCCACCGTAGGGGAGGCTTTCCCTCACCCGCAGCCCACGGAAGTCATAACTGACGCACTGGCAGCGAGGCACCCCTCTCCCAAGAAGTTCCAGGTGGCCAAACCCCATCAGGACAGATTCCCTGGTCCGTGGGCGGAGCCAGCGAGCCTTACCGACAGCCAACGCCCACCCCCACCTCCACTCCACTGAGGTCCCGGTCCCTTCTGCTTCCTGGGTGAATCAGCGACTCATCTGCCTGATAGAACACGGGACCGCCCAGGACGCGTCATAAGGAGGCTAAGCTGGTGGCAACTGGCGGATGGAAAACCTGGATCCACTTCAGATGGGTCCTGCCTGTATGATTCACGGTCCATCTTTCAACTTCCCCACCCCGCCCCCGCCTGCCAGGGCGGCCCTGCCTCTCAGGGCCGCTGCGCTCCGGCCTCACTGACATGATGGGCTGCTGTTAGCAGTGACGTCACAGGGAGCTACAGCGGGTGCAGCGGCGGCGGCGGCAGTGGCCACACCGGCACTGTGACAGGGAAACACGTGTGAAGCGCTTACTGAGCTCGTCCCGGGCATCGCCTCGTTTAATTCTTACAAACGTGTTTCTAGTTGGAGAAAACGAACTAGACCCGGAGACTGCACTGAGCTGGCCTCTGACCACAGCCGGCCGTGCAGCTCAGCCCCTTGATTCCGGAATCCGTGCTCTCACCCGTGAGGCCGCCTGGAGGCAGTACACACGCCAAGGAACCCACAGTGCAGTTCAGTACGAAGAGCGAGCACCTCCCCCGGCCTGCGTGGCTCAGTGGTTGAGCATCGACCTATGAACCAGGAGGTCACAGTTCAATTCCCGGGTTGCGGGCTCAATCCCCAGTAGGGGGGTGAGTGGGAGGCAGCCGATTGATGATTCTCTCTCATCATTGATGCTTCTATCTCTCCCTCTCCCCCTCCATCTCTGAAATCAATAAAAATATATTTAATTTTTTTTTTAAAAAAGGGGGGGACGAGCACCTCTATGCCGACTCAGTAAGCTTCATTCGCCAGGACACTGAGAGATGAGGGCAATCTAGCAATCACTCCATCATAGACCTTTGTCTCGTCCGCACCGCTGCTTCCCCAACGAGGCCAGGGAATGAAGAGAGGCTGGCCTCTGCCCCCCAGAGTAGGGACTCCCCAAAACTCACCAGAGTTCCTCCAGTGCCATGTTCTTCTCCAGCATCGAGGCTAAGGCTCGGGCACCCACACTGCCAATGCGGTTCCCCACCAGGCTGGGTGCCATCAGGGAACAAGAACGGGTCAGAGCGGGGAGGGGCCGGGGAGAAAAGCTAAGCCAGGATGCGTGGCACACACAGCCCCACTTCCCGCTCTGCTCCATTCCAGAATCAGTAATTGATTACTGCATTCTTTTCCACCAAGCCCAGGCAACCAATCGATGTGTCTCTCGCATCAATGTCTCTCTATCTCTCTCTCTTCTTCCTTCCTCCCTCCCACTCTCTCTCTAGAAATCAATTGAAAAAATATCCTCTGGTGAGAATTTTTTTTTTTAATATTTTTAATCCAATCCAAGACCTTCAACTTACAGACAGGGAAGCAAGACCCTCGAGAGGAGAAGGGGCCGCTCCAAAGTCACCCAGAAAGACTGCAGTGTCCTGACCCCAAACCCTCTGGCCTCTCCCTCTCATCCCTCTGCCCAACCCAGGGGGGTAAAAATGAAGTTCCGAGACCTTCGGAACTGACCCAGCTCCCCCCTCCTCATGCCGGCTCCCCAGGAGGACGGCGGGACAGACACGGAGGCTTACCTGAGCCACCTCAAGCTCTGGTGGTCGCCCAGGGCTTCCGCCAAGGCCTGCGCCCCCTTGTCCCCCACCTCGTTGCCCCAGAACCTGAAAAGGCCAGCAGAGTCAGCAGTGTCAGGGCGGACGCGCCGTGTGCTCCAGACAGGCTGTGTGGGCCCCAGTGGTTCCTCCCTCTCCACGGCCCGCCCGGGGGCAGCACCAGCTCCCCAATCCCAGAAGGGTCTCAGTGGGGCTCCCAGCCAGGCAGGCCTGCCTCTGTTGTTCCTGGGGGGCGGGGGGGGGGGGCGGGGGGCGCGGAACAGCCAAACTTTTCCCTCTGACTTTTCGGCTGCTTCACAGCAGACTTACAGGACGGCAGAGGCCCACCCCGCGCACACCCTCGGGGACGGGGAACTCACTCCCCATGGCAAGCCCCATGGTTGGCATTTAGGTCAGATCAGCTTCCTGGGAGCTGTGCCCACAAGTGCCTGGACCTGCCACGGGGTGTGGCCCTGTCCCACACACAGGAGGCTCCACTCCGGGGCCCGGGGCCTGTGGAGCTGTGCACCCCCAGACTGTCAGACACCCCTCCCCTCGCACGCAGGCCTGGCGAGCCTCCCGCCAGCAGGAAGCTCCGAAGGGCCTGGTCCAGCCGCCAGCCTCCCCTGCGTCCTTCTCTCTCCTCCATCAGCACCTCCTCTGGGAGCTTTCGAACATGACTGATTCCGGGGCCCTGACCTTAGGGGGCTCCCTTAACTGGTCTGCGGAGGGGCCCTGGCCAGGGCCCCTTCACAGCCCCGCTGGTTCCCACGCACAGACTGAGGTGAGAAGCAAGGACCCAAGCTTCCTGCCACCTCGCGGGCACTGCCCTCCCCCCACCCTGCTGTCCTCAGCTTCCTGTTTACTGGGGGAAAGCAAGTGCCAGGCAGCCAAGGAGGCTACTGGCTCCCCACCTCGCCCCCCCACCAGAGCCGGGGCTGCCCATGCGGCCTTCAGGCTCAGGAGCTTCCCCGGCCCCACACCCCTCCACAGGCCCCAAGCCCAGACCCCAACCTACCCCAGGAACTGCAGCGACGTGTTGGCCCTGAGCCCCCGGGCCAGCACCTGGGCCCCCGCCTCCGTGATGTGGTTGTTCCCCAGCCTGGAGGGAAGGAGAGGAGGCTGGGAGAGCGTGGCACGGGGAGGCCGGGTCTGCTGGGGACAGTGCAGCCTGGACAGAGGCGCCTGGGCACCTGCCTGCAGGATGCGTGTGTGCTACCTGCGCAGGGAGCCTGCCCTGCCTGTAGGATGCATGTGTGCTATCCATGTAGGGAGCCTGCTCTGCCTGGAGGATGCGTGTGTGCTATCCGTGTGGGGAGCCTGCCCTGCCTGCAGGATGCGTGTGTGCTATCCGTGTGGGAGCCTGCTCTGCCTGGAGGATGCGTGTGTGCTATCCATGTAGGGAGCCTGCTCTGCCTGGAGGATGCGTGTGTGCTATCCATGTAGGGAGCCTGCTCTGCCTAGAGGATGCGTGTGTGCTATCCATGTAGGGAGCCTGCTCTGCCTGGAGGATGCGTGTGTGCTACCTGCGCAGGGAGCCTGCCCTGCCTGTAGGATGCATGTGTGCTATCCATGTGGGGAGCCTGCCCTGCCTGCAGGATGCGTGTGTGCTATCCATGTGGGGAGCCTGCTCTGCCTGCAGGATGCGTGTGTGCTATCCGTGTGGGAGCCTGCTCTGCCTGGAGGATGCATATGTGCTATCCATGTAGGGAGCCTGCTCTGCCTGCAGGATGCGTGTGTGCTATCCATGTAGGGAGCCTGCTCTGCCTGGAGGATGCATGTGTGCTATCCATGTGGGGAGCCTGCCCTGCCTGGAGGATGTGTGTGTGCTATCCATGCTGGGGGCCTGCCTATGGCTTCTGAGACTCCATTCTTTGCCACCAGCACAGGGACAGGCGGGGCAGGGCGGGTAGTGGCGGGGTGGGGTGGGGGGGGGGGGGAGACAGGCATGGGCAGGAGCCACAGGAGGTGGTTCCCCAGGGGAGCGGGTGACTCACTGTCACACTCTCCTCCTGGGTCAGCCCTCAGGCCAGCAGGCCCAGGGTTTGCTGGGAGGTCACAGCATTAGCAAAACCCTGCTCCCCTCCCTCTGTATTCGGCAGGAGTCACGCACCCAGCAGGGCCCGAGCCCGGGCGGACGGAGCCGTGGGGGAAGCCAGGCTCACCTCAGTGCCAGGAAGTTCTGCCGGCACTCCAGGAGCCGCGCCAGGGCCTGGGCACAGCCGTCCGTCAGCTTGTTGTTGAACAAACTGGAAAGTTCGAAAGAGAGACATGGAGACCAGACACGGCGGGCAGTGAACCCCCCAAACCCAGGGCAGCCCGTTCCCCCAGGACGGGAGGCACCTGCACCCTTCAGCCACGCAACGCCTGCCCAGCCCGCCCCAGTTCACAGCCGCTCCCGGGACCTGGCCCAGCCCGCGGCCCAGCCCGACTCACGCGAGCTTCTGCAGCTCCTCACAGCTCAGGGCGTGCTCGGCGAGCGTGCACACGCCGCGGTCCGAGATGTTATTATCTCTCAGGCTGCAAAACACCAAGCAAATCAGCTGGAAAATGGAGCTCAGGAGAGGGGGAAGAAATGAACCAGACCTCAAAGGGGACGTTCGCTCACCCCCAAAGCGCCAGCGTCTGTGCTTCGGGAAACGCTGCCGAGATGGAGCCCCCCAGGAGGCCAGGCTCCCCCATCCCTGGCCAGCCACCCACGGCATGCATGGTGTGGGGGACGGCTCAGGAACGGGAGACCCGGCGTTCCTGCTAAACAACACTGGGCTCCTCGGGGAGTCACGGACCTTGGGGAAGGGAAACGGCCGTCAGAGAGGCCTCCTAGAAGGTTCGGAGGTGGAAAAATAATAATAATCCTATCTAATAATAGACAAAGATTGAAATTAACCGTACCTTCGCTACGCCTCCCATTGGCTAATCAGCGAGATATGCAAATTAACCACCAACAAAGATGGCGGTTAATCTGCATACGTAGGCGCGAAGCAGCGGAACCAAGACTGAAGGTGGCTCTGGCCACAGGAGCCGCGAGAGGCTTGAAGGCACCTCCGGCCGGAGCGAAGGCCTGGGTCCCGGGTGCCGGAGGAAAACCGGTGCCGGCAGCCAGGGGAAGGGAAGGCCTATTGCATGAATCTTTTCATGGAACAGGCCTCTAGTCTGTATATATAAAAGGCTAAGTGACCGACCGTCCGACCAACCGGCCAGTACCTATGACACGCACTGGCAACTTAAAAATCAACGTTGACTTGCACAAGTGTAATCATGACATATTAACTCTGTGTGATCTATGTTATGTTATTGGATCCCACTTATAAACTGAGGCTCACAGACCCTACCTAAGGGATGAAGGTCACCGCTCAGGGATCTGTGTGTTTGGTCCACAAAGAAAAAAGCTCTTGCCCAGCAAGCATGGCTCAGGGATTGGGCGTCGATCTATGAACCATGAAGTCCCGATTCGATTCCCAGTCAGGGCACACACCGGGTTGCAGGCTCCATCCCCAGTGGGGGGCGTGCAGGAGGCAGCCGGTCCATGATTCTCTCTCATCACTGATGTTTCTCTCTCTCTCTCTCCTTCTCCCTTCCTCTCTGAATCAATAAACATATATTTTTTTTAAAAAAAAGAAAGAAAGAGAAAGACCTCTCCTGCTTCGGCCAAGAAGGTATTGCGGCCTCGTGTGTTCCAGGAGAGGTTGGTCCCTTGGTGAGGGCCCCGTGAAGCCGCCTGGGAGGCCGTGAGTGGACGTCGGCGTTAAGACCCAACTTCTGCTTTCTGAGAGGCTAGAAGAGGGGCAGGACATCCCCTCCCGAGGCAGGAAGGCAGGCTGGGGAGCCTGCATCACACTGGCCGTCAGACAGGGGCACACCCTCTGTGCTCATCCGGCCCAAGATGGGGCGAGAGGCCCACGGGGCCAGGGCACTGACCTTCCGAAGGGGAACTCACCCTCAGATGGCACTGGAGGCGGCGAGGGTGACGCCAAAGCCTCGTCCTGAGCCAGCGCTAATGAGGAACAAAAGCTCAGGCGGCCCGGCCGGCGGGGCTCAGTGGTTGAGCATTGACCTATGAATCAGGAGGTCACAGTCTGATTCCCGGTCAGGGCACAGGCCTGGGTTGCGGGCTCGATCGCCAATGTGGGGCGTGCAAAAGGCAGCTGATCCATGATTCTCTCTCATCATTGGTGTTCCTCTCTCTCTCCCCCTCTCCCTTCCTCTCTGAAATCAATTAAATATATAGGTAGATATATACATATACAGTGGGGCCTTGACTTACGAGTGTCCCGACTAACGAGTTTTTCGACCAATTTTTTGCTTTGAGTTTCGAGCTAAAATTCGGGTTACGAGCCAGCTTCAGATACCCCACCACTAGTTGGCGCAGCGAACGTCACAGTGAACGCCACAACATCAGCCCAGCATCACGTGTCTCACTCGTTCACTTTAAGATTTGGCATACGAGTAATTTGAGTTACGAGCTCCGTCACAGAATGAATTAAACTTGTAAGTCAAGGCCCCACTGTATAGATATAGAAAAAGCTCAGGCAGAATTCCACAGTCACGTCCTTTGGGGGCCCCAGAATTCCCCTCTGGTCAGGATTTTAAAGTTTCTGACGGGGCACAAGTCACCCGTGATTTGGAGCAGTTGCTGACACAGGCATCTACGGTGAACGATGTTGCAAGTGGCGTCCAGGTGGTCAGGGGCCCTCTGGAGCCGTCCACTGCCGGGCTGCCAGGAGGGAACGGGGACGCAGAACCACGGGGGTGGGGCTTGTGTCTCCCGGCTCTGCCACTTCCCACACAAGCCTGGTCAAGTCACGTCACGTCTCTGAGCCTCGGGTGTAGGCTGATGGGGAGAACGCCCCTGCGACAGCCGGGGTGGCTGTGCGGCTCAGAGGTTGCTCTGGGGAGTGTGCGGCACAGTGCCCATCACCAGGCTGTCCTATGAGTGAGGGTGATCGTTGTCATAGATTCAAACGAAGGCCCAGGCCCAGCAGGAATTATATGTAATACATGCAAATTATGCGTAAATAGTGTAGCCTGTGTAAATTAATTATATGTAAATTATATGAGTGTCTAACCACGATGCAGTGCACCTGAAATAAATATAAAAAATAAAATAGCCCGGCCGGCGTGGCTCAGTGGTGGAGCATCGACCTATGAACCAGGAGTCACGGTTCCATTCCCAGTCAGGGCACAGGCCTGGGTTGTGGGCTCCATCCCCAGTAGGGGGCGTGCAGGAGCCAGCCGATCAGTGATTCTCTCTCATCATTGATGCTTCTATCTCTCTTTCCCTCTCCCTTCCTCTCTAAAATCAATTAAAAAAATATTTTAAAATAATAACATAAACGAAGGCCCAGGCTGGGGGAGGGACCCGGCCGGGGCTGTACAGAGAGGCTGCAGGCTGGGGCTGGGCCTGACCACGGGGATCCCCACAGGTGCCCCCACACCTGCACCTGCACCTGCACCTGCACGATGACGCCATCCTCAGCTCACCCACCAGCATCACCCGCAACACTCACTACAGAGCCTTGCAGACGCCCAGGCAGGGCAGCAGCTGCTCCACGCCGACGTCGCCCACTGAGTTGTGGTCCAGCTGCAGGGCCACGGGCCGCCGGAGGTGGCGCAGCACGAAGGCCAGGGCGGCGCACTCGGCAGGGCCCACGCTGCAGAAGGTCAGCTTGAGGTGCCCCACGTCCAGGCCCCGCACAGCCTTGCGCGCCAGCCGCTCCTCCCGCAGCTCGTACAGGCTGCGGACCAGCCAGAGGAAGCCGGGCAGGGCGTGCATGCTCTTGGCCTCGCCCGGCAGGGCCGGCGGGATGGAGCAGAAGTGCTTGCGGAGGCTGCGGGCCAGACACCGGCGGGCACAGGCCTGGCGCCGCAGCAGGGCCTTCTCGGACGCCTGGCACTCGGCCAGCAGGCCCCGGTGCTCCCTGGACAGCAGCCCTGCCAGGAAGGCGGCCGTGATCTGGAGGTTGTGCGGCTCGGCCTGCTGCAGCCAAGCCTCCACGCCGCCCTCCTCGCGCGGCGGGCCCTGCACGCACAGCGCGGGCAGCAGCCGGGCCAGCGGCGAGCTCCCCGTCGGGCGGCAGTTGAAGAGGTGTCTGAGCGAGGAGGGCCTCACGTCGGCGCTGAGCACCAGGTAGAAGGCGGCAAAGAAGCACTGGAAGGTGATGTGCAGGAACTCCAGGGGCGGCGGGCTCCCGGGCGCCGCGCTTTTGGCATGCACCAGGAAGCCGAGGGAAACGTCCGTCCCGTCCACCTGCGCCGCCTGGAGCTGCTGGGCCGAGAACACGTAGCAGCTCACGCCCAGGCCCCAGAGAGCCAGGCGGCCCAGGTGCAGGAGGGTGGGGAGCCTGCCTCGGAGCAGGCCGGGCCCCGGGCCGTGGGGGGCCGCGTCCGGTGGGGAGGCGTGGAGCAGGAAATGCTGCAGGATCAGCAGGTACATGTCCGTGGTGGTCCGCGGGGAGCCCCCGCCCTGCAGCAGCAGCTCCTGGTGGCATTTGGACACCATCCAGGCAAAGACGGGCAGGTGGCACAAGCCGTGCAGGGCCGAGGTGGCTCTGAGCAGGCGGACGAGGCGGTCGGCCAGGCCCGGCTCGCGGTGGCGCTTCCGCAGGTACAGCTCGATGCCGTCCTCCGAGAAGCCCCTGAGGCGGAGCTCGGTCCGCACGTACCGGCGGAGGCCGGCGGACACGGCGTCCGGGCGGCTGGTCAGCAGCTTGCGGGCGTTCTTGAGCAGGTTGCCCTGCAGGAGGTTGAAGAGCAGGTTCTGCACCGACGTGGGCTCGGTCGGGGAGCAGTGCCGCTCGCCGTCCGTGAACCTGAACCTGAACTCGTCAAAGCCGTCGAAGGTGAGGAGGAGGCGCTCGGGGTGGGCGAGGAGGAACCGGAAGACTTCCTCCTGGCCGAGGTCGGGCCAGCAGCAGTGCTCGAAGAGCAGCGCCCGCACGGACAGGGGCTTGGCCAGCCGCTGCAGCTGCCGGCAGCTGAAGGGGAAGACGAAGAGGAAGTCCTGGAACTCCCGCCCGGACGCCCACAGCAGGTGCAGCCGCTGCAGGAGCGTGCTCTTGCCGCTGCCCGCCTCTCCCACCACCAGCACGGTGTCCGCGTCGGCGTTGAGGGGGCTCCCGGAGCGGAAGAGGGCGTCCAGGCCCGGGGGGGCAGGGCTGGTCTGCGGGGCGCCCGCCTCCGTCCGCAGCTCCAGGACGTTCTCCGTGTAGATGTCCTCCAGGCACAGGTTCTCCGCCCCGTCGTAGGAGCTCAGGAAGCGCGACTGGGCGGAGACCGTGGTCCGCAGCTTGGACGCGTACTTCTGACACGCGGCGTCTGGAAGGCAGAGGAGGAGGCTGAGCGGGGGCACCTGAGCGGAGGGAGGGCTGCGTGGGGCGGGGTGGCCTCACAGGTGGCCTCACACGGGGGAGACAAGAGCCAGCGGGCTCTTCAGCCACCAGCCGTGGGCTTGGAGGACGGCCACCCAACCTCCCTCGCCCTCGGTTTACTCCCCTGGGACGTGGGAGAGGCGGCCGTGGTCCCCGCCTCCGAGGGTTTTTACGTGGATCCGTGAAGATACTTCAGGTCAAGACCTTCATGCAGCGCTCGACACAAAGGAAGTGCTCGGAAGACCCTAGTCAGTGCCCTCGTTACCAACGATATCGGGGAGAGCGGCCGAGGGGAAGGAGCGCTAGGCTGGGTCAGAAGGCCCGCGTTGTGCCCTGGCCGGTGTGGCGCAGGGGTTAGAGCGCCGGCCCAAGCACCGAGAGGTCATGGGTTCGATTCCTGGTCAAGGGCATGTACCCGGGTTGCCAGTTAGATCCCTGGTTGGGGTCAGGCAGGAGGAAGTCAATCGATGTGTCTCTCTCACATCAATGTTTCTCTCTTTCTCTCCCCCTCCCTCCTTACCTCCCTTCCTCTCTCTCTCTAAAAAGGAATGGGGAAAATATTCTCGAGTGAGGATTAAAAGGAGGAGGAAGAGGAGAAGGAGGAGGATGGGGTGAGGGGGGCTGCATTCGAACCCCAAGCAGCCTAGGGGAGTCCCTGCACCACCCAGCTCAGCTGGATCACTCGGCTCAGCGGGCTCTTTCTAAAGGGAAGCAGAAGGTGTGAGGACTGAGGAGCCTGATTTCTGAAGTCGGACACACCTGAGCTTGAGACCTGGCAGCCTGGGCCCCCCTGAGCTTGGGCGAGCCACTTTTCTGGCCTCGGTCGTCTCATCTGTGAACATGGCAACAATCCACATCTTCAAAGATCGTTTCAGGAGGAAACGAGATAAAATGGAGTTTAGAAGAATGCCTGACCCGTGGCAAACTTCCAAAACGAGACTCACACCGACGAAAGCCAGACCACCCTCGCCTGCCCCCTCTGCACCGCCCGCCCCAGGCTCCACATCTGCAAAGCGGAGAAGTCACACCTGCCTCTCGAGGGACACGGAGACTGTAAACACAGCACGGGGCAGGGTGCCTGAGGGGCCGAGACCTGTGCCCTGAGAGCCGCCACCTTATCTAAATCCACTTGTTCTCGGGTTTCTGAGGGTCAGGGGCTGCCTCGCAGAGATCAAGAGGTTCCAGCCCCACGTAAGGGCTGGGGATGTCTGATCGCTGCAGGGCTCACCTGAAACTCAGGCACCACTGTCTGTCAACGGGGATCGAAAAAAAATTTAAAACTGAGAGACCAGCCCTGTTCCAACGTGTGCCCGTATCTCCTTGGCGCACATCATGAGGGCTCGGCTGGTGAGGGGCGCGTGTAGTCAGCCCTCCACACACAGCAGCTCCCCTGGCCATTCTGGAAATAATAAGCGCTAATACTGTAATAGTCATATCGCCCACACCGATCCTGTTCATCCCCCGAGAGCCCGATGAGACGGGGGTGGAGTCACCCTCAGGATGAGGAAGGACACTGCGTCTTAGGGAGCCCCCCAGCCAGGAGGCGGGGTTCTAACTGACGTCCCGCACGCTGCAGCTTCTGCTCGTACCCACGCAGTGCACAGCCCTGCCTCCTTGGCGGATGGACTAAGAGGAACAGGGGTGTACCTTCGAGAGAGAGGGCCAGTGGGACCGGCAGCTCCTGCACGTGCCGTAGGAGGAAGGCGGCCAGCCCGTTGGCCTTCACCGCGGCCAGATCCAGGAGCCTCCGCGCCTGTGGGGGAAGCGGAAGTCGTTCCTTCTCCAGAAGGCGGCGGAGGTGTGTGGGGAGGTCAGAGGCATCTCCTCCCGCACCCCACAAGCCGGGAGAGCAGCCAAGTGGCAACTCGGGTTTAAAGATGTTCCCACCACGGCCCTAGCCGGTGTGGCTCAGTGGATAGAGCGTCGCCCTGCGGACTGAAGGGTCCCAGGTTCAATTCCGGTCAAGGGCATGTACCTGGGTTGCGGGCATATCCCCAGTAGGAGGTGTGCAGGAGGCAGCTGATCGATGTTTCTCTCTCTCATCGATGTTTCTAACTCTCTAGCCCTCTCCCTTCCTCTCTGTAAAAAATCAATAAAATATATTTTAAAAATATATATATATATTAAATAAATAAATAAATAAATAAATAAATAAATAAAGATGTTCCCACCACCATCGGGCGGCGAGATGCACACTTCCACACACACCCACTCGGGTCCCCTCTCCAATAATGGATTGCTCATTGCAGATAGACAGCCACTAAAAGAGTGAATAACTTTAAAATAAACGGACAAACAAAACAGGTCACAAAAAACAAAGTAGGTCCAGCCCTGGCAGGTGTTGCTTAGTGGGTAGAGCGTTGGCCCGCTCACCAAAGGGTTGTGGGTTCGATTCCCAGCTCCGGTCAGGACACATGTGGGAGGGAACCAATCAATGCGTCTCTCTCGCATTGATGTTTCTCTCTGTCTCTCTCTATCAATCAATCAATGGAAAAAAATATCCTCAGGTGAGGATTAATCCCCCCAAAATAGTTCCAGAGACAGAGCATGAAACAGACAGACAGATCTCAGACGAAAGGGGGTGGGAGAGGTTAACCAGAGAACTTACATGCACATACACACAGCCCATGGACACAGGCGATAGTGCGGTAAAGGCCAGGGTGGGGCAGGAGCCAGTGGAGGGGGACAAAGCGGGGGGCAATGGGGGGCATCTGTAATTCTCTCAACAACAACAATAATTTTTTTAAAAAAAGGACATCTGGCCCCTGACTCACACGGCCCCCCAGCACAGGGAACCCTGTATGTCCAGGGCGCACTAATGACCTGGCCCCCCAGAATCCCAGAAGGGCCTTTATGGCTCCCAGAGAAGGTGAAGCCAGACCCTGTCCCCGAGACCCTGAGCTCCCCCCCCCCCACCCGCCCCCACTCCTGGGAGCCTTCATCCCCAAAGGAAAGGCAACACTGCCCTTCCCTCCACAACTGTATGTGTGCTCGAGACTCTGTTTTTCAAAACAAAAGGATAGGGCCGTGGTCGGCAAACTGCGGCTCGAGAGCCACATGCGGCTCTTTGGCCCCTTGAGTGTGGCTCTTCCACAAAATACCACGTGCGGGCGCATGTACAGTGCGATTGAAACTTCGTGGCCCATGCGCAGAAGCCGGTTTTCGGCCTGGGCAAGTCTGTTTTGAAGAAGTACTGTTGATATTTGGCTCTGTTGACTCATGAGTTTGCCGACCACTGGGATAGGGTGTCGGGGCCTGGTTTTGTCAGGCACTAAAACTATAGTGAAAGCAGTGACTCACAGAGTCCGGCTTGCGGTTGCCACCAGCAGCTGTCACTGAGGACGGGCACAGGTCCTCGTAACACCCTGCTTCTGCCCCGGGGTGATGGGGACACCTGTGTTCATACCATCACGTATGAAATCATGCAGCACAATTCCATATCAGAAACCCTAGGTGGCATTTAATCCATATCAGGACTTAGTGTGCTTATATGCATCATTAAATACAGATTTAATTTAATGAATTGTTATGATCTGTTGAGCTGTTCTTTGAAAACAGACAGCCATAGCCCAGCCGGCGTGGCTCAGTGGTTGAGCATCGACCTACGAACCAAGAGGTCACAGTTCAATTGCCCTTCAGGGCACAAGCCCAGGTGGAGGGCTCAGTCCCCAGTGGGGGGCGTGCAGGAGGCAGCCAATCCATGATTCTCTCTCTCTCTCTCTCTCTCTCTCTCTCCCTTCCTCTCTGAAGTCAATAAAAACATATATATATATTTTTTTAATGCAACAACTTCTCCCCGCCTGGCCCCCTCGTCAGGGGCCGCCCTGGCCCACATCTCCCCCTGGGACTGGCCGCACAGAGACCAGCGAGTCTGGTGACGAAGCAGCCTCTGTTCCTGAGAATGCTGATTGCGCAAGAAGCAAGCGCCTTACCCGCTGGGATGACGTGAAGATGGGCAGCCTGATTTCGTCACATTCGTACGGGCTGAGGAAGCCCCGCGCCTGTGCCAGGTCCAGCACGCCCTCCACGTGGCTGTAGAGTCTCCGGACGATGGCTGGCCGGTGGCACTGCAGGTCCCGGGCCGGGTGGGGGGAGTGGGGGTCCCAGTGGCCTCGCAGCGCGGGGGACAGGCCGTCGGCCCGTGCCTCCTGCACCGCCGCCAGGAGCTGCTCGCAGCCCCAAGCACCTTTATTCCACACGGTGTCCAGGAGGCGCCTGGCCGAGTGGGAGAGGGGCTGGCCCAGGACGTGCAGGCCCTCATATTCCTCCCAGGAAAGCACGTCCCAGGAGAGCAGCCAGTCCAGGACGCTCTCGAAGGCCTCCAGGGACCCCGAGCCCAGCAGCCCCACCAGCCGGCTCCTCTGGGCTTGGAAAGTTTCCTGCGCGCACATGTCATGGCCTGCGGAGGAGAGGGGGTCAGCAGGCAGGCGTGCGGGGCAGGGGCAGGGGAGGGGCCAGTCAGCCCCCCCGAGGCCATGCCCGCCATGGTTCTGCCCTTAGACATTCCCCAATCCAGTTCCCCATTGCACAGATGCACAAACTGAGGCCCAGAGAAGGCAAGGAAGGTCCCGCAGAGGGTTTGAAGTGGGTGGGAGCTCAATCAAGCTCCCCTATCCATGCTTCATCTGAGCCAATAGGAAGAGCAATGGCCCCCAAGGGATCCAGAAATTAATTCTCTCTGAGGCGGCGACAGAGGGCTCCTCCATGCTGGCTGGGCTCTAGCCACAGCAGCTCCCCCTGCAATAACGGCTGACGTTCATTAAGCACCTACTATGCACCAGGCACCACTGTAGGCAGTTTCCTGCGGGAATTCATTTACCCCTTCCTTCCGCTCTGAAGTCGATGCTATAGTCAGCCCCATTTGACAGATGGCAAAACTAAGGCACAGAGAGGCCGGGTGGCCTGCCCAAGGGTTCCAGAAGCATGCCTTTAATTCCCTTAGAGTTGGGGTCCCCCCCCCCACCCCACGCCTGTGCAGGGAAGCCTCTGCTCCCCCAAGAGGCAGAGACAGAACACTGCTGTAAAGAGCCGAAACCCAGCGAAGCAAAAGTCATGGTGCAAACGAAGTGGTGTCAAGGCTCATGGGTGCACTGATCCCTCCCCCACTGCCCCGGGGCCCCGCCGCCCTCAGCACCGAGCACTGTGTGCCCGTCACCTCTGTCCACGGCTTGCTCTGGGCTCAGAGCAAGATGGTCGTGAATCAAAATCCCACACGGGGAGGGGCAAGCCTGGGACCGTCTGTGCCCGCCGGCACACGCCCGCCACAGTGAGGGGAAGGAGCAACCTCCAACCAGAAGCCTGTGCCGCGGGGTGAGGAGACCCAGGCACATGAAAGAGGCAACTGATCAATGTGTCTCTCACATTGCTGTCTCTCTCTCTTTCTCTCTCTCTGTCTATCCCCATCCCTTTCACTCTCTAAAAAAGTCAATGGGAAAATATCCTCGGGTGAGGATTAACCAAAAAAAGAAAAAAAGAAAAAAAAAAGCTGAGCAGGCGTGGGTAGAGGCAGGGCCCAGCAGCTCGGGCAGGCCTCGAGCAGGAACAGCCGGGCCGGGTGACACAGGACTGGCAGGTCTCGAGCTGCCAGGGGAAACCCCCAACGGATGGGCCGGAAACCAGAGTCTGCCAGCCAGTTGTGTAGAACAAGGTGATGCTGGGCAGTTCTGGCAGAAAGCCTTGTGCAGCCACGTGACCCGCACTGAGAGACCCCAGGGACCCGAGACACGCCCACAGCGTGCTCACCCACCAGGGGACAGGCAGGCATGGCCCCTCCTGAGCACAGAGTCTGGGGCAGCTGACAGATGCCCGAGCCACACACGCCCAACTAGGGATGTCAGGGGGGGCAGGGCAAGGCCATCGCATTTGTCACTCTGCCCTCCTACCAGCAGCTGGGAAGTCCCATCTCCGCCCAGGCCCTGTTCCAGAAACATCCGAGCAGGGAGATTCCCCAAGGACCAATCTGACCAGTGCCCCGTCTGCAAGCAGGCATTGCTGTTTCATCTCAAACATCCAGGAGGGAGGACCTGGCCTTGTTGCTGTCCTCAGGAAGCAGCTCAGGAAGTCCCTCGTTATGTCTAGCTTAAGTTTCTCCTGCTCCACTGTCAATTGGGAGACAATAAAAAAAAAACCCAGATCTCTGCTCATCACCTATTTGATAAAAACTGTCCCTAAAATCCTGCCTCCTGCCCTTTTTCACCTGCTTGGGCTTCCCCTCTTCAGGCTAAATACACCTGTGCATTGTCATTGCCTTTTCTTCTCCGCTTCAGTTCCTACCACTTTGGAGTTGTCATAGATTTTCCTCGAGGAAGGTGAGGCCCATCCATCCAGAGGAAAGGGCATTTCCGCGCTGAAACGTGGAAAAGGGGCAGACCCTCCCTAACCCCCAAACCCAGGCCCAGGCCCTGCGTCTCCCTTCTTCCTGAGACCGCAGCCACCCTGGGTCCCCAGTGCCCCGGGCAGCTGATCTGCTTCAGTGATGACATCCCAGCCGCTGGGCCCTCGGGAACAGGGGAGGGCGGCTGTCCTGGACCTCAGCTGGGGTCCCGCCTCCCTCCCTCCTGCAGCCACCTCCCCTCCTGGTCCCCTTCGCCCGCTTCTCTCCCGCAGCAAACAGACCCTAACTTCACTGCTTCTGGGTCCAGTCCTCTCTCTCGGGCCCTTTCACAGCAGGACTCCTTGTCTGCTGTCCTGACTGACCACTCCAGCCCTTCCAATCGGGTCTCCCCTGCCCCCCAAACTGCTTTCATCCTGGCCACCCCTGACCTCAGAGTGAGCCCCGCATTGCTTGGTCCTCAGCCCTCATCCCGCTCGCTCGGCCAAACGCATGTGTCCTCATGGCTCACCCCTCCTCCTGGAAGCCCCTTCCTCGTGGCCTCCAGGGCGCCCCAACGCTCTGAATTTCCTCCCTGGATGCTCTTTCTGCCCCCTTGGCTGGGTCCTATGCGGGGAGCCCCCGAGCTCCCTGGTGGGACCCCTTCCCCTCCTCCCCATCGCCCTCTACACCCATTACTCTCTCCTTAAGGGGCCTCCACTGCTCTCGCTGCTTTAAACGCCAGCAGCAGCGAGGATCGTCAGGACACTCTCTCAGGGCACCCCCCTCTCACAGGCAGGCATGGAACAGATGGGGAAACTGAGGCCGGCAGAGAGGAGCGAGGAGCCCCCGCTGGGACCTGAAGCCTGGCCTCCTCATGCCCAGGCCGCCCGAGCCTCAGGACTTCGCATCCCAGGGGCTCCCCTCACACACACAGGCCCCACCCCCAGATCACAGCCTCTCTCTGGACCTCAAAGGCTCTTGGGGCCCAGAAGTTCTACCCGTGTCCCCAAGCCCCCTCTTCTCCTGGAGTCACAGCCCGCCAGGGGGCTCCCCAACCTCCGGATGCCCCCTTTCCAGCTACCTACCTTCCATTCAGATCCCGGGACCCCCCAGGGAAACCGAGGCAGCCCTTCCTCAGCCCCGCGGCGGCCAGCAGGGCTCAGGAGCCGGTGTCTGAGTCCTGCGGGTGAGACCCTCGGCGCCCGCCCTCTCCCGGCGCCGGGCCGTGGAGCACGCAGCTCGGGGAGCGGGGGGGGGCGCCCCGATTCCTCCTCTAATCACGTCTGAAGGATCCCAAGCCTCCTGCACTCAGCCCAACCCACGTCGGGCCCGCCACGCCCCCTGCCCACGCTCGCCACGCCCACCCGCGCGCAGACCACGCCCCCTGCGCGCTGACCACGCCCCTCCCCACGCTCGCCCCCGCCCATCCCCGCGCCGACCACGCCCCTCCTGTCCAGCGTCTCCACCTCTGCTGTGCCTGCCTCCCCAGCTCTGCTGAGTCTTGCCCGCTGCCTGCAGGGCTGGGCCATCTGGCTGCGTAGCCCTGGCCGTGTGTGTCCCCCTTTCTGGGCCACCTTTCAATTGGAGGGAACCAGAGCGTCTCCCAGGACAAGCCCCCCTCCTCCCTCTCTCTCTCTCTCCCTCTCTCTCTCTCTCTCCCTCTCTCTTTCCCTCTCTCTCTCTCTCTCTCACACACACACCCCTGTGAAACAGAAGCCGGGAAAGCTGTGGGTGACAGAGTACAGCGCCCTCGGAGGGAGGGGTCGGCCGGCCCTGGTATTGTGAAGGCCAGGACAGCGCTTTGGCCAGTGCGGTGGGTGCCATGGCAGCTGCGCCCTCTTTTCTCCTGTTTCTTTCTGTCCTGCTGTGTGCGTGGAGGCGAGGGTCCCGGGGCGGTACCGACAGGGCTCGCACACCTGACACTGCCCAGGGCGTCCTGCTGTCCCCAGCCAGCGCCACCGGTTCTCCAGTCCAGGCGTGAATATAAGCGTTCCTCTTAAAATACTTGGGTTTGGAGACGTTAAAATCTAAAGTCGATTGAAAGGAAAAGAACTGACATTCACATAGTTATTATGGGCCGGGCTTCACACACACCAACTCAGTTAATCCCATCTCCGGGGCATTGGCTATCATTACCCCTAACTTATCAATGAAGAAACAGAGGCACAGAAAAATGAATTAACCTACCCAAGTAGTGACAGCAGAGCCAGGATTCACCCCCAGGCACCTGGCGCCAAAGTTCAGGCTCTAATCCACACACACACACACACACACACACACACTGCCTCCAGGCGAATTCCTCACAGGTGGCACTCAGTAGGTCGGGGTTGGGAAATGCTGCATTAGAAGGACTGGAACTACCTCAGTGACAAGCCAGAAGCCTCCTAAATGCCCCACAATAGGAAATTGCTTAAGAAAACTGACAGGGGCCTGGCCAGCGTGGCCCAGTGGTTGAGCATCGACCTATGAACCAGGAGGTCAGGGTTTGATTCCCCGTCAGGACACATGCCCGGGTTGCGGGCTCCATCCCCCACGTGGGGCCTGCAGGAGGCAGCTGATGCATGACTCTCTCATCGCTGATGTTTCTATCTCTCTCTCCCTCTCCCTTCCTCTTTGAAATCAATAAAAATATAATGGGGGGGGGGGGGGGTTGAGAGAGCAACTGGAAAACTTTGCCAACTCATCTTTCATCCCCCACAGCCCACCTGGGAGGAAGTTTTCCAGCTTGACCTGCAAAGTACACCCAGAACGCAGCCGCTTCTTGCCAGACCTCCATGCCCACCGGGGTCCCAAGCCCTGGCATCTCTTACCTGGGCAACAGCAGGAGGTCCTAGCCATTGGCCAGGCTTCCAACAGCAGCAATGCGAACCTGTTTAAAAATAAAAGTCTGGGTATGCGTCTGCGTCAATCCCTCCAGGGACTCCCCCTTTCAGAGTAAAGGCCAAGGAGGGGCTCTAGGATTGCTGTTTGCACCCCACGCCCTCGGGGAGCCCCCTCCTCACGCTCACCCTCATTCACTCTGTGTGGCCACACTGGCCGCCTGCTGCTGCTGGGCTGTGCCAGATGCGCCACCTCCGCTGGCCTTTGCATCCGCTGTTCTCTGCCTGGAATGCTCTTCCTCTAGACACCTACATGGCTCCCTCTCTCCCTGGCTGATTTTGCGTTTTTCTCCGTGGCGGTTATCCAAACACCGCACGCCACGGACTTTCTTATTTGCTGTCTTGGGCGTCAGTCTCTCACCCGTACAGGCATGGTATCCTTTTGAGTTCGTGTTTTCATTTTCTTTGGACAAATACCTGGGCGGGGAACTGCTGGGTCAGACGGTGGAAAAACCACTAGGATTTTTCAAAGGCGTACGTGTGTATGCCCAGTGAGGAGACATAAAACTGACACAACTACCCACACCTCGCTGGCTCGGGTTTTCGATGCCAGGCCTGTGGAGGCACAGCTGGCAGTGATCAATTCTTGTTGCATGTACCCCCCAAAAAAGTGTGTGAGTGTTGGGGTTCCCAACTGTGGGACGCCTGGGGCGTGGGGAGCGGCAGTGTACCGTTTCCCGTCGCTTGCTCCATGGCGCGAGGAGGATCCTCAATTACCTCATGTTGCAATTCCGGAAGCTGACAGGCAGAGAGGGGCGGCGGCTCCCCCCAGGCACCCAGTGAGTCAGGGCTGAGCTGGAGCCCAGCCCCGAACGCCACCCTCTGCATCACCCACCCACTCATTCATTCATTCATTTGCGCAAGCGCTCATTCCTTCATGCACACAGCAACTGCCCAGCACCCACAGCCCATGGCAGGTACTGCTGTAGGGACAGACCGCCAACACGGAGCCCCGCCATCCGGGCGTGGGAGACCAGCAATGAAAAAAGCAAACACATAGGCAAACAATGCAGGTCCAGACAGAGGGGCCAGGGGCGGCCGCCAAGGGCGAGACAAGCACGCTGCACGCTGAAAATGAGAGCGAGTCGCGGAGGAAACAGGAGAGGGCATCGCGGCTGCAGGAGGTGCCAGGGGAGGGCTGGGCGTGTCTGAGGCCAGAAGGCAGTGCCCACACTGCTGAGTGTAAGTGATGCTCGCAGGGGGACCACACGCAGTGTGCAGGGGAGGGAGCCAGGCGCAGGAGGGGTCTGGATTACCCCGAATGCCGGGAGAAGCCACGAGGGCCCAGGCAGTTTGAATTCTAGAAGAGCCACCTGGACTCCAAGAGCTGGTCCCACCAGCTCTGTGCTCCTAGCCTCAGTTTCCCCATCTGTCAATGCCTAGCTCATAGGATAGGACAGCAAACACGAAGAAGGTTTGGGAGCCCTGGACGGTTTGGCTCAGTGGATAGAGCATCGGCCTGAGGACCAAAGGGACCCGGGTTTGATTCCGGTCAAGGATATGTACCTGGGTTGCAGACTCCTCCCCAGCCCCGGTCCCGGTCAGGGCTGGTGCAGGAGGCAACCAATCGATGTGTTTCTCTCACGCTGATGTTTCTCTCTGTCTCTCCCCCTTCCTTCCACTCTCCCTAAGAATCAATGGAAAAATATCCTCGGGTGAGGATTAAAAAAAAAAACAGAAAGAGCTTTGGGAGCTAAGGTTCGAAGGCCAGTGTTTGTGTGGGACTCGGGAGGAGAGCCAGGCCACTTCAAGGCTGTGGGCGGCGAGGCCCCGCTCGAACCCACAGGGGTTTCTGCTCCCCTGCCCGGCGCCCCACTAGCGCCTCCTCAGCAGCCAATGGGCTGGGGCGCCCGGGCAGGCCGCACAGCCTAGTTCCTGTTTTCAAACGGGGAACTTAGCAAAGTCACAGCCCGGAGCCCAAATGCAGAGCTGAAGGGGGCCCCATGACACCCCTCCCGGACCCCTGGATACACACGGGGCCAGAAGCCGCAGGTCAGAGGTCAGTGTCGGACCCCACGCTTGGTGCCCCTCTGCCCCCCGGGGGCCTGAGCCGGGCAGCCCGGGACCCACCCTCAGTACCTGTAGGGGGAAGGGTGGGCCCGAGAGGGGTGGGTGGCAGCCTCGGTGTGCCTTGGGACAGCCCAGGGAGCCGCTCCTCAACCCTCCGCGGCCTCAGTTCCTTCGGAAGTGCCAGGCGATTCTACAGTCCCTCTTGGACCTGGGGAATATGTGTTTCTCAAACGGTGGTGCCAGGGAACCCCTGCACCAGCCTCGTCCTGGGCGACTTGGGGAGTCCAGGGCCCACCCCCAGGCCTGCTACACTGGACTCTGGTGCTGGGAGCCAGGGAGTCTGCTTTCTCCAAGCCCCCAGCACCCCTCCCCCGAGGAGGCTGCGATGGCAGCGGGGACAGTTCCAGCAGCGTGCCCCACCTCTGTCCAGGCCACAGGAGCACAGGGTGCAGACCAGGCCTGGAGTCGGACAGGCCAGAGCTCAAGCCCAGCCCCACCCCGGGACCCACCCGCAGACCCAGGCCACCTGCACCCTTCGTGTTCTGAATCCCTGCTAATGTGTTCCTTGTCCCTTTTTCTAATCTGCCTTAGACGTTTACAATGCTGCTCCAACTTCTACCTTGATTAAGAGTTATTTCTCAATTAGTTCTCAAAGCATCTATTGCCTGTCAGATAATGAGAGGGACTGTTAGTGCGGGGCCGGGGGAGGGGGCGGCCAGGGGGGCCTGAGCGGATGCTGCCCATGGACACCAGCCTCAGGGAGTGGGTTCTGTTTGTATAAAGGAAACTGAGGCACAGAGAAGGCAAGGAACGTGCCAGGGACCCGGTGATCTCGTTCACTCAGCTCATTCACAGGGGTTACTGCATAAACCAGCGGTTCTCAACCTGTGGGTCGCGACCCCTTTGCGGGTCGAATGACCCTTTCACAGGGGTCGCCTAAGACCATCGGAAAACACATATATAATTGCATATTGTTTTTGTGAGTAATCACTATGCTTTCATTATATTCAATTTGTAACAATGAAAATACATCCTGCATATCAGATATTTACGTTAAGATTCATAACAGTAGCAACATTACAGTTATGAAGTAGCAACGAAAATAATTTTATGGTTGGGGGTCACCACAACATGAGGAGCTGTATTAAAGGGCCGCGGCATTGGGAAGGTTGAGAACCACTGGCATAAACCAAACCTGGGCACCCCGCTGCCTCCTGCTGCCTCCCTTCCCTGAGGGGACCCTGAAGGCAGGCAGGCTACCTTCTGTCCTACCTCAGGCCCTGCCCACCACCGACTGCTCTGAAGTCTCGGTTCCTTTACCATAAAGCGGAGGTCCCACGCTCCTCCCGCCCCAGATTCCCGCGGAGGGAGGGAGCGGGTGCTGCGGGCAGAGACTCAGCCAGGGCCTCACACGCTCCCCAGCCATGGGACCTTGGGCCAACCCGCCTCTGTTCCCGGGAGTCCCGACAGGTTTGGGGGGCACTGAATAAGACAGTGGGTGTGAGAACCTGGGGGACTGGGAAGTGGGGAAGAAGTGGTCGGGGGCCCTGGCCGGTGTGGCTCAGTTGGTTGGAGAGTCGTCCTGGGCACCAAAGGGTTGCAGGTTCGATTCCCGGTCAGGGCACAGGCCCGGGTTGCGGGCTCCATCCCCAGTAGGGGGCGTGCAGGAGGCAGCCAATCAGTGATTCTCTCTCATCATCGATGTTTCTCTCTCTCTCCCTCTCCCTTCCTCTCTGAAATCAATAAAAATATATTGAAAAAAAATAAATAAAATAAGAAATTCAGAGCAACAGGTAACATGAGGATCCTAACAAGAAGGAAGGACAGCTCTGCCTTGGGCCCTGGTTTGGCATCCGGTAGTGGGCAGACAGCTGGATGGGCAGCGGAGGCCCAGCAGGGGGGACCATGAGACGGGTCCTTGGCCTCCCAGGACCCACCAGGGCCCCACCCCGAGTGGCTCTCACTGTTCTCTCCTGTCCCCCTTGCAGCCCGGAGCATGGCAAGTGCCCCGCACCCCGGGAGCCCCGGGTGGGCAGGACTCCTGTCCCCGAGCGCAGCAGAGGCCAGGCAGGAAGCGCCCGCCGGCCCTGGCCTCCCGCCTCCAGGACCTGAAGGGGACTCGGGTGAGCGGAGGCACGGGGCGTGGTCGGGGGAACGGAGGTGGGAAGACGTTGAAACACACATGTGGGTACCTCAGCAGAAGCCAGGAGACAGCAGGGCACCTCCCTTAGCTCGGCTCATCCTGCAGGGGACACGGAGCCGGGCCGCAGGGGCCCACCTGCAGGCCGGAGTGAGCCCGCGACACACGACACACGTTGCATTTTGCAACCAGAGCCGCCTGGGGAGGAGGGGCCACTTCAGGTTGTCCGTCTGGGGCAGGATGGGTTCAGCCAGGTGGGGCCCAGGGTCCAGCTGATGCCCGGCTCGCCCTGTTCTTGGTCAGATGGGGGCGGGGGAGTCACAGCTCTTCTGGGAACCCCATGTCCCATCCAGGCAGACCCAGGCACCCCCCCCCCCCCAGGCCTGGCCCCCATGTGCACGGGCCTGGTCCAAGGCCTCGGGGTGCCGTTCTTGCAGACGCGGCCGGCAGCCCGAGCGCCCACTCCGGCATGACCACGCGGGAGCTGCAGGAGTACTGGCGGGGCGAGAAGGGCAGCTGGAAGCCCGTGAAGCTGCTCTTCGAGATCGCCTCGGCCCGCATCGAGGAGGAGAAGCTGTCTAGGTTTGTGGTAAGCACCGGGGCCGGGGCTGCGGGCCTCGGCTCCCCAGCCTGGAAGGGCTCACACACACTCACCCGCAGTTCTGCTGGGGGAGATGCCGGGGAACAGGGCCAACGAGCAAGATGGCGCGCTGGGCACTGTGCCAGCTGCGTGCGGCCCGGAGGCCTGTGAGCCACGGCCCCCAATCCCCACGAGGAACGAGCCCTCTGTCCCACGTGACCTGGGGTTGGGCATCTGTGTCCCTGCGCCGTGTTGCCACATCCCTGTATCAGTGACATTGTCACTTACCTAGGAGTTTCCTTTAAAATGGGTCACTTCTTGGAAAACACGAAATAGATGCATCTCTAGGAAAAAGCCTCCAATAGGAAAGCCAGGCCCCTGCCATAAAGAGAAGGCGATCGTGGCCGGGCCAGTGTGGCTCCGCGGACGGAGCATCGGCCTGAGCACTGGAAGGTCTCGGGTTTGATTCCCAGTCAAAGGCACGTGCGTGGGTTGCAGGTTCGATCAGGGCACAGACAGGAGGCAACCCGTTGATGTGTCTCTCTCACATCGATGTTTCTCTCTCTCTCCCTCCTTCCCACTCTCTCTAAAAATCAATGGGAAAAATATCCTCCAGTGAGGATTTTTAAAAAAAGTTCCTGGTGGGACAGCTCTGGTGGGGGGAGCTGAGGTCCCAGTGGGCGTCAGCCTGTGTTGGGGGAGACATTACTGACCGCGGAAGGGCCTCACCTTTGGGGCAGCTCCTCCGAGCACCTGCGAAGGCACCCAATCGACATGGATGTTTCTCTCTGTCTTTCCCTCTCTTTTCCACTCTCTCTAAAACAGTGGTTCTCAACCTTTCTAATGCCTCGACCCTTTCATACAGTTCCTCATGTTGTGGTGACCCCAACCATAAAATTATTTTCGTTGCTACTTCACCACTGTAATGTTGCTACTGTTATGAATCGTAACATAAATATCTGATATGCAGGATGTATTTTCATTGTTACAAATTGAACATAATGAAAGCATAGCGATTGATCACAAAAACAATATGTAATTCTATATGTGTTTTCTGATGGTCTTAGGCGACCCCTGTGAAAGGGTCGTTCTACCCGCAAAGGGGTCGCGACCCACAGGTTGAGAACCGCTGCTCTAAAAGATCAATGGAAAAATATCCTCAGGTTGAAGAAGAACTTTTTTTTTTTTTAAAAAAAAGCGCATTTTCAGGGTGTGCTTTAAATCCCAATCATCATTCTTCCCGTCGCCAGGCTCGCTCTGGCAGTGCAAACCCTCCTTGGGATGCGCTCCGAGGCCATCTCCTCTCTCTCTCTCTCTCTCTCTCCACCCCCCTTCCCCCCAGATGTACCAAATCGTGGTCATCCAGACCGGCAGCTTCGACAGCACCAAGGCCGTCCTGGAGCGGCGCTACTCCGACTTCGAGACGCTGCAGCGCGGCCTGGCGCGGGCGTTCCCGGAGGAGATCGAGGACGTGGCCTTCCCCAAGAAGCACCTGCTGGGGAACCTGGCGCCCGGGCTGATCGCGGCGCGCACGCGGGCCTTCCGCGACTACCTGCGCCAGCTGCACGCCATCCGCTGCGTGCGCCGCTCCCGCGAGTTCATCGACTTCCTGACGCGGCCCGAGCTGCGCGAGGCCTTCGGCTGCCTGCGCGCCGGCCAGTACGTGCGGGCGCTGGAGCTGCTGGGCCGCGTGCTGCCGCTGCAGGAGAAGCTCACCGGCCACTGCCCGGCCGCCGTGGTGCCCGCCCTGTGCGCCGCGCTCGTGTGCCACCGCGAGCTCGAGCGCCCCCTGGAGGCCTTCGCGGCGGGCGAGCGGGCGCTGGAGCGGCTGCGGGCGCGGGAGGGCCACCGCTACTACGCGCCGCTGCTGGACGCCATGGTGCGCCTGGCCTACGCGCTGGGCAAGGACTTCGTGTCGCTGCAGGAGCGGCTGGAGGCCAGCCAGCTGCGCAAGCCCGGCCCGCGGGGCCTCACCCTCAAGGAGCTGGCCGTCCGCGAGTATCTGAGCTGAGCCGCGAGCTGCAGACCTGGGATCGCCATGGCTCTGCGGGCTGCTGGGGCGCCTCTTGGATGGAATAGCCACGTGGGGCCACTTGTCGTCCTCCACTCCCCAGCTGTGTCCAGCTGAGCCCCCCTTCCCCCTCCGGAGTCCTTGGAGCCTCTGCTGTGTCCTGTGTCCCTTAGATGCCAGGCTCACTTGATCTCAAAACCACAAACCCAGCCCCGGCGGCGTGGCTCAGTGGTTGAATGTCAACCTGTGAACCCGGGAGGTTAGGGTTCGATTCCCAGTCAGGGCACATGCCCAGGGTTGCAGGCTTGATCCCCAGTAGGGGGCGTGCAGGAGGCAGCCAATCCATGATTCTTTCTCATCATGGATGTTTCTGTCTCTCCCTCTCCCTTCCTCTCTGTAATCAATAAAAATATATTTTTTAAAAAGAAAGAATGCCCAACAGGGGTTGGGGAGGGGGGTTAGTAGAGGATTCGGGCAGCCAGCTGGGCGAGCTAAGAGTTGGCCCCGGATGTCAGGGTACGCGTGGCATCAGCCCACTGGGTGCAGAGGGACAACGAACGAGGGACACATGAGTCTAATGGGGCACCGGTGGGGATGGGGAATCTTCTAGAATCTGCACTGCAGGTTTGGGGTCTGGATACACACCCCCTGGCCAAAGTTCTTCCACAGGGAGGTCTTGGCAAAGTGGGGGGTTGGGGGGGAGGCTGGGGCCAGGCACCTGGCACCGTGAGAGCTGACCCTCTCCCAAGGAAGTCAGCCTCGGACCAGGCCAGTGGAGAGGGGGAAGCCAGATTCGGGGGTCGTGTGCACCTCAAAATCACACATATCCGGTGCATGTGTGCGGTAGAGAGAGGTTTTTAAAAAACCTAATAAGGGGGTGGAGGGGACCTACAAAAGCATATCAGGGAGCTCCCCATCAGGACCCCTAAGGCGGGGCTGGCTCCCACTTTGTGCGCAGGGAATGGACTCACCCAGGTTTCCTAAAGGGGCTGCCCACCTGCCTCTCCTGCTGGCACTCGGTGCCGCCCTCCCAGGTGTTTGGCAGCGGTGGCCCGTCGGTCTCCGGGGCTTCTGGCCACAGTCTTCCTCCCTCACAGGGGTCCGAGGGCCTGGAAGGACCCACAAGGGCCGTCTCCTCCTGGCAGCTCCTCCCGGCGGCTCCCTGCTGCTGGAGAAGTCAAGGACCCACGCACTTCTTAGGTCCTGGAACAAGTCCTTCCGCTCCTCGTGCCTCCTCCTCCAGGGAGCCTTCCGCATGGCCCACCACAACGCCGGGCCTGGGATCAGAACCATCAGCCTCTCCGGGAGCTGGTCAGCAATGCCCAATGTCAGGCCCCACCCGACCCACTGAGTTAGAATCTGCAGGTGACAAGCTCCCGCCCCTTCTTCACAAGTGATTCCTGTCTGCGCACGTGCAAGCAGGAGGCCCTCGATGTAGGCAAGTTAACGTGACGCGGAGGTGCCTGAGGAGCAGCAGCTGCTCGGCCTGTCTTCGCCCTGTCTTCCTGCCTCCCAGGCCCGCCCCCCCCCCCCCCACACACACCTAGGCTCCGCCCACACACTTGGGCCCCTCCCACACACCTAAGCCCCTCCTACACACATAGGCTTCTCCCACACACTTAGGTCCCTCCCACACACCTAGGCTCCGCCCACACACTTAGGCCCCTCCCACACACCTAAGCCCCTCCCATAAACATAGGCTCCTCCCACACATATAGGCCCCTCCCACACACCTAAGCCCCTCCCATAAACATAGGCTCCTCCCACACACCTGCCCCACCCCAGGGCCAGGAACCTGCAGCTGGTAGCCCAGGCCAGCTCTTAGCTCGCCCAGCTGACAAAGCCACTCTGGGCCCTCTCCCCAGGGGCTGGGGGGTCCTTCAGACAGCAGCCTCCTCCAGCAGCCTCTCCCTCCTGCCCTGTGCCCCCGGGGTGGGGGGGGTTAGACATGCCCTGAGACCTGTGCCTGGGACGCCTCCCCCAAGCCACAGTGGGAAACGGCATGTCAGTGGCCACCTCTGTGCTGGGTGCCCAGGGCTCCCCTCGCCACTGCCCTTCCAGCTCTGCTTGGGAGGAGTCCTTGTCCCATTTAACAGGCAGGACACAGACACCCAGAGAGGTTAAGTGACTTGCCCGAGGTCACACAGCCAACAATGAGCAGAGCAGGAGAGTCAGGGAGCCGAGGAGAGGGCTGGGATGTCCTTGGCCCTCTCACCCTGAGGCACCCTTTGCAATGGTTCTCAACCTGTGGGTCACGACCCCTTTGGCGGTCGAACGACCCTTTCACAGGGGTCGCCTAAGACCATCCTGCATATCAGATATTTACATTATGATTCATAACAGTAGCAACATTTCCGTTATGAAGTAGCAACGAAAATAATTTTATAGTTGGGGGTAAAAATATGAGGAACTGTATTTAAAGGGCCAGAAGGTTGAGAACCACTGCTTTAAGGTCTCTTCACTTGTGTCTGTTTACAGGTGGGGAAACTGAGGCTTGGAGAGGGGACTCCCTCAAGGTCACATAGACAGGGCAGCTCCAGGACAGAGTGGGGTGTCCACATCACAGCGATGTGACCCGCAGTGGAGCAGACACAATAATCCCTCAGCCAAGTGGTCAGGGAGGGCTTCTCGGAGGAGGAGGTATAGAGGGAGCCACCGGGGAAGCTAAGGAGGCGGCCACGGCAGCCTGGGGAGGGGAGAACTGTAGGCAGAGGGGAAGCAGAAAGGCACTGTTGAGGCAGGAACCGCTTCCATCCCTGGGGACCCAGGACAGGGCCCAGAAAGGAGGCAGCCCCTACCCTGGCTGAGCCCGCTGAGAGGAAGGTTCCAGGTGCCAAGAGAGAGACGCCTAACAAGTCACATCTGTGCCTCCTCCAGTAAGAAGCTCAAAGTGAACCCACTGGTGGGGCGGGGATTGGGGGGGGGGAGGCTGAGTTCAGGGCACACAGACCCTTTAGTGTCAGGAGACAGAAAGCCGGTTAACCTGACGAGGGAGCAGACCAGCTTGAAGCCTTGTCACCCAGTCCCTCTTCCTCACTTTCACTTTCTCTGTGTCACTTCTGCTTTCCGGGCGGGCCGTCTCTCTCCTCCTGGTGACAAGATGGCCGCAGCAGCTCTGGGCTCACATGCTCCCTTCTCTGCAACCCCAGAGGCCCCCTCGGTGAAGCTTTCCTCTGGAGGGGATGCAGGGAGCACCCACAAGTCCTTTCCTGGGCAGGGCAGCCCCCCGCCCCACAGCGCAGCAGCCGGGATCAGCTTGCCCAGCCTACAACAGGAACAGGTCGCACACGGCTTTGTAACCTGCTCTGTGGATGTAATAGACTTTCTTAGAGCAGTTTTCGGTTCACAGCAGAATTAAGGAACAGGTGCAGAGGTTTCCCATTGACCCCCGCCCCCCCCACACACACACACGCATAACCTCCCCCATTAGCAACATCCCCGCCCGAGGGGTTCCATTTGATGAAACTACACTGGCACATGATCAGCCAGAGCCCGCAGTTTACACGGGGAGTCATCTTAGAGTTAGATAAATGTCTCCACCATTAACGTGTATCCAAGTATGAAAAAGTACAGTGTGGTTACATTGTATCAGCCTGTCGTCAGCGTGTCCCTGCAACATAGTATCCTTCCCTGCTATGGCTATTGGTTTCATTGTATCCTTTTGGTTTCATGGCCCCGGTTGGGTCAACCGGCTTGTAATGTTCCCGTTTCCTTATTTCAAGCAACCAAGCAGCAAACGCCATGGCTTATTGTGCATTTCCTCGTTCCTGGTGAGTTTCACAGGCTGACTGGTCATTTCCATTGCCCTTAAGGCAACAAAGATGTTTCTTTTCCCCTTTGCATCTGACGCTGCTGGAGGGAGGCGGCATCTAGGAGGACCTGTTCCTCAAGTTTGAATAGCGACCGGCAGAGGGCGCTGCCGCCCTGGAGGCTCCGCGGGCGGGCGGTGCGGAGCGGAGCGAGGGAATGAAACAGCGGGGACCCAGCCTTCCCCGAAAGAGAAAAGAAGACTTTGAAAAGCCGTTCAAAGCGGTTGGAAATAACGCTAGAAGTTGGAAAGCTTTGCTGGGAAGGCGCGGATGCTTCGCTGTCCCCTGAACCTCCCCCACTCCGCCACTGCCAGTGTTGGCTGGGGTCCCCGGCGACCAGGACTTGGGGTTCAGGACCTCCCCGCCTGGGTGTCTGCTCCCCCACCCTCTGCCCCGCAGCCCAGAGGCCCCAGGGGCGGAAGGAGGCCTCCGCAATGCCACCCCCCTTCGCCTCCCCGGCGATCAGAGAGGAGCCGGTGAAACCCGCGACTCCCAACAAAATAGGGCGCATAAAAATAGTCCAGGGGGCACGCAGCCTCCCCTGTGTGACCCGCTGGCTCCCAAGGGGGGAGGGGTGGGGGAGGGGGGCTTGCTTAAACCTCCCTCCTTATGGGGAGGGTTGTTTTTCCAACAGGAGGGTGCTGGGTGCCCAGAGCACCACCGCATCGCTCTCCTCCCCAGACCTCCCTCCCCCCACCTCCCAGCTTCTGAGGACCCAGATGGTGCGGGGGAGGGGACCCCCATCCATCTGCCCACTGGAGGGGGGAGGGGACGGGACTCCTGGCCGCACACCTGGACTAGTCTTCACCTTCCCACACCTGAGCCCCCTGCAGACTGCGGGTGAAGCGCGGGTTGGAAGAGGGAGAGGGGAGCGGGAGGGAAAGAAGGGAGCAGTCCCCCTTGCTCGTTAGAGCGCCAATTGGTACATCCACTTGGGAGAAGCGCGCGGCCACCCTCTCCTGAAGCCGGACATGGGGGACTCTAGGAGGGCCCGGCACGCCCGCTCCTAGGAAGGTGCCCCACAGAGACGGGCGGACCTCACCCCACCGCCCCGACTAGAATCTCGGAGCAGGACCACGTCCAACAACAGCCCCCAACGGGGAACAACCCCAAGGCCCACCGACCAGGAGACGGATAAGCACGGGGTGGAGTAGCCGCCGGGGGAATAGTATACAGCCCTGAAAACGGCCTATGCTATGCAGCGTGAAGGGATGAATCCCACACGCTGGGGGGAGTGAAAGCGGCCACACTGTGGTCCAGCCGCCCCGAGGAAGCAGGTTGTTTTGTATCTATATACATTTTGGATTTTTAACCATTAAAAATGTTTTTACAGATTTTTTTTTATCTTAAAATTTATATTTTTATTGATTTCAGAGAGGAAGGGAGAGGGAGAGAGAGCTAGAAACATCCATGATGAGAGAGAACCATGGATCAGCTGCCTCCTGCAGGCCCCACACTGGGGATGGAGCCCACAACCCGGGCACGTGCACTGGCCGGGAATCGAGCCTCGACGTCCTGGTTCACAGGTTGCTGCTCACCCACTGAGCCACGGGCTGGGCCACTAGGTCACTCTTATTGGCAAATCCAACCTCCTGCCCTGCCCACTCCCCGCCCCTGCCCAGCCCCCTTGGTCTCAGAACCACCCATGCGGGGCCTTGTCACCCGGAAGAGTGGCTGGCAGGGTGGGGTCGTGGGCAGTTGACCTCTGTGGCTGGACAGGCCCTCTCCCTGAAGGGTTCGTGCGCGCTGGAATTTGCGATGCTTTCCGAACAGCCTCCCCACATTTTTATCTGCCCCCCGCCCCCCCACCTCATGAATTATACCCACAGCCTGTCCTGGTGCCGGACAATGAAAGGCCCTCAGCAAAGCACTGCTGCTTGTCCCACAGCACCCCCTGGGGCAGGCGGGCCCTGGGCCCTGCCTCCCCCAAATCGCTTCTGAGGGTCAAAAGGGGAGATTGGAGGCGGGGTGGGGTGAGGCGGGGGGCAGGAGGCAAGGCTACAGGACCTGCTGGCCATTCAGCTTCAACAGCCCCGATTCCTGAGACTCAAGGTCTGGGCTGCGACTTCCCCCCCAGGAACCCCCGCCCCCCAAGCCCCTTGGGGACGCCTCCCCAACCTCAGGGCTCCTTGGCCCATTTAAAGCCGAGCTGCAGGCGGCCCCTGAGCCGCCCTCAGACAAGCAAGCCGGGAGCCTGGAAACCAGGGTTTTGCTTTGAAAGCGGCAGCGGTCGGCCTCCCCGCCTGGCGCTGGGCAGATGCTCACAGGCTGCGTTTTAATACTCTCTCTCCTCGTGCTGTGATCAAAGGCCTTGCGTGTTCCCCTGATGGGTGACAAGAGACGTCGGAGAGACTAATGAGAGAGTGTGGCTGCCCCCCTTCCCTCCTCCGGGGGCGGGAGGACCCCAGGCGTCCTGGGCTGGGTGGCCTTTAGGATCTGGGCGGGGAGGGTGCAGAGATAAGGGTAGAGGCTGCAGGCAGGAGTGGGGGGGGGGGGGCTGGGCGGGCAGGCTGATCATTCGGTGCCAGGAGCCACCATGGGTTGGGTGGGCCTCCCAGCATGCACTTCCCCTTCTTCTGGCAGAGGCCCCGGTTTCACTTTAGGGTGCCCACCCTTCCTCTACCCTCATCTGGGTCAGGGGTGCTGACTCCAGCCCCAGGTGTGGGCTGTGTGTGGGACTCAGACCTGGCAGAGTGGAGTCGGGGACTCTCCCGGCCGCAGCAATGGGCTGCAAGGTGGGCGGGAGCCCATCAGAACCACCGAAACGCAATCCTGGGCACCGACTGGGGCAGCCAGGGACCTGGCAGAGAGGGACTGAGGGACTAGAGCCCAAAGTGGGGGGAGAAAGGGACAGACGCAGAGTCCGGTGACCTGGAGCTCCTGGATCAAAACCGTACCTGAAGGTGGCAGCAACGAACTCCCTTTTCTGGCTTAGCATACAGAGTTGAGGCTTTTCTCTCATCAGGACAAAACATGGCCGTGCGGTGACCACGTCTTATCCTTTCCCGTCTCCTTCTCCCTGCCTGGGGTGGCTCCTCAGGGTTCTCCTCCGTCTCTTCCGCCTTCTATAAGAAGGAGGGGGTCTGAGCCTGGCTGGTGTGGCTCAGTGGTTGAGCGTCAACCTATTGAACCAGGAGGTCAGGGTTCGATTCCCGGGTTTCGGGCTCCATCCCCAGTGTGGGGCGTGCAGGAGGCAGCTGATCCATGATTCTCTGTCATCATTGATGTTTCTCTCCCTCTCCCCCTGTCCCTTCCTCTCTGAAATCAATACAAATATATTTTTAATTTTTTTTTTTTTAAAGGGGCTCTGAGAGCCCTCCTCCCAGCCACAGCCCAGGTCAGCAGGCCTGGCCGAGATCCCCTGAAGACAACAGGCCAGGCGTCCAGGCTCCGGCTCCGGCTCCGGTCCTTCCAGAAGGGCCAGCCCCGGGGAGAGGCCGGGTCAGCCCCCAGCCCCTCCCCAACGGCCGAGCAGACATAGATGTGGTTGCAGTTCCCCCACGGGACCGCGAGGCCACCTCTGCCTCCAGGGGAAACCTGACCGCCAGGCCCAGGCGCTGATTGCAACCAGGAGGGGGTTTAATCAGCGGAGCCACATGCGAGTGGAGCGGAGATGAAAGGACCAGCGATAAGCATCGTCTCCGAAGGGATGTCGCCAAGGGAGAGCACCAGGGAGGACACCTTTCATCCTCCCGCAGCCCCTGCCACGCTCCCTCCGGCCCGCACCAGGCAGGGGTGTCACTGTGTTTGAGGTGGCCCCGCGCCCACGCCCCGCACAACTTCTAAAAATACAACGGATGCCTATTAATGATCCTTTCCCAGCCAGCCCAGCGAGGCTTCACTCGCCTAATCGCCTCTTCTGTGTTATCAGGAATCGTCTTCTTCCCTAAGCCCTGCATCCGAAGCCACCGGCCCGCCCCCGGCAAGGGGCACCTGACTCAGGGCTGCCTGCTCCTGGCCAATCCAGCCCCCCAACCCCCTCCCCCTGCCAGCCCACGAGACAGGAAGCCTCCTCGGGCCTCCGGAGCGTTCCACGTTCCATGGGGTGTCTGAGGGGCAAGGGGCCGGGGATGGTGGTGGATGCTGCCATCCACAGAAGCTGGTCTGGGAGGGCCCAGGTCAGATGGAACTGGATCTAATCAGTGTGTGTGTGTTGGGGGGGGGGGGGGGGGGGGAGGAGACTGGGTCACCTCCCTACCTCCCCTTCCCGTCTGAACCTTCCGCTGCAGGCACGAACATAGGGAAGAGACAGAGCTGGTTGACCCTCCATGCCGTTCATTCATTTATTCATTCATTCCATCATTAATTCATTCAGCCATTCATCATTCAATCATTCATTCATTCCATCATTCATTCATTTAACAGGCACATATTGAGTGTTGACTGTGTCCCTGCCCTCCAGGAGCTCACAGGCTACTTGCTGGTGGGGGAGCAGGGGAGGCAGAAAAGCTCAGGGGGCCGGTGACCAGGTAGCAGAGGCAGAACGCAGGGCTCCTGCCCAGCTGCCTCCCCACCTAGCATGCCTCCCGCCTGCCAGGATCATGCCTGAGTCCCCAGACCTCCGGGCTCCACCCAGCCCTCAGCCCCCTAGGGCCTCGCTCGGATGGACCAGGTCCTGGGCCGACAGGGCCTTGGCGGGCTCAGAAGTGTCCCCTGTGTCCATTTGTCTGTCTTCCCCTTTAAGGGCGAGGGCTCCGAGAAGGAGGGGACCGTGTCCCCAGGGCTGACCCACAGCCTGGCCTGACCTTCGGGGCCCCGGTCCCAGCCCCCACTCCCGCCTCCTGGCCTCCTCCTCCCCGCCCGTGCATTTCCTATTTCATAAAAATCAATGTCCGTCCGGTTGTGTCGCGCACATAAAAGACATGGCATCAATTAGCCTCCTTTGTCTCTCTCCCCTTCTCCCTTTTTCTTCCTCGTCTTTTTTGGAAACCTCTTTGTTCGGGAAAATCTCCTATTTCAGCAATTTGCATTATCCACACACTCAGCTTTGAAGTCCTAAGTTATGGTAAGAAAAGGACCCACTTATCTGCCCATAAAAAATGTTCAAAGCTTATAAATTCCCTGAAACAGATGTACATTATCATTGGATTTGCCTTTCTTTGGGCTGGAGCAGGCCTCCTAGAGCCCGGCCGCCCGGCCCCCCGCCCCGCCCCCTGAGCATCTTGTCTCTCTGCCTGAAGCCCGCTCCCCACTGGGCCCGCCCGGCTTCAAAGGCCCCGGGCTGTCTGTGGGAAGCGGAGCCCCAAGTGGGAACACAGGGCCTTTTCAATCCCCCGCGTTTCAGTCAATATCGTGCCCGCCTCCTTCTCCTCTCCTGGCATTTCCGATTCTGGGAGGAAATCGAGGCCTGGTTCTCTCTGCCTTTGTCCTCTCGCTCCTCCCAGCTTCACTGCCTGCCTCCCCCCACTTCCCGCTAATTCAGCAGCGGGGAAGGTATTGCTGATCCCCGGGGTCCTGAGCAGTTTTATGGGCAGGAATGTCATCAGCAACTTCTACCCGACAGGCCACCCCTGGGCGCCCGCTCGCCGGGCCACTGCTGCCAGCCCCTCCTCCACTCAGTGGCCAGGCGGTCCCGTCCTGTCCCGCCCGCCCTGTGGACCCTCCAACTTCTTGATGTTTCCCCCAGAGTGATGCACAGACTCTCCCCTGCCCCCCCCCGCGCCCCCCCCACTCCCGCCCAGGCTCTGCTCACCTGGGCTCCCCCGCCTTGCTGTCCGCGCTCGGCCTCACTGGCGTCCGATTGGTCAGTTCATCCAATGGCCCGCCCACCTCCCACCTCAGGGCCTTTGCACCTGCTGCTTCCTCTCGCTTTTCACCTGGCTAGTTCCTCCTCATCCCCAGAAGTGGTCACAGTTGGTAACCATGTAATTTTTGTGTGACAGCTGCCCTCCCTCCCCCCCCCGCCCCCCCCCCCCCGCCCACACACACACACTGGGCTGAAAGCTGTGAAGGCAGGTAGGGAGGGGGTCTGTTTTGTTTAGTGCTGAGCATGGTTCCTGACACATAGCAGTTGATCAGTAAATATTTGAAAGGGCGGATGGACAGAGGGGTCTGGAGATGGACAGAGGGGTCTGGGGGAGGGGTCCCAGCCCACGAAGCACATCTCGGGGTCCCTTTCCTTCCCGAGCGTGGACAGGTCTCCCAGGAGCCGTTATGAGTGCCGGCGCCTGGCAGGAATGGCACTTGGGACGCAGGCAGCCTCCACCCCCTGCCCCGTGAGGAAGCCCCCCTCCAGCCTGTAATGATCTGACATCTAAACGCGGAGAAAGGGGGGTGTGGGCGCTAAAGAAACTGCTCCCCGCTGTTTCCTTTGCCAAAACGTGTGATTGGCATGGCTGGGTGGGGAGTGCACGCACCCCAGGCCCCCAGGAGGTGACAGTGGGCCATGGCAGCTGCAGGCCTCACCTGAACACCCGGGCCACCTCGGTGCCCAGTGGCAGGTCAGCAGAAACGAGGCATCCGGGCACCAGCGAGTGCTTGTGTGCAGGTGGGCGAGGCAGGGGTCCTGTCTCCCCGACAACTGCTCAGGCCTCGACTCCATGAGCTGGTGCTCAAAACTGGGGGCCAGGCCCAGGCTCTAGAACGGGGTGGGAGGGGTGGGGGTGTCAGGGGTTGATTTGCAAACAAGACAAAGCCTCCCCACCCCAGCCTGCAGGGAAATGGCTCAGAGCCTCCCCAAGGAGCACTGTGGACTGCTGTAGTCCCCCCTCCATTTCTCTCTCTTCTTCCTTCAACTTCTAATCCCGTGTACAGCTTCCAGGGGTCATCAACGACAGAATCCAAACGGAAGTCATGTGCTCTTGAACTCTGTGGACGGGGCTCCTGCTGGTGGGCACCGAGGCAAGCCAGGCACAGGGCCCTGCCCCGCCCAGGGGGAGCCCCACGTGCCTGCAGGGAGGGGTGGGGCCGCCTCCCTAAATCCCAGCAGCTGTTGGAGAGAAGGGGCCTGAGTTGCACGGCCCACCCCGGGGAGCCAGGTCTCCAAAGACGTGAGGTCACAGAGACCAGGCCCGAGCACGAACGCTATGCTCCCGCTCGGGTAAAAATAAAGGCGCGGGCCTGGCCGGGGGATTAGGCGGGGGCTGCCATGTTTTCCTCCTTAAAAATAGATCTGAAATAAACATTGCCAAAGGCCCGCTCTTGTAAAGCCCGGGGGAGGTCCGAGTCGCTGTGACACAACGTTTTCTGCTCCACATCGGGTTAGAAATGTTTTTAAAATGAACAATAGTGGGGGTGAGGGGGAGATGAGTAGGCGGAGAGTATTTAGTGAAAATATTCTGTATGATATTATAATGATGGATACACGTCACTACCCATGGAATTTCCAACAAACACCGGCAGTGAGCCCCAAGGCAAACTGTGGATTTGGATGATTATGATGTGTCCATGTAGGTTCATTCTTGGTAAAAAAAAAAAAAAAAAAAAAAAAAAAAAAAAGCCACTCTGGCCCTAGCCAGTTTGGCTCAGTGGGTAGAGCACCGGCCTGTGGACTGAAGGGTTCGATTCTGGTCAAGAGCACAGGCCCAGGTTGCAGGCTCGATCCCCAGTGGGGGGCATGCGGGAGGCAGCCAATCGGTGACTCCCTCTCATCATTGATGTTTCTCTCTCTCTCTCCTTCTCCCTTCCCCTCTGAAATCAGTAAGAATATATATTTTTAAAAGGTACCGCTCCGGTGAGTGATGTTGACAGTGGGGGAGACGGTGCATGAGTGGGAGGAGCGGGGATATCAGGACTCTGTACCTTCCTCTCCATTTTGTTACAAACCTAAATCGGCTCGGGGGAAAAAAAATAAAGTCTTTTAAAAAAGTTAACAGACTTTAAATGGGGAGCTATCGTCTGTAGATGCATTTATTCTTGTAAATAGTGGCAGCGAACACTTCTACGTGCTCCCAAGGCTCAGCCACAGTGTTGGCTCAGTGAATTCTCACTGCAACTCTGTGGGGTAAGTCGTTTCTGATCCCCTTCCCTAAAGGGGAAACTGAGGCTCAAGGGGCACAGAATCCCAAGTGAATCCAGGCGGCCTGGCCCCCGAGTCTGTGCTCCCCGCCACCAGGCCACGCGGGGCGGCCCTGGAAGGTGCCGGGAAGGGAGTCAGAGATGCCGAAAGCAAGTCCTTTTCACGGCACAGCTTTTTGGACCCTTTGGTCTTTTATCTGTGTGTGCCACTATTTCTCAAAGTGATTTTTAAATAAATCCCAGTGACCAAGAAATAGACGCCTGACAGCCGTGGGGCTGGGGCGGGCAGCATGGGACCTCCTCGCAGAGGCTGAAGAGCTGCCCCATGGCCACCAGGCCACAGAGAGGCTCCCTGCCTGGACCCCGGCCCTGGTTCGTTGCCATGGTTGCAGCAATTCTGGGCCAGGGTACCAGGAGCTCCTGTCTGCTCAGCATCCTTCCTCTCCTTCCTGGCACAGACCCCGCCCCCTTGCCACAGGTTGGCCATGTGACCCCAGTGGGCTACGCTGATTGGTCCAGGGTTGGTACAGGCTCTGAGCCCAGCCAATCAGAATATTCTCCTGGGATTCGCCTAGTGCAGTGGTCAGCAAACTCATTGGTCAACAGAGCCAAATATCAACAGGACAATTGAAATTTCTTTTGAGAGCCAAATTTTTTAAACTTAAACTATATAGGTAGGTACATTGTTATTAACTTAATTAGGGTCCTCCTAAGGCTTAGGAAGAGCCACATCAAGGGGCCAAAGAGCCGCATGTGGCTCGAGAGCCGCAGTTTGCCGACCACAGGCCTAGTGTAAGATCCTTTCCCACTTGGTTGTGAGGTCCAGAGAGCTGGCAGCACCCACACCGTGACAAAGCACCTTGTGGGGTGGGGTGACTCCCTCCTTCCTCCTCCCTCCTCCCTGCCTTCCCTGCTTTGGTTACATTCCCATCAGTTTGTGTTGGACAACGACTGTCAGAAGCCCAGACGCAGTGGCTAAGGGACGGCGGGGAAGACTAGAACCCCAGCTCTGCCACCTGCTGTGTGATCTTGGGTGAGTTACTCAACCTCTCTGAGCTCCAGCTCCCGAGCTTCCACTGGCTGCCTCCCAGGGTTGTCCTGAGGATGAACTGTATTAATCCATTCCCAGGCGCACCGGCACTAACCCAATCATTTGGTGGCACACACAGACAGTATTTTCAAAAAGAACGCCTTGCTGACCACATTGGACCCAAACCAGAGGCTCTGGGAAAGGTGGTGGCAGCTGGGAGACCAAGCAGCAGACAGGCCTGCAGCTGGGCTCACCCTCCACTCTCTTCTCCACCCGGGAAGGACGCCCGCCGCCTGCAGGCGGACCCCCATCAGCAGCTCCCCCACCCTCCAGCTCCCCACGGCTTCAGCAGGGTGGGCGGGAGAGGGAGGCGGGGATGGCAGGTCCCTGCAGGGTCCCCACAGGCTGGCGGCATCGCTCACCTTCTCCATCCCCTGCAGGCCTGAAAGTGACACCCCAGAGCTGGCCTGGATCCTGCACTCCTGCCGGCTTTGCCCGTGGCTCTCTCAACCAGCAGCATGTGAGTGTGTCCCGATGGGTGGAGAACGGTCCTTTTCCGGTCCCGCCAGGCCCCCATCAGACAAAAGCTTGCTCCTGGGGCCAGCTCTGGCCACTGTCCCCCTCCCACACACACACACCCCAGCTCCTGAGCCCCAGCAGGCCTGTCCAAACCTGTCAGAGCCTGAACCACAGAAGAGACCCCTGAGGACAGATGAGCGGCTGTTTGCATCCAATGGACCGTGGCCCCAGCAGGAGGCTCAGAGGGGCCTGGGGAAGTGAAGCAGGGACTCGGGCACACGGGGAAGGTACCTGAGAGTGTATATTTATAGAAAGATACATCGACATGGACAGGTGGCGTCTAGCTATAGATACAGAGCCGTCAGGGGACCGCGTCGGGCCGTGTGGATTTTTGCCGAGGGGAGAACTCGAGGTCCCGCATCTTCCCCCGCTGCCCGGCCTGGGGAAGCCACGGTGGCTGATGTGGCCGGCTCCCTCCCAGAGGTTTCCAGAACGAGGAGTCTGGTTTCGGGGCAGTCTTTAACTGTGTGCGTATCTTTCTAAAGAAGCGAGGAGGAGGAGGAGGAGGGAGCGGAGACGCGTGTCTTCGGGCTGTGCGGGCAGAGAAGACGGCCGCGTTCCGGGCGGGCGAGGCATGACCCCACTGGGAACCATCCCGCAGGAAGGACAGCGAAGGCTCTGGGCTGGGACACACACACAACAGCCGGAAGGCAGCGCGGCGGCCCGCTGTCCGCTGAGATCCTCGGAGCGTTACCACCAGTCCAGGGTGGAAGGAAACGGGAATAATACTAAGAGGTAGCAGCTGTGTATCTTCTCGGAGATTTCGAGGGTCTCTGGGAGCTGGCGGAAAGGGTGCCCTCCTGGGAGCGATGGGGGCGCCGCAGGGCTCCGGCCCAGGGCTCCGGGAGAGGGGCGGGGGGGGGGGGGGGGGGGGCTGGGAAGGGCGTGGGCCTGCGAGAAACCACAGCTGGGAACCCGAGGGAGCCCTGAGCCCCGTCTCGGGTGAGTGACGCAGTCCCCACGGCATATAAATAAGGTTTAGTCTGTGTGTCCATACATCTTCTACACGGAGGCTAGCTGAATATTAGTGGAGTAACAATAATTATTAATAACAATAGTCATCATAACAATAATTAATAGAATAAGAAGGCGGGGGGGGGGGTCCTTGGCGTGGCAGCAGCCGGGGCCTATGTCTGGTAGAAGTGGTGGTAATGGTGGTGGTGCTCGTGGTGGTGGTGGTGCTCGTGTCTCTGGACCGCCTGGCCGGCCTGGCCCTGGCCTTCGTGCGCCACGGCGGCCGGCGCGGGCAGCTCCCGCAGGTGGTCCCGGCCCGGCCCCGAACCGCCCGCCAGCGGGGCCTGCAGGGCCCGGCACCCCTGCTGGCCCTCCCTGGCTCGGTGCCTGTGCTTCCTGTGCCCGAGGGGTGCCAGGGTGGGGAGGAGGCCCGGGCTGGCGGCCAGGTGGGCGGACGGGGACACCGCGGGGACGGCGGGTCCCAGAGGGGGTTTGCTTCTTGCCCCTCTGGCCGCGTGGCCCACGCCCGCGTTCTTGCCCTGGGCCTTGGGGGACCTCACAAAGTGCTTGCTCCCGTCCTGGGCGGCCCGGAGCCGCTGCTGGGCCTCCGGGACCTTGGCGAACGGGGTGTCAAGGCCGTGGGAGGAGCCTGGGTCCGCGCCTGGGGGCTTTCGGTGGGGGGCGTGGACGGCTTCGGGCTCGTGGGAGCGAGAGCGCGTGGGGTTGGAGGTGCGGGGGGGCAGTTCTGACTTCTGGGCCGCGGACGGGGAGCCTAGGAAGCAATGCAACAGGTATTCCATGAGCACCTACTGTGCGCGGCGCTGCACTGCGCCCCACAGACCACCTCAAGCCCGGTTCGCCGAGACTGAGGAAGGCCGGCTGTTCTTTATCAGAGTCCCGTCGTCCCCGCCTCCTCCTGGCCTCGGGGACAGCGCTCTGCAGTGGAGCCCTGCCATCTGCTAAGTGGGAAGAACTGTGTCTGTGTGGTGGGGTCTTTAAACAGAATTCCCCTCCCTAGGGAGAGCTGCGAACGAGAGGGAGGCAGAGAGGGTGCCCATCTGGGGTCCTGGGGCGTGAAGGAGACCTGCAGGCCTGTTCCTCAACTTCCAAGGTAACCCCAGAAAGCCAGCATGGGGGGCGGGGGTGGGGTGAAGTTATCTGAGCTCCGTTCTCATTGGTCTCAGCGAGAGCTGGGACGAGAGCTGGCACGGCAGAGCTGATACAGACAGAGCTAGGGAAGTGGGGTCCTCCCTGGGCGGAGAGGGGCGCAGGGCAGGAGGGCAGGGTGGGTGTGGGACGACTGGTCTTCACTGTTATAAGCCCTCAGATACTCTCCGATTTGGTTCGCCTTGTGCATGTGTTAATTATTTTTTTAAATATACTTTGATTTTTAGAGCGAGAGGAAGGGAGAGGGAGAGAGATAGAAACATCAACGAGAGAGCATCATGGACCGGCTGCCTCCTGCACAATCGGGGATCGAGCCCACAACCTGGGCATGTGCCCTGACCAGGAATCGAACCAGCGACCCCTTGGTTCATGAGTCAATGCTCTGCCACGGAGCCACGCCGGCTAGGCATTCCTTCACTTTTTTTAAAGGTTTTTAATGTCATCGCCTCCAATAACATCTGGAACCTGTCCCATCCAAGCCATGCCTTCCCCCAGCCCAGGGGGGACGGTGACCATTACCCGCCTGACGCACCTGCCGGCCTGGCCACGCCTCCCCGCAGCCCGCCTTACCAGGCCCGAACTGGGACGTGTAGTTCTCTATCCCAGCGAGATCTAAATAGTGGTTTCTCCTCTCAATGTTCTCATCCACGCAATGGTGGTAGCAGCCCGGCTGCTCCAGACGGCTGTCCCCCTGGAACCTGTCACAGGAAGGCAAGTGAGTGGCGGGTGCTGGCCCGGGGCACTGGGGTGGGTAGGGGGGTGGGGGGTGGGGGGACAGCCCCACAGCCTCCTGGGAAGCCACGGGACAAATCCTCCTGGACCCTTTGCTGATTGCCCTCTGGTCCTGGGGAGGGTGTGAGGGAGGGAGTGGTCCATGGAGACAGCCCCGGCCTGGCCTCCCTGGGCTTTCTTGGAGGAACAGGCCCAAAGCAGGGGTCAGGGGTTACTGGTCGACACGTAAGGGTGCCCCAAAGCCAGACTTCAAGCCCCGTGTGCCTGCCGCACACCCCAGACAGGTGGCCTAGCTCCCGCCTGCTCCCCAGGGGGTGTGGGGGCAGAAGCCCCCGCCCCCCCCCCCAGCCAGGGGACTTGAGGCTGGTACCTGCCCCGGAGCCCAGGGCCCCGAGCGGGCCTCCCCTGTGTGTGCACGGAAGGGCGGGGCGAGAGGCGCCGCCGGAGGCCACCTTCCTCCCACAGGGCCTCGGTGATCTGCACGTCCCCCCTCCCGGCCCCCCTCTGCCCAGCAGAGCCCCCCACCTGCAGCCAGCCCAGGTACCTGTGATCGTCAGCCCCTGCCCACATCACGCGGAGCCCCCTGCGTCCCCCTTCTCTCTGTTCCCTGTGCTGCTGCTTCTCAAAGTCCAGAACTTTCCTTCCATGTTCACTTAGGAATCAGCGTACCTCCTGTCTCAGACAGCCCTGCGCTTCACTGCCCTGCGCTCCATGCTTCCTAAACAGCCCCTTTCCCTTCCCACCTCTCTCCTTCCCTCCTGGAAGTTGAAGAACCAGCACCGGGGAAAGGGACCTGCAGCCTCAGTGAAGGCCTCGTGTGCAGTCCCGAAGCCCCAGTGCCTGAAAGCAAGGGCTTTTCCTAACCCCCTGGGCAGCCACGCCGGCCCTAAGCGAGGAGAGGGCAGCCATGGTCTTTATGCCACCTGGTGTGGGTACTCGTACGTCTGCCCGCAGAAACACCAACATGCAAAACCCCGAGATGCTGCCCAGACCCCAAAATCACACATAAGGAATACACCCTGAGCACCTGTGCAAACCAGCAAACGCCAAACGCCAAACCTCTCTGGCCTAAAGCGTTTGGATAAAGCAATGTAAACCTATACTCAGTTATTTTTTAATTTTTAAAAGAAACTTTTTATTGATTTCAGAGAGGAAGGGAGAGAGAGATAGAAACATCAATGATGAGAGAGAATCATGGATCGGCTGCCTCCTGCACGCCCCCCACTGGGGATCGAGCCTGCAACCAGGGCATGTGCCCTGATGGGGAAATCAACTGTGACCTCCTGGTTCGGAGGTTGACACTCAACCACTGAGCCCCGCCCGTGGTCGGGCAATACTCAGTTATTTTTAAAAATCAAACTTTGTGAGCCTGTCGCCTGAAATCACTGCCTCTGAGGAGAGCGTAGACAGAAGGCTCCTGCTCGGGATCCCTCAGACGCAGGTACACAGCTGGTGCTTAACCGTGCTCAGGTGCCCTGGGCTGCCCGGCCCGCCCTGCCCGCCGTACCTGAGGGGGGCTCGCTGCTTCTTGTCCCAGCTCCGCAGCTCCTCCGCCGGCTTGGTCTCCGCTCTGGGCCTGGTGCTCTGCAGGTCTGAGTCCCGCCCAAGACACAGCCCGGTGAGCAGCTCGATCCTGTCCCCGCCGGCCTCCGGGTCCTGCCCAGGTTTTCCAAGCTGCTGGCCCCCCGGCAGCTGCCCAGTGGCTCGGTGGCCAGGCTTCTCAGAGCCAGGACCAGACCGAGGGGTCTCACAGCCACCCCCGTCCTGCTCAGCTCCTCCCCACACTGCAGGGCTGGGCTCCACGGCCGGGCGGCCCACCCGGGCGGCCCAGCCTCTGCCCTGGCTGCCTGCCGGCCACACACGTGTCCAGCCGTGCTGTGCTCCCTCGGGCCTTCCATCTGGAATCCTCTCTCTATCCAAACCCCACCCCCTCAAGGACCCGCCACAACCCCACCTGCCCGCAGGGTAGCCCAGCGCCAGCGCCTGGCCCCGCCCTCACCGCCTGGCCCCGCCCTCACCGGGGTGGTTGAGAAGGATGCTCTTCCTGCCCTGGCTCCCGTCGGGGGCCACGGTGAGCTTCACCCGCAGCGTCTTGCTGGACGTCGGGGAGTGGTTGACGGAGGAGTCCACCACCTCGTAGATGGTGTGCAGCAGGCTGGTGATGTCCTGGCGGCGGGAGGGAAGCAGAAACCGCGCGCGCGGCCTTAGCCACAGGGCGTCTGCAGCGGGGATGTGTGCTCTCCGGGCCATGGCCTCGGGCGGGCCATCACCTGCCCAGCGACCCTGCCCGTACACAGACAGACTCGGCCGTCCCTTCACCCCCACCCACAAGCATTGCCCTGGCCAGGCAGGTGTGCGCCGGCCCCGCCCACAGCAGGCGGCCGCCCAAGGGCCACGCAGGCTGAGAGCATCTCCGAGGAGCCAGGTCCAGCCTCCTGTTAAATCTCCAGAACCTCTGATACTGGCAACTGATTTTTTTTTTCAATTCCCCATCCCCCTCTCCCCCCTGCCCATGGCAACCTGCATTCTACATTGTCTATGTGACTCCTGTAGGCAACTCTTATGGGCAGAATCACACAGCATCTGTCCGCCCGTGACTGGCTTATTGCACTCGGCATAATGTCCTCGAGGCTCATCGCGATGCAGCCAGCCGGTCCAGGATCCCCTCCCTTTTTCAAGGCTGAGTAATATTCCACGGCTGGTGCAGCCCACCGTGGGTTGATCCTGATCGGCCAACAGGCACTTGGCTTGCGTCCACGCTGGGGCTGTTGTGGCTGATGGGCCATGAACGTGGATGTACAGGCATCTCCTCAGGACGCTTCTTTTCAATGTCGGTGGACACATACCGAGAAGTGGGGGGCTGGGTCCCATGGGGGTTCTGTGTATCATGTTTTGAGGACCCTCATGCTGCTTCTCTCAGCAGCTGCGCCATTTGACATCCCCAGCAACAGTGCCCAGGGTTCCAAGTTTGCCACCTGCCTGGCAACACTTGCTTTACTTTCTCTCTTTAAAAAAAAAAAAATATATATATATAGATAGATAGATAGATAGATAGATAGATATAGATATAGATATATGTATATATAATTATTGATTTCAGAGAGGAAGGCAAAGGGAGAGAGAAACATCCACGATGAGAGAGAATCATGGATCGGCTGCCTCCTGCACGCCCCCTACCGGGGATCGAGCCCACAACCCGGGCACGTGCCCTGACCGGGAATCGAACCGTGACCTCCTGGTTCATAGGCTGACGCTCAACCGCTGCGCCACGCCGGCCGGGCAACACTTGTTTCCTGTTTGTCTGCAGAGCAGCCATCCTCGTGGTGTGAGGTGGGGTCTCTTGGTGGTTTGGACTTGCGTTTCCCTGATGACCGGTGACGGTGAGCAGCTTTTCATGTGCGGATTGGCCACTGGTACATGTTCTTTGGAGAAAAGTCTATTCGAGTCCTTTGCCCATTTTTGATAGAATTACTTCATTTTTTACGTGACATTGTAGGCGTTCTCCATACCCAGTATTCTGGCTGTTATTCCCGTATCAGACAGAGGATTTGCAAATGTTTCCTGCACCCCGAAGGCGGCCCTGCACTCCGTAGGCCCTGTCCTCGGGGGCGCCGCATTTACATTCCGATGGAGTCCCATGGATCTCCTTCCGCTTTTCCTGCCTGTGCTCATTTAACTTTTACCAAACCCTCTGCGGGGCTGGGCCAGAACATCCGGGGCCAGACCAGCATGGTGGGAGCCGCCTGTTTGAGACAAGCCTCCTGCCAGCAGGCCTCGGGGCTCAGCACCGGCCTAGCCTCGTTCCCACCACACCCGCTCCCTGCACCCTCCTGCTTCAGTTCACCTGCAGGGACAGGCCCTGCCTTCGCAGAGGGGACGGGCAGAGTCACCTGGCACAGGACCAGCACCCTGTGTCCCAGGGCACGGCCCATGGTCAGAGGTGAGGCGGGCACACTCACCTCGCGGGTGACCTTCCCGTTGTTGTCAAAGTCATACAGGGTGAAGGTCCACTCCTGCCGGCTGTCCTCCTCCACGGACACGTCACAGTGCAGCTCCTGGACAGACAGACAGACAGACAGCACACGGCGCGCTGTCACCCAGCGGCTGGGACACCTGGAGGCCAGGCCACGGGGCTGCCCCTCCCACTGCAGAGTAATGACCAAGATGTGACCGGCCAGGGAGAGCAGCCAGGCTGGGCGGGAAGGCTTGGCCTGAGGAGAGATGCCCATACGGGTGCCAGACAGGCTCTGGGTCCGCACAGGCTAAGGGACACCGCGGGAGGGTCTGAGAGAGGGTTCTGTGGCCTTGGGAAGACTGAGCTTGGACCCAGGGCTAGAAGCTACCCTGCCCACATGCCCACACACACATGCATACACACACACGTACATGTCTGCATGTGCTCGCATGTGCTCGCACCTGCACATGTACATGCGCCTACACTCATGCACACCTATGCACATGTGCAGCCCGTGCACACCTGCACACACACACACACACACACACACACACACAGGGCACAGTAACTTGGGAAGCTGTGTTGCGGCTCCCAGGGTGGCCACCTGACCGGAAGGCAGGAGAAGGGTGGACACAGAGAACTAAAGGCCCAGTCAACTTCAGGTGGCGGCCTGCGTGGCCCTCCACAGCTGCGCCCTCCACCTGGGCACGGCTTCCCTGCGCCTCAGTTTCCCTGTGTAAGTTACGGAAACGACGGCGTTGCCCTCATAGCCTTGTTGGGAGCAGTCACTGGCCTGCCCCTCCGCCCCTCGGTGCTCATCATGGCCGTGGGAGACAGGTCCCCACCTCCCACCTCCAGCCCCTGGCTTCTGTGTCGAGGGCAGCCAGAAGGAAAAGCCAGGGACGGCGTGCCCAGGTGGGGGGCGAGTGGTGGATGGTACCCCAGCCTCCACGCCCCTCCACAGGACGAATCTGAGGGCACCTGTGGGACTGAGCCTCAGCTGCCCTTCACCTTCGTCGGCTCCCCTCCTTCCTTGCTCCCGGGGATCACCCCCAGACCCTTGTCTCGGGGTCTGCTTTGGGGGAGCTGGAAACAGGTGTGGAAACTGGTTGGCACACAGCAAAGCCCGATGAATGCTAGTGGCTGCTCCTCTTTGTGATGATTCCTAATACAGTGACGTCATGTTATCTCTCCCCCCGAGGTGTCTAAGCACGGGGCTCTGAGCTGGCATGGGGGCTCTGCCGCTGGGGGAAGCGTGCGGGGCCGGCTGGCCACTGGGGCATTCTAGGAAGGACGCTGACGGGGAGAGAGAGTCCAGAAAGGGCATTCCGATCCACGAGGTTCTCCGAAAACTAGCAGAGACGCCCAGACCACCCTGTCCCTTGTCCTGCCCCGGCCGGCGGGGCGTGCGGACAGGCTCAGCCCCACGCGGGTGGCACTGGCCCCCGGCCGCCGGAGAAAGCGTGGCCAGGCGCCGCGCCCTGCCCCCAGCCTCTGCCGCGCACAGCCAGCTCCTCCGCCGCTCTGGCAGCCACGCTGAGCTCAAAGCCGCTCTTCCCTCAGTTGTGACATGTCCGTCTGATACCTGCCAAGTGCCCGCTCTGCTCCGAGGAACTGTTTCAGGCGGCATAGCACTCACCCCACACACACACACACACGCACTCACACACGCACACCTAGACAGGCGTGCACACACCCGCACACACATACATGCATGACCACACAAATGCACACCTGCACACATGCTCACACACCCCTACACACATGCACATGCTCACATATACACACATGCACATGTGGGCGCACATGTGCTCACACACACGCACATGCCCACACACTCATGCATGCACACATAGAGTTTAACTGACTCCCCCTCCCTGGCCCCTCTGATTAGCTCCACAGGAAGCCCGGGTTTGAAGTTCAGAGACAGGTTGGGCCGCTATTGCCACCCCCCACCTCCAGGTGAGCCCCCCCAGGGACCACGAACAGTCCCGGGCAGGCGGCTGCCCCCCCAGAAGCAGACCCCCTGGGGCTCCCAATGATTCGGGACGTCCAGGCCTGGGCCTTCCCTCTCCTGTCCACGCAGGAGCTGAGCGGCCTCCACATCGGGCCAGGCCTCAGCTTCCTCCTCAAAAAGCACCACCGAGCCCAAGCCAGTGTGGCTCAGCAGATAGAGCACCAGCCTGCGGCCTGAATCGTCCCAGGTTCGATTCCAGTCAGGGCACGTGCCCGAGCTGCGGGCTTGATCCCCAGTGGGGGGCGTGCAGGAGGCAGCCGATCCATGATTCTCTCTCATCATTGATGTTTCTCTCTCTCTCTCCCTCTCCCTTCCTCTCTGAAATCAATAGAAATATATTTTAAGGAAGACAAAGACGAAGATGAAGACGAAGAAGAAGAAGAGGAAGAGGAAGAAGAGGAGGAGGAGGAGGAGGAGGAGGAGGAGGAGGAGGAAGAGGAGGAAGAGCACCACCGAGAAGAGAAAACCCTTCTCTCCAGGCCCAGCGCCAGGAAGGAAACTTACTTCCAGTTTCAGCTGCTTCTTGGAGCCCAGGCAGGACTCGCTCAGCTTCTCCATCTTCTTCTCATCTCCACTGGCCAGCCCGTCGGTCTTCTCGGGGGGCAGGGCCACTGTGGGGGAGGCAAGGGAGGACGCGTGAGGCTTCGTGCTGGCGCCCCTCCCTGCCCCCCTGCCCACCTGCTGGAGTCAAAGCTGCTTTGCCCTCCAGGGCTGTCCAGCTGCTCCAGGGGGGCCCCCTTCCAGAGCACACCCATGCTCTGCCCACGGGGGACACGCTGCTATCATGACCTGCAACATCCTTTATTCACCCCCCCTCCCCCCCACACACATACCGCTCCAGAGGGCGGGGTGGGGGCTGCAGAGAAGAAAAAGGAAAGGAAGAAAGAGAAACAGAGGCCAGCTCCATCTTCAAAGCCGCTGCCTCCCTGCGAGGAGGTCCTGGCTGGAGATGTAAGCTGGCCAGGCTTATCGGAACCAAACTTCAAGTTCAAAGGGAAGTTATCAGAAAACCACCTTCAGGTTCAATGTTGCCTTTCATGTTCCACTTGATAAAACCCAAAGAAAAGAAACCTCTGTCCCGCTCTCTCCTCTGGAGCCCCCTCCTCCCCTCCGAGCAGAAACAGCCCGTCCTCCCTCAGGTCCTCCCCTGCCTCTCCTCCTCTCCCCTCTCCCGGGAGGGCGACGTCCCTCCCACCGCTCTGCCCTTGTGCGTCTTCTCTGCAGATCAGGGTGGCCTGGCTTGTCCTCCCTTCACCAGCAGGGCCTCATCCCATCCTGGCTCAGAAACCACCCAGACACCCCTGGAGGGGGTCCTTCCCAGCAGGGGCCGGGCACACAAGGGTAGGAGGACTGGGAGCCATCCTGCCCTGGGGTCCTGGGGGCCAGGAACAAGGACAGTCAGCACCCCCTTGCCCCACCAAAGATGGCCTTTCACCCTCTCACTGCCCCCTACCCAATGGCTAGAGGAGGCAGGTGTCACAGAACCCACCAATCAAAGCCTTGCAGACCCCAAGGCCAGGGTCAGGGGCGGGACTCAGGGGTCATGCTTCTACTTCCACATGGACCCTCTGGAACCAAACGAGGCCAAACCAGCACCCGCCCCCACCCATCCCCGTGCAGAACAAATCGCCCTCCACCCACCTACCCATCTATCCATCCATCCATCCATCCTTCATCTATATCTAGCCATCCATCCACTCATCCATCCATCCATCCACCCACCATCCATCATCCATTCTTCATCTATACCTAGCCATCCATCCACTCATCCATCCATCCATCCACCCACCATCCATCCTTCATCTATCATCCATCCATCCATCTACCCACCATCTATCCATCCACTCACCAACATCCATCCATCCATCCCTCCATCCACCCACCATCCATCCACCATCCATCCATCCTTCCATCCATCCATCCATCCATCCATCCTTCCATCCATCCATCCATCCATCCATCCTTCCATCCACCCATCCATCCATCCATCCATCCACCATCCATCCTTCCATCCATCCATCCATCCATCCATCCATCCTTCCATCCATCCATCCATCCATCCATCCTTCCATCCACCCATCCATCCATCCATCCATCCATCCATCCCTCCATCCACCCACCATCCATCCACCATCCCTCCATCCTTCCATCCATCCATCCATCCATCCATCCTTCCATCCACCCATCCACCCATCCATCCATCCACCATCCATCTGACATCCATCTATCCACCATCCATCATTTGGCTCATGGGTAGCCTGGAGGAGGGAGAATGGTGCCTACCACAGGCCGCCATGGTCCAACCTCCGTGAACAAAACTATCGTGGAGATGGGCTTTGGCACCAGGTTCTGAGCCCATTCTCTGTCTCTTACTCCTTCTTGTGCAGCTCAAGGACTTGTTTTCCCAGAGATGATCTCTTGGGGGGCATAATTTCAGGGGGAGTCTGATCACACTTCAATTGCAAGGCACAGCCGCAACAGGAGATACTGCTCATGTGAAAGAGGAGGAAGTAGGAGGGGAAGGAAGGAAAGGCACAGAGCAGGAGAAAAGCAAAGCCTGTCTTGCCTCTGGATTCCCCTGGGTGACGGACCCACACCACCATGAGCCAAAACCTGCCGCCTCCTGTTTGCATAAATAAAGTTTTATTGGGACACAGTTGCTCGGACACACACTGTGTATGGCTGCTTCCCTCCACAATGGCAGAGTTCAGTAGTTGCCACAGAGACGGTCGGGTCCATGGAGCCAAAAATTCGTACCCTCCCGGCCCTTTACAGAGAAGTCTGGGACCTGGCTGCAGGCGAACGCAGCCTTCACCCGCACCGGGTACCCGGACCCACCTGCTGCTCACCGGCTCCACTGGGAGCCCTGGTGCACGCACCACCTGCCCAGCCATGCACGGCAGCCATGAAGGACAGAAATGTCCACGCTGCCTCCTTCAAACCCGTCCTCAGCTCAGAGGAGTCTGGTGCAGTGGGTGGGGCTCCTTTTCTTTTTCTAAATATTTTAAATATGTTTTTATTGACTTCAAAGAGAGGAAGGGAGAGGGGAAGAGAGAGAGAAGCATCTATGAGAGAGAAGCATCATAGATCGGCTGCCTCCTGCACGCCCCCTACTGGGGATCGAGCCCGCAACCTGGGCATGTGCCCTGACCAGGAATCGAACCGTGACCTCCTGGTTCCTAGGTCGACGCTCCCCTACTGAGCCACGCTGGCCTTTTCTTCTGAATCGGCTCCCCGTCCCTCCTCACTCGGTCCCTCCTCACTCCCCACAGCGAGGAGCGAGGAGCGGAGCCGCTGTGTTTACCAGATGATGCTTCCCCACACTCCCTCCCGCAGCCTGGCATCGCTCCACCCCCGGCAACTGCCAGATTAAATGCGTTACTTGACCATCCTCACCCGCTCCCTTTGATGTTCCCTTCTCAGGCTTCAGAATACCTTTTGGAGGGAGATCAGACAGCATTAAACAGAATTACTAATTAATTAAGCAAAGTTAAATTTTAAACACTGTTTGTTGTGTTAGCCAAAAGCCTGAGCAGAACAGACTTTTTTCCTCCACGGAGATCAAAGACAGCCTCTTTCCCTCCCCCTCCCCTCCCCGCCCCCCCCATTTAAAAAAGGGAGGGGCTGGGGAGGCAGAGAGAGAGAGAGGAGTGCTGCGGAACACTGGGGACAGAGAGGACGGTGGCTACTCTGATCCGGGTTTAAACACCCATCCGCACCCCACCCGTGGGCCCCAGGGAAGGAGGCCCGGGCTCACTGGGGACGGCGGGCTGGGAGAGCCTCGGCCACTTTCCGGGGACCGTTCACCCTGGCAAACAGCGGCGGCCCGGGGAGCAGGATGGCTCAGGATGGCACGGCCGACCCAGCACCAGCTGCTGACGGCTGGCGCCACCCAACAGCATGGGAAGAGGGCGGGCTGTGAAGTGAAAGAGACGGGCCGCTGCTCCCCACCCTCCTCAGGAGGACGAGCACCTCTGGGCTCTTCCTCTCCCGCCTCGCTCGGGGCAGAGTCTTCTGGGGGCACCGGGGGCCTGGCTGTGCCAAGCAGGCCGTGCACGGTACCGCTCTAGGAGCGCGTGCCCGTGCTGGGCGGTGCACATCTGTGGGTGGCGAGGACATTTTTGGAACAGATGGCGAAGGTGTCGTGAGGAGGGTGTGGAGGGGCCCCTGCTCCTGATTTGCACAAACGCTATTTGTCCCTGGCAGAATGCTGTCCAAACGCATCCCGTCTCGCCGGGCTGGCGGGGCTCAGTGGGGTGAGCGTCGACCTAGGAACCAGGAGGTCACGGTTCGATTCCCGGTCAGGGCACAGGCCTGGGTTGCAGGCTCCATCCCCAGCGTGGGGCGTGCAGGAGGCCGTCGATCAATGATTCTCTCTCATCATTGATGTTTCTATCTCCCTCTCCCTTCCTCTCTGAAATCAATAAAAAATATATATACTAGTATATATATTTAAATCTAGACCCTGAATGGTACAGCAAAGGCCGGCTTACGGTAACACAATCCAGAAAGGCCTGGTTGACATTAAACTCTGGGAGAAGACACACATTAGAACACAGGGTAGTGACTACGTCAGCCCCAGCGAAGACCAGAAACGCCCGGGACCCTGCAAGGTGTGGCGGGCACCTCTCCGGGCCCAGTTGCCTGGCGTGCGCTCAGCACGATGTCAGATTTAACACAGGCCACGGCCTCCTCGCTGGACTCCGCACACTCGCCCGAGCGCACCCACCGCCCCTTCTTAATGGCCCTCGCACAGATTATCGGCCACAAATATTTCCATCTCGGGGTGGATTGCCGGGATGTTTCTGACTCCCCAGCCCCCCGACAGCAGCTGTTGGAGGGGGAGGCAGATGAACTTTAATATTAGCCGATGCCAAATATAATTAGGCGGCTAATCTGCTGCGTGTAAAAAGAGAACGGTATCGTGTGTGCATTCCGGGCCAAATGGTTTCTTGCGTTCTGGGCAGGAGGCTCTCCCCAGGGAGAGAGGGTCCCCGAGACGCAGAGATCTGCCCGGCCGAGGGCTGTACCGGGCCACGGTGAAGTGAGTGGGAACAGACACTATTCCCGCGGCTCCTCTTACTAACGCCACGCAGGCTGTGTCGCTGCCCATGTTTGACAAAGGGAGAGACTGAGCTTAAAGAGCAAACTGGAGCCCGGCCAGTGCGGCTCAGTGGTTGAGCGCCGACCTATGACCCAGGAGGTCAGGGTTTGATTCCTGGTCAGGGCACATGCCCTAGTTGCAGGCTCCATCCCCAGTAGGGGCCGTGCAGGAGGCAGCCGATCCATGATTCTCCCTCATCGTGGATGTTTCTCCCTCTCTCCCTCTCCCTTCCTCGCTCTCTGAAATCAATAAAAACATCTTTCTAAAAGCAACCTGACCAAGCCATTTCCCTTCTAAAAAGGATCGCCCGCCCACACCTGCCTCTCAGCGCATCCCTCCCTGGAACTGCTCTGCATCTTCTGACCTGGCCCCCCCCTCACACTGTGACCCCTGCTCAGAACACTGTCTGTCTCTCCGATTCCTGCTCATCCTTCGGGTCCTTGGCTTGGGCCTCCCCACCTCTGAGAAGCACGCCTCCATGCCCCCCGGAATGAGGTTAGGGTTCCTGCGCAGGGAGCCGGTATCACACCGTGGTAGCCGTTACTCAGCTAACTGGCCCCTCCTTCAGCGGTGGGTGCCCCGATGTATAGCACAGAGCCTGTGGCTCGTCATCATCATCAACAGGAAACGAGAGCAGCAGGCCAGCGTGGCCCAGTGACTGAGCACCAACCCATGACCCAGGAGGGTGCTGGTTCGAGTCCCGGGTTGCGGGTTTGATCCCCAGTAGGGGGGCGCGCAGAAGGCAGCCGATCAATGATTCTCCCGGCACTGATGTTGCTGTATCTCTCTCCCTCGCCCTTCCTCTCCGAAATCAATAAAAATATAAATTTAAAAGGGAAAAGCGGGGGAGAAACCCTCCCAACCAAAGCTCGCTGGCCTTTTTCTCTCCTTGCAGCATCAGGTGCACGGCCTCTGGCCTTGACGTTCAAATCCTGAGAAGGGACATCTGTTCAGGGAGGGAGGGGGCCACGCCGGGGCAGGGACAGAGAGAGAGAGAGGGGAAAAAAGCCTTCTTTGGGCTAAAAATATCATGTCCCTTTCCCCCTCCCCCGCCCCCACCCATGTTGGAACCTGTGCTGAAATTCAGCGTTTCAAACCTGACCCCGAGCCACCGGAAACTAGGGCCGCCTCCCGGGATGTGAAGGCGGCAGAGTCTCCGCGGTGCAGGCGGGGGCCGCAGGAAGAGGGGACCTGAGGGGAGCTGCCGCGGGGCCGAACCCAGGCCTCCAGGGCCTGCGGGGTGCAGGGGGCGATGGCTCTGAGCTGAGGGAGAGGAGCCAGCGCCTGGCCCACCTGCCCCCTCCGTCGGGGGACAGTGGGGGGTCCCTGCTGCTCTCCAGTGAGTGCCTCCCTGTCTCAGACTCCAGGGCCCCCAGCCGCCTCAGGTACTGGAATGAGGACTCCGCGGAGTCCGGAGCTCTGTCCTCGGTCGGCTGTGTGACCCTGACAGGTTCCACCACGCTCCATCCTCAGCTTTCCAGCTCCACGTGAGGGGACCAGAGGCCCGCCCAGGGCTGCGCAGCGCGAGGGATGGCTGAGCCCTCCCCCCTGGGCGTCTGGGTGGACTGGCCCGGGGCCGGAGGGGAACATACACCCGGCCTGGTGGCGCAGGGAGAGGGTCGCCTGACTGGGAGAGGCTTTGAAAAGAGGCTTTGCCTGAACTGGACAAGGAAATGACCAAACCGCCGTGGGTCCGTCATCAAGAAAGGTGGACCTGAGCTGGCCGGTGGGCTCAGTGGTTAGAGCATCAGCCCCTGCGCCCCACTCCAACCGCGTGCCGCCCCTGCCACACCCCGCCGGCTGGGGCTTGGGTTCCATGTGGACTTTGTTCTCCCCACAGTTCAAAAGGAACTCCGCAGCCCGGCCTCGAGCACCCGGCCCGGCCTTCATCTCCCGCCCCGTGTGCATGCTCCCAGCTGGCCGGTTAAGGCGGCTAAGACGCTGGATTAGGGCGGGCTTTACATAACAACGCGGGAGCGAAAGCCGGCCTCTCCCGGGATGGCTAAAGGCTTCTTTTCATCTTCCTGCCTCAGATGGCCTTTTCTTCCTCCCGTGCGCAGCCCTCCAGCCCGCCAAGAGGCAGTGAACTTGGCCAACAGGAAGACAAAGGAGAGATTCAGGATTCCGAGAGCTCTCCCTGGCCGGCGCACAGAGGGACACCCACAGCCTCCCACCCCCACCCGCTCCGGGCCAGGTGGGTGCTTCCCCGTGGCCAGAAACCACAGCACCTGCCTCGCGGTGCGGTGGCCTGCGGGTCACAGCCCGTCCTCTGCCCTGGGGTGGGCGCCAGCCTCCCTCGGGGCAGCAGCCGGAGCAGCCACGCTCCCGGCTTCACTTACTTCTGTGTCCCCTGTTTACCGCCGTCTTTCGCCTTTCGTTTCCCAAGGAACCTGGGGCGGCATTCTCGTAAAAGTTAACACATCGGTCACAGCTAACGCTACGGTCCCCTGCACCACTCTCTCCCACATGAGGCTCCTCCTCCCGCGCCCGGGAGCCGCTGCTCTGGTCTGTCTAGGCCAGTGATGGCGAACCTATGACACGCGTGTCCGAGGCGACACGCGAACTCATTTTTTTGGTTGATTTTTCTTTGTTCGATGGCATTTAAATATATAAAATAAATATCAAAAATATAAATCTTTGTTTGACTATGGTTGCAAAGACCAAAAAATTTCTCTATGTGACCCGGCACCAGAGTTAAGTGAGGGTTTTTCAAAATGCTGACACGCCGAGCTCAAAAGGTTCGCCATCGCTGGTCTAGGCCTCTAGCCACACAGCAGCACACACATGACCATCTACACGTGTGCACAGGGAAGCACAGAGCGGTGCCCGGCGGCCTTGCTCCGTGAAGGTTAACGTGCTTTCTATCCGTGACGGGTGTCTGCGCCTGCTCTCGCCGCTTTACGGCCCGGCTCCTGTGTGAGCCTGCGTTCGAAGGAAGGGGCCGAACAACCTGACCACCGACAGCCCCGCCCAACCCCTCCTCTAGGTCCTAGTTCTTTCTTCAACGCGGTGCTTCCCCTGGAGGAAAGAAGGCGGGACAGCCGAGAGGAGGGAGGGGAGGCGGGAGGGGAGGGGGAGGGGGTCCCCACACGCGTGTGCTCTAGGTGAGTGGACGAGCGGAGAACGGGGAACGGCACAGCTCCGGGAGGGAGCGCTCACTACAAGCCTGACGCTGTGGGTGGGGCGCGTGAGGAGCCACTGCCCTCACTCCCTCCGGAGCAGCTGCGGTCAAACAGCCCATCCGAGGCCCCACCGCGGCCACACGGCAGGGCCGGGCCGGGGACCCACGTGGCCCGGCTCCACTCTGGGCCTGGACTGTGGGGGCCACACTTTCCTCTTGCTCCTCAGCCCTCCCCCCCAGAGTCCTGGCCTCCGCCTGGACCACAGATTTCTGGAGGGTGTGCAGGGGATGTGGTAGACCAGACGGCCCCATCCCCTCCGCCCTGCCCCCTGGGAAGAGAGCAATGCAGTCCGGTACCTTCCAGTCGAAAGTCTTCCTCCTCCTCCTCGCTGAGCGTTTCTCTGAAAACCTCGCCCACCAGCTCCTAGAGGAAGGGAAGGCAGGGAGATGAAGGACGCCCGGGGTCAGGTGGCACCTGGCATCGGGGCGGAAGAGGTGGCGCCGTGAGCATGTGGCTGCCTGGTCGCAAGGAAGCGGGGCCCTGCTCTGATTGTTCCGATGGGAATGTGGGCCAATGGAGGCAGGTCCCATCCCACCTGAAAAGCTGATCATCAGCCCAGCCAGTGTGGCTCAGTGGTTGAGCGTCGACCTATGAACCAGGAGGTCACAATTCGATTCCCCGTCAGGGCACCTGGCCGGGTTGTGGGCTCCATCCCCAGTGGTGGCGGGACGGCGGGGGGCATGCAGGAGGCAGCTGATCCATGATTCTCTCTCATCACTGATGTTTCTCTCTCTCTCCCTCTCCCTTCCTCTCTGACATCAATAAAAGTATATATGTTTTTAAAAAGTTGACGGTCACACTGCTGTGTAGGAGGTAAGTTTTCTCAGCCTGCGGCCACCACGAAACACGACATGGGCCCACACTTCTCCCTCAGAAAGAGTTCCACCCCCACCTCAGCAAAAGGCAAAGAGCAGATCATAAAATGCCCCACATCCCCCCTGGAGGGGGACAACGCGCCTGCGCGGTGGCCTCAAGAAGAGACCTCAGCCGAAACCGGTTTGGCTCAGTGGATGGAGCGTCGGCCTGCGGACTGAAAGGTCCCGGGTTCGATTCCGGTCAAGGGCATGTACCTGAGTTGCGGGCACATCCCCAGTGGGAGATGTGCAGGAGGCAGCTGGTCGATGTTTCTCTCTCATCGATGTTTCTAGCTCTCTGTCTCTCTCCCTTCCTCTCTGTGAAAAATCAATAAAACATATTTTAAAAAAAAAAAATTTATAAAAAAAAAAAAAAAAAAAAGAAGAGACCTCAGACTGGACCCTCCTCCCACAGCAGGTCCCGGGTGGCGGTCCCGGTGGCTTGTAGCAGGCGGTGTGCTCTGGGGGGGGCTCCGACCGCCCTTCCCATAAACCCAACGCTTCAGCACATGTTGGACCTCCCTGCTCTGGCTTCCAAACGCCTCCCTCATCTCCCCACACACACCAGCTGGTCACCAGCCGATCCCCGCACACGCCTGGCCTGGTCCCCTCGCGTGGGGTAAAGATGCCTGGTAGCCCGCCCTGGGAGGTGCGCTCAATGGTTAGAACGTCAGCCTATGAACCGAAGGGTCTCGGGTTCAATTCCTGGTCAAGGGCACGTACCTGGGTTGCAGGTTCAATTCCTGGTCAGGGCACGTGCGGGAGGCAACCCATCGATGTGCCTCTCTCACATCAATGTTTTCTCTCTCTCTCTCTCTCTCTCTCTCTCAAAATTAATGGGAAAGAATTTCCTCAGGTGAGGATTAACAAAAAAACAACGACGCCCGGTAGCTCATCCCCGAGGGCAGAGGCTGGTAGCTCATCCCCGAGGGCAGAGCTGTCGCCTTAGCCGGTCAGGCTGCCCCGGGGGGCTGTGGGGTTCTGGGGGAGCAGGCGGGGGTGGGCGGGGGGACGGGGGGAGCTTGGTCAGTCCTCAGGCTGGGAAATTTCTGGGATATCCACAGAGGCCCCACCTCTCTGCCCCCCGCCCAGCAGGATGACTGCAGACGAAAGGCTAAGACGAGTCGTCAAACTGTCTTCTGTATTTATTGGTTTTCTGCCAAGAAGGGTTCTGGGATCAAAAAAGACTATTTTAAACGAAGTTAAACAAGGTCCCTTCCTGCAGGACTTACTACGGCAACGGGCACCGTGAGTCACCGCGTAACGTGGTCTGCACGCGGCATCCCTCGAACCCCATCAGACCACGGCGTTCTATTTCTCAGAAACATGCCCTGGGATCTGTGTTCCGAGGAACCCACTTTGAGAAACGCTCCTCTTTGCCGGGAGCGATGAGTTTGGGGGAACCACTCTGCCTTCTCTCTCCCGGGGCCCACGATGAATGACACGGCGGCAGCGCCTCTGCGACCACAAAATGACAAGCGATAAAAAGGGCCCACACTCGGAGGCTGTCCCAGCTTCCCTTTTCGAGAAAAAGGAACAGGAACAGGAAAGCACCCTCTCCCAGAAAAGTCAGGGGGGAATCCTGCCTCTCGGATGCTCGACAGGAAAGCCAGTGCTCCTCCCGATGAACAAAAACAGTAATGAAACGTTTAAAACTGCTTCGGGGGGTCCATCCAGCTTGTCCACTGGACTCAGCCGGGGGCCTCGCTCCTGTTTTCTGTTCTGTTGGGAGGATACACAGCTCGCATTTTAAGGGTCGGGCGTGGCCTTCTCTGTTCCCTTCCTTCAAACCCCCCGGGGGCACTGCCTTCTCTGCCTTAGAGGCGGCTACAAGGTGGCCACTCAGACTCGGTGCCCACTGACCCAGCACCAGGCCCCCTGCCCCCTGGCTCAGGACGGCTTCCCTCCCCTCCCCCGCCAATGACCGAAACCCCGAACACCTCCTGGGCTGGCAGACTGGCTGTTTGTGTTCGCAGAGCCGGAGCTGACAGGGGAGCTGGGAGATGTGACAGGAAAGGGACACACTCAGGTGGCATCATTAGGCAGCAGGGAGGCCCAGGCAGCCAATTAGGGCCGATCTTTCATGCCAGGGGAAGGCGATGGGCTGGCAGGCGGCACTTTCTCGCAGGAGCCGGGGACTGTCCTCAAGGGCACCGCGGACCCCTGCGGGCTGAGGTCCGTCTTCCGGAGCGCGGGGCTCCGTGCTGACCCGGCCGCCACGGGCCCGGTCGCCGGCGTCTGCGAGACAAAGGCCCCGGAGTACGCGTGTCTACAGGCACTCGGAGTTGAAAGACTCCAGATGTCACCACCAACAAAGCGTCTGTCCGGGGCCCGTAAGGATGCCTCGCGGGCGCGTCACGCACCCACAGCCTCCTCTGACGGCGGCTTCGGTGCTCTCCGAGAAGAACTGTCTGCTGGGGGGACCTCGCTCTCTGATGAATGAGAGCAGAGTTCTGGCAAGTCCTGGGGCCGGCCTCTTCCGGCTAAACCCTGCTCAGCTCTGCAGGACGCTTCGAAAGCTCCTCGGCGCCATGGTCCGCTGACACAGATACTCAACTATGGGGCCGTTCATCTCTGCCACGGAGCCCAACGCCCAGGGCCGGGCAGCGCCATGTCCCGGTCCTCAGGCTCTGATCGCTAGGCCAGAGGCAACATGGGATAGCGTCCCGGCATCACCTCCCTCGCACCTGGACCTGGAGCCACTGCCTTATTGGAACCTCAGTCTGCCTATCCCTTAAATGGGCACAGTGAGACACCACAGCAACACCAACATGACAGCTGACACGTCCGGTGCTTTCTTACGTGCCGGACGCCGTGCCAGGCTCCTTCTATAAAGAGTGAGTTCTTTAAGCGACACAACGGCCCCGAGGAATTTATCCTCGAGGAATAAATGCCCATAAAAACGATTTGCAAATTGTAAAGTGACAGGTATGATTGTTATTAGGTTTCTTGCCTACAAAGAAAATGCCCTCAACCCCCAGGGGCCATGTGAGACGAGAAAATAATGCAAAGACAGACATTCACATCCCTTACCAAGTACTCATGGGCCCCCCAGCAGAGCCTCCATAGAAAGGGGGTCCCACTAGCCCCGTGTTTAAATGAGGAGGAGGCTCCAAGAGCCCAGGTGAGCCGATGAGGGGCAGGGCCCCGATTCCAGTCAGCTCCTTCTATGCCCGCCTGAGCTTGGACAGTGGCACCAGGGCTCCTGTGGGCACAGGGCAGAGGTGGCCCAGGGACTTGGCACTGGCCAGGGGCCAAGGATCACGCTTAAGGAAGGACAAGACAACCAGCCTGGCCAGCAGCTCTTGTGGGTCAGTGGCCCAGCAGGCCCAGCTGTGGTCTCAAAGGTGCCCACAGCCCTGACCCACGAAGCGTGGGACGTGGCAGAGCCCCGGGTGGGAGCCCTGCAGGCAAGGTCCCGGGCCCGGTCCTCAGGGCCACCGTGCAGGAGGCACTCGGGCCCCAAGACAGCCAGGAGCCCCACTGGGAGCCCCGGTGCAGGGGTGCAGGGGTGCAGGGGTGCGGGGCATGGAGTTGGCAAGACCGCAGTTCAGATCCCAGCTCTGCCTTGCACAAGCGGGGTTATCCGGGGAAGGAGCTTCATCCCCAGTGTGTGCACAGGGGGGGGGGGGGCCCTCATGCTGTCTCGGGGTGCGTCTGAGGATCAAGTAAACCACTGGATAGCAAGTGCTTAGCATTCTGCCTGAGACCATGCCTGGAGCCCAAGAGATCAGTGGCTAGTATTCCTTCTACTCTTTTTTTTTTTTAATCCTCTCCCGAGGATATTTTCCAATTGATTTTTTTAGAGCAGTGGTTCTCAACCTGTGGGTCGTGACCCCTTTGGGGGTCAAATGACCCTTTCACAGGGGTCGCCTAAGACCATCGGAAAACACATATATAATTACATATTGTTTTTGTGATTCATCACTATGCTTTCATTATGTTCAATTTGTAACAATGAAAATACATCCTGCATATCAGATATTTACATGACGATTCATAACAGTAGCAACATTACAGTTACGAATTAGCAACAAAAATAATTTTATGGTTGGGGGTCACCACAACATGAACTGTATTAAAGGGTCGCGGCATTAGGAAGGTTGAGAACCACTGTTTTAGAGAGAGTGGAGGGTGGGGGGGAGAGACACACAGAAAGAGAAGCATCGATGTACGATGTACGAGAGGCCCACAGATTGGTTGCCCCACACTCGCCCCAACGGAGGCCAGGGATGGAGCCTGCAACCGAAATACATGCCCTTGAACAGGAATCGAACCCGAGACCCTTCAGTCCACGGGCCCCGACGCTCTAACTACTGAATCAAACGACCAGGGCATTACCTCTGCTCTCGTTGTCAGATGGCCACAGGTCACTCCTGGGGGAGGTGGGAAGGCTCCCACCGACATCTAGACACACACACGCCCCCCAGCCTGGCACGCCCTTCCTCCTGCTCTGCATTCAGTCTTCACCGCAATCCTTTGAGTGGTACCGTTCCTGCCCCCACTTTACAGATGAGAAAACTGAGGCACAGACATGAACGGCTTGACCAAGGTCACTCAGCTCATGTCAGAGCCAGGACCGAAGGCGGGCGGTGTGGTTCCAGCGCCCACACCCTTCACCCCCCCCACCAACCCTGTGAGAAGCCATCCCCTGCCCATCCTCCCACCGAGGGTGCCAGGCCCGCTGTCCTCTGGCCTCCAGCACGGTGAGGCTCAGCCTCTGCTCCAAGTTCTCATCAGATGCCTCCTGGATCCCCAGGCCCCCTAGCCCCTCCCCAGACTCTCTGCCCCCGCCCCCTCCACCCCCCAGCCTGATGCTGGGCTGCCTCCTGCCCAGTGGCCGGGCTTGGTGGCCTCTCCGGCCACAGGGCCCAGACCTGCCTCCCTCCCGAATCCCAGCACTGCCCTCCTCTGCCCCACACGGGGCCCCAGGAAGAGGCCAGCTCCTCGGGCGCTGGGTGTGCAGCCAGCACCAGCCGGAGCCCAGAAGCGCAGGCTCGATGCCTTATAAGGCCTCCGGGGACGGGAACCACATCAAAGCGGGGCCTAGGGGAGCGGGCTGGAGTTCAGCCGGGCTTCTTCCTCTTTGTCTCCGGACTGACCGTACTCCTGAGCGGAATCTCCCCCCTCCCCGCCTGCCCCCAGTGCTTTGTCAACCTTCCTGTGTGCTAAGAGCTAACAGATGTTGGTGCCCCGGGTTTCAAAGAAAACTCCTGGTACCCACAGGACCCGGGCCGGCTCAGAGGTCCCAGGAATGCGCGGGGCTGGGCCCAGCCAGCGGGAAGCGGAGGCTGGAGGCAGGGCCTGGCCACCCTGAAACCCTTCCCTCCGAGCAGTCTGCCCTGGAGCCGCCCCAGGACATTCCTGGCGAGCTCTCCCCTCCCGGCAGAGCAGCCGGCTGCGTCCTGGGGAGCCCGCCTGGCTGAGCTGCTCCCCGCACCCTGGGGGTCCGGCCCGACTTGTTCTCTGGATCCAGGGTCTGCCTGTCAGGAGGGTGGACCTGGGTGGGTGGTGGGACGGCAGAGCTTCGCAGGAAGGGCTTCCGCCCTGGGGCCACAGGCAGCTCGGCCAGCAGAGTCTACTTCCTGGGCGTCCCCCCAGCGAGCGGTCAGCATCCACACACCCTCCCCCCAACTCCCCCAGAACCGGTCCCATCTGGGCTGCCACAGTTGTCTGTACATCGGTCCTCTCTCTCTCTCTCTCTCTCTCTCTCTCTCTCTCTCTCTCTCTCGCCTCCCCTCCCCTCTTGCCATAAGAAGTAAGATCAGGGAAATCATAGGTGTGTGAGGTCCTAGTGGGGGGTTTTAAAAAATAACGCATACCCTGACCAGCACGGCCGGAGCATCAGCCTGTGCACTGAAGGGTCCCAGGTTTGATTCCTGGTCAAGGACACGTATCTGGGTTTCAGGTTCGATCCCTAGCCCAGGTAGGGGTGCGTGCAAGAGGCAACCAATGGAGGTGTCTCTCTCACATCGATGTTTCTCTCTCTCTTCCTCCCCCTCCTCCTTCTTCCCCTCCACTCTCTCTCTAAAAACAAAAAACAAAATCAGCGGAAACATCCTTGGGTGAGAATTAAAGACACACACACTGTCCACCACTCCCACACGCCAGTGTCCTGTGGAATGTGGGCCATGCTTTGGGAACCAGACACTTTAAAGGGTCCTGCACGGCCCTAGCCAGTTTGGCTCAGTGGATAGAGCGTCGGCCTGTGGACTGAAGGGTCCCAGGTTCAATTCCGGTCAAGGGCACATGCCTGGGTTGTGGGCTAGGTCCCTGGTGGAGGGCGTGCAGGAAGCAGCCGATCAATGACTCTCATCATTGATGTTTCTATCTCTCTCTCCCTCTCCCTTCCTCTCTGAAAGCAATAAAAATATATTTTTTAAAAAGTCCAGCACGGAGGTCCCCTCCCCCCACCCCTACCCGAGCCACCAGGCTGGTTCCAACAGGAGGGGAGGGGTGGGGGAGGGGGGCACCAAGGGGGGCAGCACCTGGTGACGATGGGGCAATGGCGCTCTCGGCCCAGCGGACGCTCCCCGCACCCGACCGCAGGCCCTCCCCGGAGGCTCCGGTTCTAGAACGTGATTGCTGGGCCTGGAGAAAACTGGCTAACGCCAAAGGGAAACGGCCAGGGTGGGCATTACCCAGAATCCTCCAGCCTTTGGGGTTTCTGAGCTGGGATGACCCAACGCCAGGCAGACTGTGCAGGACCGGAGGCCCAGGGGCTTGGCGTCACCGGGGTTGCCCTCCCGGTGCTCAGAGGAGCTGCTCCGGTGGAAAGCGGGGTCCGCCGGGCTTGTGGCAGTGACTGAGTCATGAACACAAACCACCCAGAGACAAGAACAACCTGCATTTCTTCATCAACGGCCTGGCCCACGCCCAGGGCTCTGCTCAGCCGGGAGGTCGTGGCTGACCTCTCCGACGACCCTGGGAGCCGGTGCTCCACCCAGAGGAAAGCGAGGCCTCGAGAAGGGAGGTGACTGGCTCTCAGGCCTGATGTTCAGCCCTGGCTCCTGCCCTAGCCCCCGGCCCACCGGGCACCCACCCCGCCCGGCCACTGCCCGCCACACGGCCAGCCGCCACCCGCGGACCTCCACCACCGCCTCCCGCTCCCCACCGCCGCGCGCTGACACCGGGAGAGGCCGCAGGGCTGGGGTGGGGTCTGATCTCCGAGCAGCCGGCACTGCCCCTGCCAGCGCTCCTGGCCCGGGCACAGGCCTGGCGCTGCTGCCAGGGTCCAGCGCGTGTGCCCTGCTGAGCAGGGTGGCCGTGAGCCAGGCTGCTAGGACAGACAGCGCTGTCATCCGCCCCCCAAAGGACGGGGTCCCCACAGACAGGGCCACCTGTGGGGAGGGGGGGTGTGCACCCCTGCCGGGCACAGGGCCGGGGCCTCCTGCGCCTCCTCACTGCGCAGGGGACGGGGTCCTCTCCTCTCCAAGCCCCAGGAGCCCTGACTTTCAGGAGAGGGCGCAGAACAACGCCTGGGCCGGACGCTGCGCGCCTCCTGCTGGGCGCACACACAGCACACATCACACACAGGTACACACACATGATCCACACTCACACACACAAACTCACACACACTCTCACTGTCACGCACACCTCACACGACACACACCTGCCACACGCCTGCAGGCGGGAATAACAGCAGAGCGCGCTGGAGAAGACACGCGAGCGAACGGAAAGCAGCCATCGGCGGGACGGGACGCATCCTGGCGGTGAGCTCGGCAACGTGCCAGTAAAACAGGCGATCCGATCCCAGCTGGGCAGGAAGGGGGAGGCAACGGCTCCTCTGCCCCAGGCCCCACCCCCCTCCCACAGCCACGCCACACTCGGACCAAGACGAGACCATGGCCTCTCCCCGCTCCTGGCTGTCTGTGCACACGCGGGAAGCTGGGGGCTGGCCAGACCCCTCTCGGTGGCCACGCGATGCAGGCAGGCCTTGATCTCAGAAACGGCATGAGGCCAGCCAAGCATGTCCAATGGGCTGTCCCTGGGGGCAGGGAGGGGGGCAGCTCTCTCCTCCCCACCCCACCCCACAGCGGCGCACCAAGTCCACCTGCTCCCACTCTCAGGCAAGCAAAGATCTAAAACCAGATTTTATTATTATTTTTTAATCCTCATCCGAGGGTATTTTCCCATTGATTTTTAGGGAGAGTGGAAGAGGGAGGGAAAGACGGAGAGAAACATCGATGTGAGAGAAACACATCGATTGGTTGCCTCCTGCACGAGCCCTGACCAGGGGCCCAGGCTGAGGAGGAGCCTGCAACCGAGGTACAGGCCCTTGACCGGCATCGAACCCGGGACCCTTCAGTCCTCAGGTGGACACTCCATCCACTGAGCCAAACTGGCGAGGGATAAAAACACACTGTTAAAAAGGGACTCTGTCACCATAGAGTGGTCCCCTAGGAAGTCACGGAGGTCATGGTACGACCTTGACCTTCCTTGGAGAGCCACCCGCCTGAAACTTGCCAGACCTCACAAATAAACACGCAGGACACGCGGTCGCATTTGCATCTTAGACTCAGTCATGTCTAGTAGACATACATCTCATGCAGTATTGGGAATATGAAAACTGTTACTTACCTGAAGTTCCTAGATTTTATCTGAGAACCCCACCCCTCGGCACTTTCATCCGTGAGGTGTGGACAGGGCTGATCTCTCCCCCTAACCACAGGGTGGATGCATGTCCCGGGCCTGACCCCTGGGGACTGTGCACATCCCTGGCCACAAGGCTGGGCACGAGGCCCAGGCCGGGCCGGAGAGATGTAACTCCCAAGACAGCTGTTCTGTTCTGCTGACATGAACGAGATGAGACCTGGCGCTGAGGGGAACCTCTTACCTCCTTACCTTTTTGTCTAAAGAAAAAAAAAGAGCCAACACAGAGAGAAAAGCAGATCCAAAAGGGGAAGCGATAGAAAATGGGTCCTGACCACACTGTCCGAGCACCTGGATCCAACCATACCTGACGCTCGTGTGCCCCTGGGCCTTTCAAGGAAATGAACCGCCTGCCCCCTCTGCTTGAGCCATGAGCTTCTTTTCTGTTACGAACCGAACCGCTGAATGAGTCCTGCCCAACCCCACCTCCTCTCACCCCACCCACCCCGGGCACCACGCTGGGCACAGGGTCCGTGTCCGGAGAACAGTTACGTGGCATCTACCCATAATTTTACACTGCACTGTGGACGGCAGCTTGGGACTATGGCAAAGGCTGGGCTGTGAGGTCAGACAGGCTCCATCCCACCCCAGCTCCGCCCACCCCGCCCTCATTCCAGGGTCCTGCACAACGAACCCAAGTCTCTGTGAGCCTCAGTGTCCTCGTGGGTAAAACAAAGACACTAGCCCCTGGGTCTGGGTGTCCATATAATTTTACTGCCCGAACTGGGACCCTTTGGAGAGTGAAGGGGACGCTATGACCAGGCGTGGCTCAGTGGTGAGGGTCGACCTCTGAACCAGGAGGTCACGGTTCAATTCCCGGTTGGGGCACATGCCTGGGTTGCAGGCTCGATCCCCAGTGTGGGATATGTAGGAGGCAGCCCATCAATGATTCTCTCTCATCATGTTTCTCTCTCTCTCTCTCTCTCTCTCCCTTCCTCTCTGAAATCAATAAAAATATATATTTTTAAAAATAACCAGGCCAGGACAACAGGAGTGACTGGGACTGTCACGGGTCAACGGGCCCCCGGTAGCCCTGCCTACAACCTGCCCAACCCCACCTTCCCCACGGTCAACTCCTTCCGTCCTGTCTCCCCTCCCCTCCCCCCCACCCCTGCCCTCTGTCCAAGACGCTCCCGATTCTCTCCTATCTACTTCCTCATTCCTCCTCCAGCCTCAGCTGTGATGTCCCCCCGGGCCCCCAGACTCAGTGTGGCCCCCTGGCCGCCTGTGATGGCCACGGTCGCCCCAGCGCTCTGCATCACTGTCACTTATGGATCGCCAGTCTCCCCGACATGGGTGGGAAACTCACAGAGGACGGGGCCATACAGCCTCCCTCATCACGGAAGGCCCTGCGGGGCTGGCGCAGTGTCTAACACAGACGCAGCCAAACCCAAACCACCGCCCCCTTCCCTCCTCCCGCAGGTCCTGTGTTCTCTGTGGATGAAAACACCCTGGGTGAGCTGTCCAGCAGGGGCCTGATCGGAGTGGGGACGATGGGCAGGGGGCTGAGTCGGGTAGGACCGCCCCTGGGATACCAGGACGTGCTGATAATGCTCTCCGAGCTGCTGACTCTGGGGACAGCAACCCCGCGAGGCCCCGCCCAGCTCGGCGGCCGTGCGCTGGTCCTGTGATGGCTTCCACTGATCTGGGGCCAACACGACTGGTCCCAGGCCGGTCCTCTGTTCCAGAATCCAGCCCTGGCTCTGGCTCAAAACACAGGCCCGGCGTCTCCTGCGACCTCACCAGCTCTGCCCGCGGCCAAGTCACTGCCCAGAACGCAGACTGGACAGGTGCAGAGGCCTCTCCAACCCGAGGCCCCGGCCGGGATGTGCCACACGCAGACCAGGTGCTGGGCCCCCGAGCAGACAGCGGCCCCTCGGGTCCCTGGGCCCCGTCCCACGCAGCTCCCTGGCCTCCTAGGGTGCCCTCCCCGCCTGATTTCTTGGTTCAGCCAGGCCCGAGGCCTGAGGTTGGCTACCTGAGGAACGCGTTGCCACCCCGGCCCCTCGGCTCACGCCCACCCCACTCCTTTATTTTCACAGGGTTCCTCCTTGCTCTGCAGCCCTCACGGGCTCCCTATATCCAACCAACTCAGTCCCCTCTGTGGTCTTCTCCTACCTTCCCAGCCCTGCTCATGGGAGACAAGCGGTGATGGTAAGGGGAAAGGCCAGCTCAGGAGCCTCGCGCTGTGCCTCAGTTTCCCCATCGGGCAAAAGGGAGGAGGCAGGGCAAGGAGGTGTCTCCCAAGGCTTTCCTGCTCCGACGGTCCATGATTCCAGGGGCTCATGCTGGGGCCAGTCAGCCAGGCCCTGACCTCTGTCCTCTGCTGTCTTGTGCCACCCCGAGCGAGGGCCCCCGCCCACGCACAGGACCAGGGCCAGCCTCCCAGATTGCCGGCCTCAGGAGCAGAAGTGCTGTGGGGAGCAGGGAGGTCATCTCCTGATCTGAATGTGTCCCCCAACCAGACTGGATCAGCCCTGCGCCTGGCTCTCAGGCCCCCGCGCCCAGCCCCAGGGCGCTGCCGTGACCACACAGAGACGCGCAGCTCCAACTCAGACACTGCAAAGCTACACCTGCGTGGAGTGAAGGGCGGACACACAGCTGCATGAAGCACCCAGGAAGGACCCCTCGGCCTTAACTGCACAGTAGGTTGAGTGCTAACAGCCTTGAGCGCACAGTGGGGCCACAGGGAGCCAGCAGCATCGCCGAGGGGCATGGGGCCCAGCGTCCGCCCCAGCCTGCCTGGGGTTTGGGTCTTGGCTCTATCACCAACCAGCGGTGTGATGCGGGGCAAGGTGTTCCCCTCCGCCCTGCCTCATGGAGCTAGCAGGATGGTGACCTAGGTGACATCTGCACCGCACTCAGGACAGGGCCTGGCTCGTCGGAAGCGCTCTAGAAATGTGTGCGCAATAAATGAAAACAAAGGTTCGAGTAAAGTACATGAAGATTAACAGAAAAGAAGGATGACACCCCTTCCCCCAAAGGGGATGACCACTCATGAATGCCTTTAGTGTGTGCCGTTCTGGCATGCAGGAGGCATGAACGTGTGGGCGTTCCTGCTTCTCCCCTGGGGCGCCTGCCCAGCCTGCACGAGGCGCGCTGTGCTCTGACCGTGAGCGGTGATCGCAGCTCCACGCGTGAACTGACCCCTCGCGTGAGGACAGCGACAGCACCAGAGCCAGGCACACAGCGGGCACCGCATCCGATAAACACACGCACAGTGGGCGAACGCGCCCTCACCACACAGAGGAGCGGAGAGCCTCCTGGGCATGTGCGTGAAGCAGCCAAAGACGCAAGGAAACCCTGCACGTCATGGCTCGGCACGTCTGGGGCGCAGGGGTAAACGGCCGCTGTTACTGCTGCTCTGGCTGCTCTTGTTTTTACTACCATTACAGGTTCTCATTGGAGAGAAGAGAGAGAAATTGAGGCAGATGATTTCCCGATGCAGCCCTGGGGGAGGAGAGGAGGGAGGCTGAGGCACAGAGAAAGGGATGAGGGATGGGCGCCTGCAGTGGGGGGGGGGGGGGGATAGAGGGAGGGGGGCGCTGGGAGGAGGGGAGGCCTGGCCTGAGCAGGCGCTTGGCGGCTGGTCTTGGAGGCAGGAGGCCTCTGGAGAGCCAGCCCGGCCTCAGAAGTCAGGCCAGCTGCAGTTCCCGGCATCCCGGCCCCAAGTCCCCATTCGGCCGGCTGCCCAGGGTGCTCAGGCCCTTCCAGGGCCCGGGATGTGCGTCCAACGCAGCTTCATCTCAGACTCGGGCCCAGAATTCCTTGGCCGCGGGGACCACGTCTCCAAGAGGCTGATAGAGCGCAGCTGCTGGGCGCCTTCTCCCGCTCTCCCACCCCGGGCCCCGGCCAGCCTCGGCCGGCTCCCGCGCAGAGGAGCCTGAAACTGCCGGTGTCCCAGCCCCGGTCCCAGGCGCCGATTCGGTACAAATGCCAGTGAGGGCCTTGGCCCCTCGGCGTCCGAATGGAGGCAGGCACCACGTGGTCCAAATCTGAATCGAATGACAGGTCTGCCCACCCTGGAACGAAATCTCCGGAAAGGCCACGTTTAGAAGGATAAGGAACAACAACAAAAAGGAAATGAGCCCTCTCTGTCCTCCAGAGCAGCACCTCCTGAAGGTCGCAGCATGCCTGGCCCTTCAGGGGAGCCAGGGAAGAGGCCCCCCAATCTGGAAGGCGTGAGGCCGCCACGCTCTTTGCAAAGACGTGGGTCTGGAAACGGCCACCTGTAAGATCTGGCCTTCCTCGGGCCCGGGAGGGAGCAGGGCTCTCCCAGCGCAGAGAAGAGCCTCATCTTGGCGGGAGCTCCAGGCAGAGGCCCGTGGGGCTGCTGCAGGGAGAGCAGCGCTGGGAGGGCCCTTAATCGTTTAACGGAAATCACATTGAGGCCTAATTAGCAGACAGCTCCACATTGGTGATATGAGGCCCATCGGCGCTCACGGACTAATTAGCTGAGACATCCTCGGGCGGGCGATGCACGCTGGCCTCCTCAGAAGCATCCCAGGGAGCCCCGCAGTTCAAGGCTGGCACCTGGTCCAGACGCGGCCTCACTCTGGCCGGGCAAAGAGGCAGAAGCATTGCTGGGCAGGAAACGCACCTTCCCGCACGCTCAGCTCAGGGCGACCGAGCTGGCAACCTCCCTCTGCACGCACGATCCCACCCCCGCCCCCCAGACCCCACTCCTCGAGCTCTGGAGGCTCACAGCCACTGAGGGGTGTTGCAAAATGGACCAACAGCATCCCGGATCAGAAAAACAAGCCACCGGCTCTGTGGGAGCCCACAAAGTACCCGGAGCCACAACCCGACCACAGAGAGTGGGCACTGGCTACGCCGCCAGCTCTCCCAACCCAGTTGCTTCTGAGTAAGTAGCGGGGGTGGGGGGGGGGCGGGGGGGCCCTCACACAGCAAGGAGGACTTGAAATCTCCGTGAGGAGTTCGCAGAAGACAAAACCTTTGCAAAGGCAGAGTCTGCGTCTTTGAGAGGCGCTCAGGCATCTGGCAGGAGCAGGTGCACGCATCAGTGTGGTTCCCGTGCGGAGTGAGTGCAAGAGACAGCGACTGCACCAAACCCGGGACTCGCCTTGGGGCTGGGGCAGCGTCAGATACCTCCACCAAACACTCACTCTCCCCCTTCCACGTGTGGGTTGTCACGGGGAGGTGGCTGCCCAGGTGGGACTACATTTCCCAGAACCCCTTGCATCATGGGGCCATGTGATTATGTGCTATGAGCCACTTCACACCCAGGGATCATAACAAGTGGGTAGTTTTCCCATTCTCTCATTCCCGTTTCATCAGCTGGAAGCAGAGAACTCAGAAGCCCTGGCAGATGAATGAGCCAAAAGATGGAAGGAGCCTGGGCCACTAAATCAGTACCTGGGTGACAGTCACCTTCCAACCAAGATACCTGTTTCAGACAGGTATGTGATGATAAATGTAATTCCAGTGTATGAAGCCACTGTAGTATCAAGATTTATTTGCTCCTAGAGGCCTGATGCACAAAATTTGTGCAAGAGTAGGCCTTCCGTCCCCGGCTGCCGGCACCGGCTTCCCTCTGGCACCCAGGACCCAGGCTTCCCTCACAGCCCTGGCTTTGTCTGGAAGGATGTCTGGCCTAATTAGCATATTATACTTTTATTATTATAGATAACAACGAGGGTTACCCAATCCAAATCAGGAGAAGAAAGAAAAAAAATGCCATGAGTCTAGAAAACAAATCCTCACCAGCTGGGCAGCTCAAGGCAAAAGCAATGCAGGAAAAACTCACCTTGCTACGCCAGGTCAGCCACTGCCTCCTACATGCAGCCCACCAGAGAGTCTCCAAGTACAGGTCAACTTTACGACCCCTGGGTGCTCAGTTATGCCTACTATCTTGATCAGGAATAAGTTATAAGAACTTATTTTGGAAAAAACAGTTATTCACCAAATGTATTCTGCCCACCCACCCAATCGGGGGGGGGGGGGGGGGGGGAATTAGTCTCAAGTTTGAACAAAAGACAGGAATAAGCCAAGGAGCTAGCAACCAATCTCGGGAACTCAGAATCTTCCAGAAGCCAGGAGTGGGTTTGGAAAGCTCTGAAGCCAAGGGGAACCCACCGACCTTGGCACTATTGATGCAGGGGGGGAGGGAGGTATGGGGGGGGGCGTCCTGTGCCATAGGATGTCTAGCAGCACCCCCGTCTCTACCTACCAGGTACCTGTAACAGCCCCCCACCAGGCCTTCCTAACCAAGACTGTCTCCCACGTGCCCGCGCCCCTTGCTCCCATGGAGCAGCCCTGCTCTACAGGGCGCCCCCTAGTGGCCATGCCCACATATAGGCCCGGTGTTTCCAGATCTCCCATCCTCTCATATCTGGATTTTTCTGTAAAATGTCCAATTTTTAAATGCTGGCAACTAATGGATGAAAAATGATTATTTTATCCTGTAAGAGCCAAAACCACAGGTGCAGGTCACCAGCTGAGCCTCTGCTACATCCAGGGGGGAAACGAGACAGGACAGGGCCCCCTCCCCGGCACGGGAGCCCCTGAGCACCCTGAAGGCCGAACTCGGCCCCACAGCCCTGGGAAGGAGCCCGCAGACCTGAGACACACACCAAGGCAGAGACGATGAGGAATCCGAGTTAGTTCTGGGGGGAAACTGAGAACTCAGGCTGACCGGCCCAACGTGCTCACCCCCATCAGCCTCGGCTCCCCCAAATCCAATCACCTCCCCAATGCGGTGCCCAAGGCCCTGGCCCGGGGGTTCTGGTCTGCGAAGCAAATACTCGTGAGCCCAGCCTCTGGGCGCCACGGAATCTTTTATTTTTAATTTATCTTATTATTTTAATTTTAAAAAAATATTTTTTCATTGATTTCAGAGAGGAAGGGAGAGAAACATCCATGATGAGAGAGAATCATGGACCAGCTGCCTCCAGCACACCCTCCCCCCACCACCACCACCACTGGGGATGGAGCCTGCAACCCGGGCCTGTGCCCTGACCGGGAATGGAACCCTGACCTCCTGGTTCCTAGGTGGACGCTCAACCACGGAGCCACGCCGGCCGGGCCACCGCTGCATCTTTTAGAGCTGACGTTCGCCCAGGACTGGTCCCCCTGTCTCCGAGCCCCTACTTAGAGGACTTGTTCTGAGCCAGCTCCCTTTACTTCCAGCGAAAACTGGGTTACTAGGGGGAGGGCAGTGGAGGACCTAATAAATCTTAGAATATACTTCTTGGCTACAGGGGGAAAAAACACACCCTACTTACTGGTGTCATGAAAGGACTCTCCGAGACTCTGTGAAGAGCGCGGGTTCAGAAGTTACTATTGTATTCAAGCTGTATTAAATCAAGCTGTGAGCAGCGCCGGGTTATGCTTTTAAAGAATGCCCTGAGCCAATTCTGCTGTTTAAAGGGAAAGGGGAAAGTTTCCAAGCCTTCCATAAATTCCGACAAGAGGAAGTTTCAGACCTGGGTGTTCGGTGCGGGGCCCCCGCGTGGAAACAGCTTGGTTTCATGTATTTGCTTTTACTGTTCAAACTTGAGGGTCTTTTAACTTTTTATTTTTACAGGGCTCAGAAGAAAGGGGAGAGAGAGCCATTTGCTCACCGGGTGCCAAAGAAAACCCCCGCGCCTCCGTCAGAGGGCCCCTGCCTGCGCAGCGGGGAGGGGCCCCCCTGGCTGCGGCACCCCCCAGCGTGGGCCCTCCCCTCCCCCCGCCCCCCCTGCCCCCCGACACCAGGCCTGCGCGCCCGGCTACTGATGAACTGGGCCGGATCGATTCAGGCCGAGCGTGTGTATGGAACCAGGCAGGACAGTCCCCTGGCCGGGCCTGAGCTCCGGCTCCGGCAGCAGGAGGAACAGAATGGAGTCTTTCCAGAAACAGGCCACCAGCCGAGGAATATCCTAAATATAGCCCCCGGGGGAGGCTGTGTCAGCTCAGCCCGGCACCAGAGAGGCCCAGCATCGCGCGGAAATGTCAACCAAAGCAAGCAGGCCCTCCCAGGACACCTCAGCCCCAAGCCCTGCCTTCAGGGAGTCACCTTCCGCAGGGAGGGGTGACTCACGCACCCCAGTTTCCAATGCCTGGCTCCACTTGCCAAACGCTGTCCACCCAGGAGGTGGTCCGGGCCAGGGTCATGTACCCATCTGACAGGCAGGAAAACTGAGTCCCAGGAGAGGGCGTAGGAAGCAGAGGGAGCACAGGTGGTCCTGAGTGAGGATCCAATATCAAGATCCAGCGCTCGAGCCCGGGCAGGGTGGCTCAGTGGTTGAGTGTCAATCTATGAACCGGAAGGTAGCAGTTCAATTCCCGGTCAGGGCACATGCCCAGGTTGTGGGCTCAATCCCCAATAGGGGTCGTGCAGGAGGCAGCCGATCCATGATTCTCTCTCATCATTGATGTTTCCATCTCTCTCTCTCCCTCTCCCTTCCTTTCTGAAATCAATAAAAATAGATTTAAAAGAAAAACAAAGATCCAGCACTTAATACCCATGACCTGGAAGAAGGGACCTTGTCCCTCAGGGCCTCACTTTTACCTTCTGTAAAATGGGAGCAAGGGTGTTTACTTCAAAAAGCTGGGATAAGGCACAAATAAAATTTAGAAATGTATAGGTATGCATACACATGCAACACTCACATATACATATGTAAACATGCATGTGTACATATGTACTCATATATGTATGTGTGTGTGTTAAAAGGAGACTCCCGGGCCGCACCCCAGATATAGATAGTTAACAGCTGTCGCTGGTGCAGCTGGGCACCCCACCCCCATCTGTTGCATCACACCCTGATCCTCCTCAGGTCGCCACCCCTCCCCTCCCGTCCCCGTGGCTGAGGCGGGCCTGACCCATTTCCGTAAGGGACCACGGGCACCACTGAGTCAGAGTCGTCCCGGGTGGAGAAGCCCACAGGTCACTCCGCTGCCAGAGGCGGTGTGGGGACAGCCGCCAGCTGTCTCAGGAGGGCTCGGCTGCGCTCAGAGGGTCAATCCCAGGTCTCAGATCCCAGAGGGCTGCAGGGCGGACCCTCTCCCAGCCCTGAGCCACGAGCACAGCCCACACGGGAGGTCCGTGCGGCGGGTTCTGCTCTGGCCCCGGGAAGCACTGGCTGGCTCCGCAGGGCAGCTCGAGGGGGGATGGGGACCCAGACTCCAAACGGAGCCTCCCCTGTCCCCTTTGCCCTTGACCGTAGCCCCTGGGGGTGGGAGGGGAGGGTGGTACCAGGACATCCACCCACCCACAGCAAATGCAGCATAAGGAAGTCTCCATAGCAACTCCACCTGGAGAAACTAAGGAGTTACCTGGTGGCCACACGGGTGCAGGGGACAGTGGAGGGACGGGGAGAGGGTGGGCTGAGGGCAGGGGGGTTCCAGAAGGAAGGAAACCACAGAGACCTTTCCATGGAGGGGGTGGGGGGGAGATTCCAGAAAGACTTCTATCTCGTTCCCCCTCACAAGAACAGTATCATTAATTGTAACAGAGCAGCCGTACTGAGCACCTCGCTACGCCAGGCCACGGGGGCTGACGGGCAAGGTCTACTGGCCTCACACTCCAGCCCCAAGAGGGAGGGTCAACTCTAGTCCCATCTTACAGATGCGGAGACTGAGGCCTCAGAGATTAGGAAAGCTGCTTAAGGCCACATGAGTGGGAGGTGGCAGCATCCAAACTCTCCCGGCCCAGAGCCCAGTGTCCCGCTCTCCTGCCCGAGGTCCGCACCCTCCGGCCTCTGCATTCTCTGCATCCCTACCAGGTCTGCCTGACGCAGGCTCGCTCGAGCCCCAGCGCCATGCTGCGCCCAAGCTGGTGGATAAGAGGGACCTTCGGGGTGCTGAGCACCCACATTTAGGGAAGGACCAGTGGGTGCACTGAGGATTTCTTTTTTTCTAATAAATATTTTTATTGATTTCAGAGAGTAAGGGGGGAGGGGGAGAGAGAGAGATATCAACGATGAGAGAGAATCACTGATCGGCTGCCTCCTGCCCGCCCCACAGTGGGGATCAAGCCCACAACCCGGGCCTGTGCCCTGACCGGGAATCGAACCCTGACCTCCTGGTTCCTGGGTAGATGCTCAACCTCTGAGCCACAGCAGCCGGGCCACAGAAGATTTCTAATTCCTGGGGCCCCACAGCAGACCCCCAACCCTGCCCAGCCAGCACACAAAGGGAGGGGGTGGGGCACGTGACCCTGCAACACCCAACCTTCCAAGTAACCCATGGGCCCAAGACCAAGCCCAGGGTAATTCCCAGAAAAGTCCAAGATGGGAGCAACTGGGAAGTGCCTGGGTCCTGCCACCCCCCATTCACACACAGGACGGTTGCAGCCAAGAGAGCAGAGGGGCCTCGTCCACAGTGTACAGCAGAGCAACTTCCTTCTGCACGGATTCCTGGGCACGTGCCCCCCAGCGTGCCAGGCCCCGGGGCTCCGGGGTGACTGCCCTACCCCACAGGGCGGATGCACCTGCGGGCAGTGAGCTGTCACTCAGTCGCCACATGAATAAATCACTGATGAGCACTGGTGGCGAGCACCTGAGGGTGAGAAGGACGAGGACCAGGACAAGGACGATGTGGCAGGAGTAGGAGCAATGGCGAGGAAGGAAATTGGTTCTGAGCAGGGCCTCCAGGAAGCCTGCTCAGAGGTGGTGATGTGGAAGTTGAGTCCGGACGGGTGAGCAGGGGAGAACCGGGCCAAGAGTACTGGGAAGAGCATCTCAAGCAGAAGGAACAGCATGTGCAAAGGCCCTGGGGTGGGGGTGGGGGGTGCCCAAAAAGGAACCCGAGTGGTGAGGAGGAGGCTGCAGGGATGAGAGGTGGGAAGGTCTCGTAGACTGTGGGAAGGCCCCCTCACCACCCCTGAAGGTCGCAGGAAGTCGCTGTAGGGATTCACGTAGGAGCACGATGCTGTAAGATCCTATTTGCGCTGTAGGGCAACCTGGCTGAAACACAGCAGATCAACCCGAGGCTGTTGGAATCCTCCAAGTATGTTCGAATGGGGGCTCAGACTGGGTTGAGGGCAGCCGCGAGCAGGGGACAAACTTGCGACTCACTGAGTCATGAAATTGGCTCTTCAGCAGAGGGAGGGGAGATGAGCCCCCTCCAGGCTCCGAGCTGAGCAACACGTACAGGGAGGGCCGGTCACTGAGCCTGGACCGAGGATGCTCGCGGTTCCACAGGGAAATGCAGAGGGAGGTGCAGGCCAGTTATGATGAGAGCGTGTGAGTGACGCCGAGAGGGTATCAAGCAGAAGGGACCAGGCTCCGGGCGCCTGAAACTCCCCAGACCCCCAGCCAACCGCCAAGGCCGCCACGCGCACCAACCCTGGCGCTCTGGGCAGTGTACCGGCTACGCTGCCCACCGGCCTCGCCATCGCCTCCTCACCCAGGAAGAGCCTCGGAGTGCCTCACACTGTGATCTCCGCAGAGGGATTTGGTTTTGTACTGGAAGGCGGCCGTGTGCGGTCCCCATGTCCCCGATAATTTCCAAGTCCTTGAAGGTCTCCTTTAATCCAATTGTGTGCGTCAGGCAGCCAGCGGGCAGCCCGTCCGTCCGCCTCCGCCTTCCTCCCGGCTCTCCCTCTGAGGGCGGCCCCAGGGAGGCGTTACCCAGCGCAGCCCAGCCGGGCCCTGACAGCTGGACGCCCGCACGGCCGGGAGGGTCTGCCATGACCCAGCGAAGGCCACCAGGACCAGCTCTCCATGCAGAAACCCCCGTCCCGGCCCGGGGCCTCCAGCCACATCCGCGCTCAGCACACAGCGCCACGCAGGTCTGACATCCATCCAGCAACCCATTGTCCAGATGGAAAAACCGAGGCTCACAGACATTCCGGTCACTCTGTAAATTCCAGGGGAGAAACCCTGCCCCGTTTGGCTTCCAGATGCTGGATATCAATTACATTCATATTAGATGCTTCAGGGACGGGGGTGGTAAATGAAGGTTGGAGGCTGCAAGAGAAGGAAGAAAAGGGGCCCCAAGGATAACGGGGGACAGGTGTATTTGCAGGAAGTGACACAGTCCTATGCCTGGATTCCCAGGGGCGGAGGCCCTGACAAGGCAGGAATCCTGGGCGTTGTATGAGCAGAGTCCAAGTTCAGCCATCTAGTCCCGGAAAAGCACCCACCGCCCAGCCCGTGGGCCCTGAAGCCGGTGGAATCCAACTTCCCAAAATATTTACCCGAAGGCTCCGGGCACCAGACTCCATTCTGTAAACTTGGACGCCGTTCCCAAGCCGGAACGACAGATCTCCCTCGGAACAAGATAAACTCTGCCTCGCGTTCGATAGAGCGCAGGGCGGCGAGGAAGGGGACGGGATAAATCAAGCCTCCCGGGCGGCCCCACTTGAAAGGGACCGTGGTCAGAGGCAAGAAGGGGGCAAGGATGCGCCTCCTTATCAGGCTCAGGGCTGCTCCAGACACAAACAAAAGCCCTGGCAGGCATCCTTCCTCTGCCACGAGGGGGAGGGCGGAAGGGAGGGGGCAAAATCTTCATCCGCAAAGGTCAACCCTCCTCCCCGAGCACCATGGAGCCAGCACGTCTTCCCCCAACTTCCCGGGGAGAACGGTCCACGGAGGGCCCGCAGTGTGTGGAAGGTGCCCTCCCATCCGCCACGTGCTGGGGTGGCCCAGGTCCCCCATCCGCTGCATCGTCAGACGGAAGTCTTCGCTCGGGACTCAGGAGACAGCCCCCTGCGGCCCGCCCTGCAGCCGAGGGCTCCAGCCCAGGGAGCCACAGGACAGGCCGGACTGGGATGTGGATGGAGGGAGGTCCGCACGCGGTCACCAGCACGCACGGCGTCAACAGCACTGTAAGCGCGTGACATGGACGGTCTCGTTTAACACCGACGACACGCCATGGGACGGAGAGCTGTTATCCCCGATGCACACATGGGAAACTGAGGCTCGGACGAGTGGGGACCCACAGTCACACTGGCAAATGGCAGAGCCCTGCTGTCTCACCAATGGGGGGCCTCACATACTGGGGGACCCCCTCCTCTTCTCCCATTTCTCCTCCTCTCCACTCTGCATGCCCAGCTCACAGCCCAGCTCTGACCTCATCATTCACTGCTCTGCACCCAAAGGCTTCCTCTACCTGCACCAGTTCCCCGGGGAGGGTTCGGAGAAAGGGCTGCACCCTCGGGGTCCCCGGGGCCCCCCGCACCATCTCACGTCCCCCGCTCCCCACTCCAGAAACGCGGCCTGGCCCGGCCTCTCCAACAGCCGGTCCAAGAAGCGGGCCCCCCGGCATAATACTTCCCCCCCACGGAACTCGGGAAGAAAGGGCTCTTTGCTTGTCTCCTGAAATAACTGGCCTTCGCCATAAAGCAATCTCCTGCCCAGGAAAAATATTGCTGTAACGCTGGGTAACTCTATCTGTGGCTCCTTTTCTGAAAGTCAGAAATCTTGGAGAGTGGAACATGGCAGGGCCGACTGCAGGGCAGCCCATGAGGTCATGTCTGCCCACAGTCCCTCCTCAGCACTCTGATTAACTGGCCGAGAACCACAGGGACTTTGTGTCTTAATACTCTCAGAGCAAAGTACCGGTTCGGATTTCTACAGAACAATACGCCCCCCCCCCCCCCCCCCCCACGGGCCTGGGGTCCTGCCAGGCGGGCCGAGGACCCACTGGCTGGGGCTCAGGGGCCGGAAGGAGAGCTCAATCAGGCAGCCATCAGGCACAGGTGAGCTGTCACCTGTGGCCTGTCCTTGTCCAGGCAGGAGGCCCCGATGAGAAGTGAGGGGCGCCCTCCAACCAGAGCGTAAAGCCACTCACAACTAACCCAGACGAACCCCGAGGCCCCTGGGTAAGTCGCTGAGAGCTCCCCGGCCTCAGTTTCCCCATCTGGAAGCAAAAGAAATCCATCCCATGGCAGCTCCTGAGCGAAGAAGGTGGTCTCTCTTCACCCGTCGCGTAGCACCCGAGCGTGGCCAGGTGCCGAGCTGGACCCGGACAGAGTGCGTTTACCGGGCACCATGCAGACATCCCGGCAGCTCCTGCGGCTGCTGGGGGCGCTACGGCCGGCCACAAACCGCTCTGCGCACCCTTTCATTTTACCCTTGACATGACTCCAGGAGGTGGGTAGGCTTTCCCCCATTTCACAGATGGGGAAACTGAGGCCCCACACCAACACAAAGAAACCAGACCGGAAGCCCAGGTTCAAAGCTCTGTGCCCCTGGCACTGGGAGGAGACCCACATGGGGGAGAAAGTTAATAAAATCAGGTCTAAGACAGGTGTTGTTAACCTTGGGGCTGTGGCTGCCCTGAAATTGGAGTGAAAGGTGTAGGACCATTCATTTGAGGGGGACGCCGTGAGATTTAGCGGGCTCCCCAACGGGTTGGTTACCCACCAGCTGAGAGTTGAGAGGCTGTGACCCATGTGGGCTGCATGGAGGAGGTGGCAAGCCACTTGGGTACTCTTCCAAGATCCACTGTCAAGGAGCGGTTCTCCCGGGACGGTCAGCTGCCTTGTTCCCACCCTGCTCACCAGCTGCTGACCGGAGCTGCGGGCAGTGAGCCCTGCGCCAGGGGCCAGGCTGTGCAGATGTTCATTCCATCCACCCAGCGGGCACTCCACAGCCTTCTCCTCACCGGTGGTTTTTCTTTAGGGAACCACCCACCCCTTTACCTCCCTGCCCTTGAGGTTTGGGGGCGCTAATCCCAGCCCCCACTCCATGAGGCCATGTGCCCCAGGACCGTCAGAGGCACGGAGATCAGTTATGGAACGGGCACGTGACCCATCTAAACAATGAAGGCCCGGCTTCGTCGGGCTTCGGCTGGGACCCTCTCTTCCAGCCGGAGGTGGGAGCCCACCCTGGTGGGGGCACATAGCACCACCCGGGACTCTGTCTGAGAATGGAGCCGACCCAAAAGAACCAGAGCTGAAGGCACAGACCAGGGCCCTGGGACAGAGCCAGGGCCGGAGGATCCCGCGGTACCTGAATCCAATCCCCTGCAAACTTCCCCATCACACGAGCCAATAACGTGCCTTCGTGTAAAACAGCTGAGAAAGGCCATGCTTAACCGCAAACTCCTCCACAGCCGCTTCCCTCCCGGGTTTTGAAGACAGAACCTGGGGGAGAGACTGGCTTTGCCGGGAAGGTAGCAAAGCCACCCACAGTGATGACATCATGGTGTGCGGTGTGTGAGTGGCGGGGGTGGGAGGGTGGAGTGGGGCGGGAGGGGAGTGCAGAAGCACGGCCACAGAAACGCACACCATGGATCTAACTCGGCCCACTGACCGGGGCCCGTGTCATGAAGCGCGGTCCATCCTCACATGGGAGGCCTGAGAGCTACAGGGCAGTGAGATTATATGCGAGGATGTGGGATGATTTCCAAGAGACTCTGTGAAGTTAAAAGAGCCAGGTGCAGAACCAGATGATAGCATGCAGCGTACGTTAAAATGCGTAAGGCCTCAATCGCTTTTTACGGTTCTTCATCTTCAGTGAGCTTTTCAGTGAACCTACCAACACCAGCCCTTCCCCGTCTTGCGGGCTGCGAGGGCTCCCACGGTCTGTGCCGGGCACGGCGAGCAAAACTCAGACCATGGGCACCTGGGAGGGGGCACCGGGAGGCCAGTGGGCCCGGTGGATGGAGGGGCTTCCTCTTCTTGCATCCCCTTTAGGACTGATTTGAACTTGCTTCCCTTTTGCTTTTTGCCAGGACATGACTTCCTTTATTTCCCGCAAGAGAAGAGCTCAGGGGAGAAGCGAGCAGGGTGCTCTCCCACGGCCCAGAGCAGCAGGAATCTGAGAGAAGCAGCAGGCATGTGGGGGGCCAGGCCCCGAGTCCCTGGCCCTCTGAGGCTCTGAGCCCCCCGGCCAAGCCGCCAGGCCCCTCTGAGACCCACTTATTCACCTGTCAGACGTTCTCTGAGCCTCTGCCCCGGGCCTCACAGAGCAAAAGCCTGAGGATATGGCAGGAGCCACACACCACCTGCCCCATGGACCTCAGTCCTCGGACCTCGCAGCCTGCGTTTCCCCAGGGATCCGGTTTCTGCAAATAGCGACTGCCTGACAAACCACCCTGAGGAAGACTCCGCCAACCACAAAGCTCCGCATGCACTCCAGCTCCCGCCCTTGGAGAAAGCTGGCCCCGCCCGGCGCTGCTCCCGCCCCAGCCGGGGGTTCTGCCGGCAGCACCCAGACCACAGCCAAAGGAAGAGTCCTCACCCAGCACCTCCAAGGTCAGAAGGCCCCGACTGATGACACCGGGAGAAGGTGCTCCAACCCACCCCCGGAAGGAACCCCACGACCCTGCCCGTCACTGACATGTTGGTGACCAGCCGGGGCTGCCTCCTTCCGCGCAGGAGCAGAGCCATGGCTCCCAGGGGCTGGGAAGCACCCTGGAGGTTTCGCCAGGGCTTCTGGGGGGCGGAGCTCTCTTCCCACCACCACCTGCTGCGAGCAACTCCTCGGACGGCCGCAGGACGGTGGTTCGCTGCGCTGTGGTTACAGTTGGTGTGGGTTAGGGTTAGGGTTAGGGTTACAGTAGGATCAGGGTTAGCCAGCTGCATTGCGGTGCCAGGGTCTTCTCCATCGGTCCAAAGCTGTGCTATTTAAATTGACAGTTAAACTGATCCAAATAAAATATATTTACATTCAGCTCCTGGCCGCAGTAGCCGCATCCCAAACGCTCAGAGCCTCGGGTGGCTCACAGCTCCCACCAGGGCGGAGCGGACAGGGAATTCCCACCATCACAGGAAGTTCTGGGGGCGCCCACAGTGCAGAGGGCCTGTCACAGCCCCTTCCTCCAGCGGAGAGGGGCCGGGGGGCCGTGACTGTCAGGAACGCGCTGCGGCCACTTGGAGGTTTAAGGAGCCACAGCCACGGGGAAGGGCAGAGGAGGAGACGGACATGGACTGAGAGCTTGGCACAGCCAGGAACTGTGCCAGCTTCTCCACAGGGCCACCTGCTGGATCCGAAGTCTACACGTGGGGAGTGCCATCCCTGCCAGAGCCCTGCTCCCAGCCTGTACCCCCTACCCCCAGCTTTCCTACCGGGTCCCCAGCAGCTGGTACAGAGAGGCTCTGACTCAGAGGGCTTCAGGGACAGGGACCCACGGCTCAGTGGTTGAGCGTTGACCTATGAACCGAGAGGTCTCGATTCGATTCCCGGTCAGGGCACATGCCCGGCATGTGGGCTCAATTCCCAGTAGGGGGCGTGCAGGAGGCAGGCTGTTTGGCTGGCCAAGGCCCTGGTCTTGAGTACAGAGCTGGGGCCTGGAGAGAGCAGAACGGAGCGGAAAGGGCCCCATGAGCAGGATGGGCCCGTCCACCCTCAGGCCGCAGGGGAGGGTGGGGAAGACCACAGCCCCCGACGATGTTTTTCTAACTCCTTGCACAGAAGCGAAGGCTCAAGGCGGCTCCATGGAGTGGGCTTAGGGGCACTGGTTAGGGGCACTGCCCCTCCATGTCTGGCTTCCAGAGGGAGCCTGGTCACGGGGTGGTTTGACCTTGACCCTGTTGCTTTCCCCTCTTTAGAGGTCAAGAGCAAAAAGGAAACTACTACAAACCAGGCGCAGAGCTTCAGTCAGCATCTCAGATGTCCCGCTGCCTTCCCCACGCGCCGCCGGTCCACCCAGCAGACACTCAGCGTGCTCTTCCACGCCCCCTCCCCTGGCCTTGCTCACCGCTGCTGTTCCGCCCTCGTTCACCTTTGGACTTGAATCCCAGCTCCTTCCAGACCACCTCTGACCCTAGAACAGTGGCCGCTTGCCGCCCTGGACCCTCAGTGTCCCCACAGCGCCCTCTGGTCGTCCCTTAATATGGCCTTCGCTGCTCCATATCCATCTTTCCAAACTATGAGCCAAACAATCTAACATGGATTTCCATACAAAACTTCAACGTAACATATGAGCAGATCAAACACGGAAACGTTGTAAAACGGCAATCGATCATGACAAGGATTTAGGCGTGCAGACAGCTGCGCGCTAGGAAATCTAGCGATGCCCATCACGCACACAGATCATCCGTTTGGGAAGAATGGCGACCTCCATCAACGCCCTAGCAGCAGTTCAATAATCATTCCCACTTTCACAAAAACTCTTAGCAAGCCAGGCGTTGGAGAAAGCTCTCTCAGGTGGATACGCAGCGAGCATCATTCTTAACGGTTACGAAGCAGTGCAGGAGATGGTGACCAACGCAATAAGATAAGAAAAATCAACGCCAGGCAAAGACGCACGTTTAGCCGCTCGGAACTCTAAGTTCTCTGAGGCAGGATCTATGTCATGTTCCTCACAGTTTCCACAACACCCTGCGCACCCTCAGAGATTTGGGAAATGAACAGCCACCCAATTAGGTCTGATCACCATTAAATGTTCTCAACGCACCCAGTTCTCCTCCTCGGAGGCACATATATCACAACTTAGACTGTGAGATTTGTTTATAAAAATACTTTCCACTGGAGGGTAAGCTCCAGGAGAACGAGGACCACCCTCGAGGGAGAGCGCGAATGTGTATCTGGCCGAAAGCGGGTCCGGGGGCCTGCACAGACGCGCAGATGACCCAAACAGAGTGCATTCAATAGGTAGTTGCTAGACGAGAATAAATGCCTTCTCCTGCTTCTCAGCTGGAAAACCCAAACCCAACGAAGGGAGGGCCCCTCCAGCGGATGCCACCCCACTGGGAAGCCCACCCGCTCCCGGGGGTCCTCTGAGAGGCGTTGGCCACACACACACACACACACACACAAGGCCACACACATGGGCCGCAGCCCACGTGGCTCGCCGAGTAAGGAAAGCGAAGCCCGGGCCAACAGCACGGTGCCCTCTAAGCAAACACACGCCGGGGCCAGCCCTGGCGAGAGCCCGCGGGTGCCACCTTCCTGGGGCCGAGGATGACTTCAGCGGCGGCACCTGAGGCTTCGCTGCGAGGCCCGGCGGGGGCCCAGGCGGATAAACAGCCCCCTCCGTGTTCCCGGGAAGTTATCAAAGAATCACTTATGTCTCTGGGCACGCTTGTTTGGAAAAGGCCCTCCACCCCACCTGGGCTTGGCAGGAGCGGCGGCCTGAGCCGGGCCGGCCTAGGGGACTGAGCCGGCTTTTCCTCCGCCCTGAAGGAGCCGGTCGCGGGGAGAGGCTGCAGCCAGCCATAAAGGAGCAGGCAGCGTCCCAGCATAAACGGAGCACGGCGACATCAAAGGGCGCCTTCCAGATGAAACAACCGAGGCCTTCAGCTCGCGCTGGCGTGTCTTCCCGGGGATGCTGGGCCCCTGCCTCAGTTCTCCCGCACATGGAATGACAGATATTTTGTTTGTGCGAGTCTGAAGTTTTTCCTTCCTCGGGGAGAGGGGCGGGGAGGGGAGGGGGGGCGCCGGGAGGGGGAGAGTGAGAGCGAGAGGAAGAGAAAGAATGTCTGTGAGAGACAAGAGCCACAAAAAGAACATGTGTGAGTGAAAAAAAGAGAGAGAGGGAAGCCGGGGAGGCAGCCAGAAGTGCCTGCTTTGGAATCCAACAAGCGGCCTAAAAAATTCCAAAAGTTTCTAAACCAAAGGACATTGGGAACCCACAGCCGGAGAGTGAGGCAGCAAGAAGCCCCGGACTAGGAGGCCGTGGGGTACCTGACGCCAGAGCCAGCGGATTGCAGATGGCGGCGCTGCCCATGGGCCCAAGGGTCGCCCTGCGCTCCCCTTCCTGGGACACATCTGGTAAACCGAGGCAAGGATGCCCTTCCCTTGGGCTCCCAGCAGTGCTGGCAGGGTGAACTCGCTCTGGGGTTGGCTTGTCACTCCTCTAGTCCCCTGGCCCTTGGCCAGCCAATCCCAGCCCCTCAGGCCCCCCACCTCCCCCTCCACCTCCCCCACCCACAGGGCAGTGGGGGTCACGATCCATCTGAACAGCTGGAGGAATGTCCCCACGCACATGACACTCCCCAGTAACCAGCACTGGGGCGGCGCGCTGACTGGCCACCTGCTCGACCCCGCACACCTGTCCCGGGGGACAGAGCAACCTGCCAAGAGCCACGGAGGCACAGGGCTTTCCAGAAAGACCGCGCCAGGAGAGAGGTCCAGTCCCCGCAGGCTCGGAGACAGGTGGCGCCCACATCCCTTCTGGATGCCCAGCCCGCCCGCCACCCATTCCCACGGAGGAGAGCGCCGGGGCCCCTCCCGGCACACGTGCCACCCTCCGCCCACACCTGCCTCCTCGCGGCTTTCAGATCTGGGCTGAAACGCCGCCTCACAGCACCTCATGAGTGGCTGCTGGTCAACGTGCGTCTTCTTGCCTCTTCTTTTAGACCGGAAGCCGCAGGAGGCCAGGGACCACACCTCTCCTACTCGCTACCGTATCTCAATGCCCGGCCGGGCGAGGGAATTCACAGTGAATGACGGTTCATTGTGGCAGGGATGGTGACCTAATCTCTCCTCGGTCCGTTCGTTCGTTCGTTCGTTCATTCCCTCATTCACTTAGCAAGCGGTGTGTGAGTGCCTACTATGTGCCCTGGGGCTCCCGCAGGGCAGACGTGTTACCCAGAAAGCCATCTGTCCTCGCTGACGGTTCGGCCTTGCTTTTTGAAGCTCACAAGCGGACAGTTCAGTGCCTGAGCGTGGTGCCTGAGCCTCCTGGCACAGAGGAACACCTTCTGTCCATCCGTCGCCCACCTTCTCCCCTCACTGTCGTCCCCACTGGGAGAGGAGCTCGCGCGACAGGCAGCGGTTTGTCTCGGGTTCAGCCTGTGCCCGGGTTCACCACAGTTTGTACAGAACACAAATGCATGCCCTGCCCGGGTGGCTCCGTGGTTGAGCGTCTGCCTATGCACCAGGAGGTCAGGGTTCGAGTCCCGGTCAGGGCACAACCCCGGGTGGTGGGCTTGATCCCCAGTGTGGGGCGTGCAGGAGGCAGCTGATCCATGATTCTCTCTCATCATGGATGTTTCTCTCTCTCTCTCTCTCTCCCTGTTTCCCTCTGAAACCAATAAAAACATATTTTTTTAAAAACACAAAAGCAGGGGACTGTTCCCGAGTCCAGGAGACTGAAATACACACAGGGCAGGTCGCAGGGAGCAGGCCTCCTTCTCAAAGGAGAACGTTTCCAGAGGAGGACGGGACACCTCTCCAGGCCTAACGCTCTCCGAGGGGGACGGCGCCACACGCAGCATCCTGAGGGGCGCAGGCTGCTGGAAACCAGAAGCCACCCTGGCACGGTGCCCAGCCCGGGCTGCCCGGCCCTCCTCCCAACTCCCGGGGCGGGGGTGGGGGGGGGAGCTCCCGGGCGGGGCTGCGACGCTGGCCTGGGTGCCATGGGCAGGGGAGACCCTCCGGGGAGCACTCCGAGAGGCCAGCGCGCGCGGAGGCCCACATGCCTCCGCCAGCCTCAAAGCAAATCATCTTTTAATTCCAAAACACCAAATATTTAATTTATGCTTTACCTCAAATGTCAAGTCCACCTCCCGGCACATAGCTTTGAAACCACGTAAGGAGGCCTAACACTTTCCATATGCTGAAGACATGGGGCCTTTTAATTGTGCCAACTGGTATCATTCAAGGGTAATTCCCCGGGAATCCGGCGCTTGGGCGGCAGCTGGGCCCGCCTCCAACCTCAGCGCCCAGCCCCACGGGGACCCATGGGGACCCGCAGGCCCCAACCCAGCCTGTGCCCTCCGATCTCCCCCAAATAACAAAACGCACTGGGTATCCCCTCGTCACAGCCCCACACAGCCTGGCAGCACCTCTGCTCCAGGCAGCCCTGCCGGCAGCGGACTCGGCTTCCTGCACAGAAGAACAGAAGGGCCACACGGGGTCGGGGGCGGCCGACTTCAATCCGTGCGCACACGCGAGCACACGCCGCAGGAGCGTGCACACAGGCGCGCCCGCCCTGCTACTCGGGGCTGTCCCAGTGACGTCACTACGTTGCTAAGCTCTCTTCTTTCACCCATTATGGCTTCCAGACCCCAAAGGTGCAGCTGGCTTTCCTCCGCAGCTGCCTGTGGCTGCCTCCTGCTTCCAGGACCATCCCGTCACCCCTTCCTGTGCTTATTTCAGTTCTGGTCGCTGAGCACACCGCTGTGGGCACACAACTGCTCGCCTTAGGGCTCTTCTCTCGTCGGACTTATGCACCTCCCCTTCCTCATTATTTCTCTCCCCTGACCTCATGATCCCTCGGAGTTGACCTTGAACCCACGGAGAGGACAGAAGCCACAGCCTTAGCCGGTGTCCCTCCAAGTGAGACTACAGCGTTAAGGGGCGGGTGGGAAGGACTCTGCTCTCATAATCTGGGCCCCCCCATCTCCACCGCTCCCCGTGTCTCAGTGAACCTCCGGTTTTGATGAAGAGTCATCTGCCGTAACCCGGCCAGGGATGAGGATGTTCTTATACCCATTTTGCAGATGAGCCCATTGAGGTATAGGACGGTGACATGGCTCGTCCAAGGTGAGCAGCTCTTGTGGCAGAGCCTGGCCTCGTCTAGTTTTGCATTCGGGAAGACGGGCTTGGGTTGGGGCCAGTGGGGCCCCCCTCCGACACCCCAGGGCCTTGCATGTGACTCGGACCTACCCTGAACGTTTACTAAGCTACTCAGGCCCCGTCAGGGAGGACGAGGGCAAGCAGGGGCCCCTCCTGCTTCTGTGCGCCCCAAAACCTGCCTCACCCCAAAGCACTCGCAGCGGGCAGGCTGCCACCTCTCTGGGAGGCAGCAAGTGCGGCGCCCTCCGGGCCGATGCTCGGCCCAGGGCTGGGCCACGCGTGGCTCCCGATGTCCTAGAACGCGCTCCAGAAAGGGGCAGAGTCCCCACCGGCTGGCTGCCACCCCCACAGGTTATGGGGAGGATTAAGAGAATGCAGGCCAAGCGCCTAACACACACAGACACTTCATAAGCAGTAGTTATCACTGCGATAAGAAGAAGAATTGATGAGCCACCAACATGTCCCCAGCCACTTGGGTGAAAGGCCCGTGAAGGGGCTGAGACAGAGGCCAACCCCAAGGCAGGCCTGGGGTGGGTGGGGGCACCCCTGCCAGCCCTCGGAGCCCCAGCCATTGGAGCCCACACCTGCCACGTCCTGGTGACATAACGGGAGAGCCTGCCGCCCCCTCCCCCTGCCTCTGGGAGTCACGCAGAGAAACTAGGCTGAGGGCTGCCTCCACCCCCCCCCCCCCCCCCCCCCCCCGCAAGTCCCATTCGGGGTCTCCCTGTCTCCCAGACTTTGGGCATTCCGTTCCCACAGTCGCCATTTTGACCCCTGGCACTTCATTCCTTTTCTCGGAGTCACCTTTAGACTCTCTCTCTCAGCTTCATCCTAAGTAAGAATGTCCATGACACCACGGGTTTGATGTCCTAGCTCTTTTGCTTGGGATAAAAGAAAAACGGAACTATCAGGATGAAACATATCCCTCCAGGTACCACCTGAAATCACCGTGCAGGCCCCCACCTTGGGCTCCCGTGACCTCTCCCCGGGGTGCACGCGCCACGCCCCCCTCTGCAGGCTCAGCAGCTGGGCCTGGGCCGGTGCAAAGCCAGGTGTCCGGATCCCGGTCACAAAGCACAACTCTAAGGAGCAGAGGTCCCCTCCCCTTAATATCTTGAGGGCAGAGCCCACCCCCGACCCAACATATGTCACGCTCATGGTTCGATGTCTCACATCTTCAAAAGTGCTTTGAACAAACAGTAATGACCCCTCAGCGTTTCTCTGAGACTCGGGGGGTGGGGGTAGGGTGGGGGGGGTGGGGAAGGGAGGGGCAGGCCGTCCCATGCTGTCCTCAGCTGGGGGAAGAAACCAGGCAGCACAATTCCGTGACTTCACCAAAGCCACCGACTTAAGCCGGGGCCCCTCCCGCCCGCCCTCACTTCCCCCCATGGCAACTTTTACTGGCTCGCATTCCTTTTGCTGGGAACACCACTATTTAATTAAAAACGACAGACTTTTGTTTTTCTCTCCTTCCTTCCTCCTCCCTCCCATCCTCCAGGACTGGATGCCAAGGAGACCCACCAAAAACATGCGGGGAACATTTGTTACGGCTTTGAAGATAAAAGTCGGTTGAAGTAAGCCCGCGATGGATTTCAAGTTTCCCCTAAAGCATGGAGCAAGCTGCCTGGCAGTTTAGGGAAAGGGGGGAGTGGGGGGGGGGGGGGGTAGTGGAAGGGGAGGGCCTACCAAAAAAAATGTCATTCTGCAGGAATACTTTGTAAAAATAAACAGGCGGAAGAAACCCCTAACTTGATTAATGGAAATCCACTCAGTCGGCCTCTGTCTTGGGCCACAAATGCGTTTGTTCATGTGGCTCGATCGGATCGTTTTCATTGGGCTTTAAAACAAAGATGCAGATCATAAACTAGCGATGCTGGGGGGAGGCGGGGAGCTTGCAGGTCTGCTTTTAAAGGGCCCCAGTGACAGAGCCCCACCCACCGCGTTCTGACCTGGACCAGGGCACAGACAGCAGCTCCAGTTCCAGCCCAGCCTCGGGATGCAGAGACAGGCGGGCGAGAAAGGCCCAGCTAAGTAAGCGGAGGCGGCGGAGGGGCAGATGGGAGCTTCTCCCAGAATCGGAGGTGATTCCAGACGTGGCCTCACCTCCCAACACTGGCCCCTGCCACAGAGCGGCACCCAGCCCAGGTCCGGCCACTCAAACACACACACACACACACACAGAGACACGCATCTGAGAACTCCACTGGCCCCTCCCCAGCCGGTGGACAAGACCAAAGAACTAACCAGACCTGAGACTCAGCCTGTTCCCCTCGAAGTTAAAAAAAAAATTAAATGTCACATCAAAAAGTGGATCCGTGCTTTGATCTGGGCTCGCCGGAGTTCCACGCAGACCATCTGAGAGCCCGTGCAGCGCTCGGAGCTCCGAGGCCTCTGTGAACGCCAGTCCCAGGCCGGGCGCGGCGCTGGACTCACTCCCTGTCACATCTACCGCTTCCCAGGGACTGACCCACCGCGGGGATCTCAGGAGGGGGCCCCGGCTGGAGCCGAATGAGGCGCACTCTCTCTCCTCCTCCTCCTGGGCCAAGCTGGGGGGTCCACCGGCTCTCAGTGGCCCCCAAGCTCTGCCACCCAGATGGCAGCCTGACCTACAGGCTCCCGGGCAGATGGGACTGAAGGATGCACAGACACACGGAACATATTTGGAAGCCAGCACCGTCCCCGTCACCCTCCATATCTGCTCTCTCCCCAGCCCCACCACTAAGGCCACCTTTGAATGCTGGCCACAGAGGGAGTCAGAGCAGGGCCCCAAGTCCCCCAGCTCGGCTGGACCTGCACCACCTCCTCACCTAGGACCCGTCCCCAACCAGGCAAGACTGCCACCCCTGTCACCGCTAAAGTTCCTGCAGGCCTGGGGCAAGGGGGCATGTTGGGGGGCAGGAGCAGCTGAGAAGGGATTCTGGGCTTAGCTGTGCCAAGAGGGGGCTAAACGTTGGGGTGGGTGGGTCTGGAGACCCATCTCCGAGGTTGAAAAAGGGGCGTGTGGGGATCGTACCCGGGTTCCTCTGCCGACAGTGCCCGCCGCCTGCAGCTGTCGGGGTCCGGAGCCGCCGGGGCAGCGCTGCCTCCCGATCCACTCCTCAATGCCCTTCCGGGCCCAGGCAGCGCTCACCGCGAAGCTGTCACCTGGGCGGGAGGACACAAGCCCCTGAGTCCGGCCTCTGGGCCCAAAGTTACGGGAGAGAGGCAGGGGGCTGGCAGGGGGCTGAGAGCTGGGGCACAACCCGAGAGACCCACCCAGGCAACCAGAAGAAGGGGGTTCAGAGAAGCCCCGAGAGCAGGGACCCAGAGGAGAGCGCGAAGGGGGAGCAGTACCTCCCAAGGAGGAAGGGTGTGGGGAACAGAAGAGCGAGCCCCCGGAGGACAGGACCAGCTGAGGAGACGGGGGAGGGTCTGAACACGGGCGAGGGGGGGGAGGCGAACTGAGGGTCAGGGGAAGGGGCGCAGGGGGCTCAGGAGCCATGACCTCGGGAGAGGGGGCTGGGGGCCTGGAAGAGAGGGGACAGGATTTGGGAGGCAAGGGCTTGGAGGTCTGAAGAGAGGGCGCAGCGAGCGTGGAGGGCGGGGACCGCGAGAGGAGGGGTTGAGGCTCCGAAGAGGGAGCGCAGGACCGCGGGGAGGGGAGGGTGGGACAGAGACGGAGCGCGAAGGCTGCTCCGGGAGCGGGTTTGCGGGGCTGGTGGCCAGAGCTGGGGTGGGGGTGGCCCTGGTAATGAGATCCCGCGGGCTGGGCCATTCCATCCATCCCCCGTCCGTGCCCCGCGCGCCCCTACCTTCCGGGCTCTCCCTGCGCTTGCACACGGCGGCTGCAGGCACATCGCGCGCGGCGGCGGCGGCGGCGGCGGGAGCCGGAAAGAAAGGAGAGGCAGAGAGTTAGCGGTCGCGGAGGCGAGGGCGGCGGGGGCCCGGGGCCGGCGCGCGGCGGGGACACTGACCCGGCTTGGAGTGAAGTTTCCCCATGCTGGGCGCGCGGCGGGCGGGGGCGTCCTAAGCCATGCGCCCGGCCCGCGGGCCCCGCGGCTCGCCGCCCCTCGCCTGGCTCTCCTCCTCCTCCGGGAGCGGCGCCCGAGCCGAGCGGAGCCCGAGGCGGCGCCGGGACCAGCTCCTGCCGCCGTCGCCGCGGCCCGACTGACGCCCGGGCGCGCCGAGCCCCCAGCCCGCCGCCGCGGCCCGCGCCTCCCCGCGCGCCCATTGGCCAGGCGCGGCGCATCAAAGGCGAGGCGGGCCGCCGAGGGGGCGGGGCGGAGGCGTGGCCAGCGAGGCGGGGGGCGTGGTCAGCGAGCCGGGGGCGGGGCGCGGCGAGACGCTGCGAGCCTGCCGCAGCGCCCCCTCCAGGCGGCGGTGCAGGTCCCCCAGCCGGTGCCGGGGGCTAGGGACGCGGACTGGGACCAGGGTGGAGGCTCCGGCCAGCAGGCTCCTGGGGACAGACGCCCTCGCCCTCCGAGGTCCTGCGCTCCTGTCGCTCCCAGTCCAGTGCCTCCCTCCGCTCTGTTCCCTGGAAGCGGCTGGGCGAGACTCGGAGGCTCTGGTTTGCAGGTGATGAAACTGCGATGGGCGCTGGCGCCTGCTGCACGCCGCCGGCTGCGATGCCCCTTCCCAGTCTTCCCACGACCTGCCTGCGAGCGCTTCCTACTCGCGCACGCCCCGGTGTCACCTCCAGGTCTTGATTCGAGAGTCCAGGCGAAGCTCCCACCGCGCCCACAGCTGGTTGCGCACCCAGCCCAGTCCTGGCAGCGACAAGTGTCTGGGAGACGCGCGTGGCTAGCCGATCGCCCCGATCCCCCAGCCGGGAGGCCTGTGGGTGCCCGCCTGGGGTCAGGGCGCGCCGCCAGCTGCGCGGCCCGGAAGCGGGTAACCGCTGGGGCTTTGATCTTCCTTGGTTTCCGCTCCCCGCTGCAGTTCGCCAGACCCAAGGGCCTGTTTGTTTTGTCTGGGGAGGTCTCCGCCGAGGGGAGGGCGACATCAAGGGGTTCCACCCCACCTTTGTGGTTCCCTGAGAGAATGCCCGCTCTGCTGGGGGGACATCGGAGGCCTGTGGTTAGGCTCGTCCTGGCACAGGGCAGCCTGGGTGTGGGGGAAAGAAACCCGGTGCTGGGAGTGAGACCCACTCTGCCCTGGGACTGCATTCTCTGTGAGAGCCTCAGTTTCAGCATCTGTGAAATGGAGACTCTGTCTTCCCTTTCTGCCCACTCCTTAGAGTGGCCCTGTCCAATTTTTTTTTTTTTTTTTTTTTTTAGTTAAAAGAGTCTGGCCGGTGTGGCTCAGTGGTTGAGCTTGGGCCCATGAACCAAGAGGTCACTGGTTCCATTCCCTGCCAGGGCCCAGTTGCAGGCTGGATCCCCAGTAGGAGGCATGCAGGAGGCCGACGATCCAAGATGTTTCTCTCTCATGGATGTTTCTCTCTCTCTCTCTCTCCCTCTCCCTTTCTCTCTCTAAAAATCAATTTTAAAAAATATATTTTAATGTGGTGGCCGATGGATGTGTCTCTCTCATTGATTTCGGACTGTGTTAGGCGAACTGTTTCTGTCTCTCTATTGCTCCGCCTTCCTCTCTGTCTCAAATCAATTAAAAAATATTAAAAAGAAATAAACCAGCCAGTGTTGCTCAGTGGCTGAGCCAGCAGGTCACGGTTCAATTCCCTGTCAGGGAGGAATATTAAAAAGTTAAAAGAAACAGAGGAAATTAATTGTAATACTACATTTTACTTAGTCTACTATAGTCTACTATGTTGCACTTTCAACATATAATGAGAGATTTTACATTCTTTGTTCTGTGCTATGTGTTGGAAATCCGGTGTGTGTTCTACACTTAGGATACATCGCAACCCAGGCTAACCACATTGTAAGCGACCGACGGCCACACGTGGCTGGTGGCCACGGTATTGAACAGCTCAGCTCTGAGCATCTGAGTGTCCCTAAAGGACGTTGGGAGCTGCCTGGCCGTCCGGAGTCATAAGCAACCTTCACCCAACAGTGGCTCAGTGCCATCCCCCCCACTTCCTTTTGTTACACACCCTTTTTTTGGTGGAAATGAAGGCCAATCTGATGAGCAGGCACATTGCTGTCCATTTTATATTGCAATTCTTCATCCAGTACCTGCCACACGCCAGCCATTGTCTAAGTCGGCGATTTTCGACGGGTGTGCCGCAAGAATTTTTAAAACCTGCAATACCTGACTAGTCAGGGCACTGACCTCTTTTCGTTAGATTGTCAAATTAAAAAATGACATCACAATGGCCATCTGGTGTAAATGAATCAAAATGATACCTTTTTTTTGGCAATTGGCAAAAGATATATTTTTTTGGTGTGCCTCAGAATTTTAGTGATTCATTTATGTGTGCCGTGAGATGAAAAGGGTTGGAAATCGCTGGTCTAAGTCATGTGTGGCCCTCACAACTAACCTCTCTCTGATGCAGGCTTGTCTTTGGTCTCCAAAGGAGGGAACCTACTAGGCTCAGAGAGGTGAAGTCACTTGTCCAACGTCACACAGCGACCGGCGACCTGGTCAGGAAAGAACCCTGAGCCTCTGGATCCCACGGCCGTGCTGTTCTCCCACCTCAGGCCGCCTAACACAGGCCGAACTTCACTTTCCGCCCTTGGAGAGAGCCCCCGGTCCAGGAACAAAGCCAGATTCGGTGCCCGCTACGCGACAAGCACTGCTGTAGGCACTTACGGTACATCCGTGACCAAACTAGACAATCCCCACTCTCAGGCCACCCTCTGCTGGGAGGAAGGCAGACCAGAGACAGCCAATGTCAAGTGTCGCATGATCTCACTCATATGCGGAATCTAAGTAACAAAGTAAACGGACGCGTGGAGCGGATCCAGGGTCACAGAAGCGTGGAACAGAGAGCGGAATCTCATTCGGAGGGAAGGCAGGGAGGGTGGGTGGGTGGGAAGTAATCAACCAAGAACCTCGTATGCATCGATGCACGGCCCAAGGCCACAGACGATGGGGCCGTGAGGGCCTGAGGCGGGCGCGGGCTGGAGGGGGTCCATGGCAGGGGAACATAGGTAATACTTTCAACAATGAATTATTTTTTTAAAAAAGAAAGAAACAGTCAGTGTGATGCACAGGCAATAGAGTGGTACGTTAGAAGGCAACACCAGCTATAGCCACGGTTCTCAACCACGGACAATCTGCACACACACACACACACACACACGCACGCACACACGTGCGCGCGCGCACACGTGCACACACACATGCACGCGCACACACGCGTACATGGGGACATTGGACGATGTCTGAAGGCATCTGGCAAGAAGCAGCCAAGGCTGCTGCTAAGCACCCCACAGTGCATAAGACGGCGCCCCGAAAAAAGGCAGCACCCAGCCCCAAGTGTCCGCAGTGCCCGCATGAGCAGCCCTGGGCTCTCGCAAGAGGCAAGAGCCAGAGCAGGATGGCAGGTGCAGGGTGGGGGGGGCGGGCGTGAGTGTCTGGATCAGACGCCCCTTCGGTGGGAACGGCCTTCGGTGGGGGTTGCTGTCTGTCTCTCTCGCCCCCACCCCACCCGCCACCCCCCGCCGGTGCCGGGGTGCGTGGAAATCAAAGGCCAACTCTGCGTGTTCTTTCTCACAGCGCTCAGAGACGGCTACTTCCTTAAACCGGTCGCGGCTTTCTTCTTTCATGAGAAAAAAGTAGCCCCCCTGCCCCTGGGGAGTCTCTTTTTGCAGTTCAAAAAGAGATAAAAGCAACAGCTAAAGCTCGCAGTTACCAGTCTGAGTCTTGGGGGAAGTAAATCCCCCATGTCCAGCCCAGACACAAAGGCCCCTCACCTTCAGCCCGGCCCTCCCCAGCCCACAGGCTCCCGGGGCCTGGCTGTCTTGGAACCGGGACACCCCCACCCGGCCCTGGGCAGGGAACCCACGCCACGGGCCTCACGCCGAAACCTTAGCCTGGGTAGGGCTCTGAGGAGGGGCTCCCCAGTGCCACCAGCCCACCACCCACCTGGGGCGGCTCTGTGGTCTCGGCCGGCTTCCCGAGCCACGACTCACAGTCTTTTTATGTTTTAATAATTTATCTGGCCCACTTCTTGGGCTGTATACTTACAGGGACACATCTTTTTCTTTGAAGATTTCCCATCCTTGGGGGGAGGAGAATGGGGAAGGAAGGCAAGGGAGAGATAAGAGAGACAGATTACAGCAGAAACGGTTTCACGGGGCTTGAGATTTGGCAAGGCTGGGTGAGGTGAAGTCTGTCAGACGCGGAGCTGGAGGCTGGGGGGAGGCGGGGGACACCACCCCCACGCTTGTCCCCGGGTTCAACCATCTGATCTGGCCCCTTTCAAACCCTCCTCCTATAGGAAGCCCTCCTTGACCTTCTAACCTAGGAGCTCTGACCACTCTGAATAGACTAGGTCCCTTCTCTTTCTCCACTTGGCGCTCCTTTTGGGGTCTTGCCTGACCTGCATCTCTAGATGCAGTACCCAGCCCTGCCCATAGGGGGTGCTCTATGTAGAACAAGAAGAACCCACCCAACCTGACCTCCGTCCTTGGGTGTGTAGCGATCAAGAGAGTGGGACGGCTGCCAAGAATATGATCTGGGGGCCTGGCTGGTGTGGCTCAGCGGTTGAGCATCGACCCAGGAACCAAGAGGTCACTGGTTCGATTCCCAGTCGGTAAGTACGCATGTCCGGGTTGCAGGCTCGATCTCCAATAGGGGCGCATACAGGAGGCAGCCATGATGTTCCTCTCATCCATGTTTCTATCTCTCCCTTCCTCTCTCTCTAAAAATCAATAAAATCATATCTTAAAAAAAAGAAGGAGGAAGGAGGAGGAGGAGGAGGAGGAGGAGGAGGAGGAGGAGGAGGAGAAGGAGGAGGAGAGGAGGAAGGCGGCGACGGCCTGGAATATACTAAAGAAAAATATATTGTCCACGCATGCTGGTCCCTTCCGGTCCCTGGAGCGCTTCTCTCCACAGCCCCCGGCGACTGTAAGCGCGGCTCAGTGGCCTGGTGGGGGTGAGGGGCAAGTGGAACTGCCCTGCATGCGAAGGGCACCGGGATTCTGGAGATGGCGACCAGGAGAGGGAAATAGAGTGTGAGAAGAGAGAAGGAAAAACGGGCAATCAAATACCTCCTACACGGGAGGGCCCTGTGGGTCGGGGACTTCTGAAAGCCACAGCTCGAGGTGTGAGGCAGAGCGGCCACTGGAGCGATGCTGGCAGTCCATGTGCCTGCCTCGCCTGCCTCCCTTAGGAGCTTACCTTCTTCTCCTCCTGCTCCTCTCCCTCCTTCATCTCCCTCCAGCCCCCTCACAGAGCACAGCCTCAGGGGGGCCTGGCTACCTTGCTGGGACCACAGGACCCCTTCACTCCTTGGCCACCGCTGATTGGACGCCTGACCCAGAAGCCTGACCAATCAGCATCTCTGCAGAATTGGAATAGAGAGGCCCAGGGCCTGGGTCCATCCCTGGGGGTCAGGGCAGCTGACGGGCTCCCAGTCCCAGCGCGGGAGCAGCCGGCGGACTCCATGTGGGCTGACGAACCAACAGAGCAGAAGCAGGAGCGGAGAGCAGGAGAGCTAGGAAACCAGGAGAGAGACAGACACACAGACAATCTTGGCCCCCGTCACAGCCGATTCCCAGGTCCAGACCTTGTTAGGTCTGCCTGTATGTTCTGGCCCTGGGTTCCTGGGCGACCCTTGTCCCCCTTTCTTGCCTGGGGTCAAACAGCCTAGATTAGGGCTGCTTGGGATTTAGTGCGGCTCCCCTGCTAAGGCGGTCCAGGCGGGACCTGGGAACCAGCATTCCTAGCAAGCTCCTGGTGAGACTGGGCTGATTGTCTGCAGACCGCACTTGGAGGCTCTAGACCAGCGGTTCTCAACCTGTGGGTCACGACCCCTTTGGGGGTCGAACGACCCTTTCACAGGGGTCGCCTAAGACCATCGGAAAACACATATATCATTACATATTGTTTTTGTGATGAATCACTATGCTTTAATTATGTCCAATTTGTAACAATGAAATTGGGGGTCACCACAACATGAGGAACTGTATTAAAGGGTCTCGGCATTAGGAAGGTTGAGAACCGCTGCTCTAGAAAGTTCCGGTTTCTCCGCAGCGACCAGGGTGATATAACGAGCCTCTTCATTGGGTAAGTCATGGTACTGGGGAGGAGGGACAGAGTCAGGGAGGAGGGCCCCAAGAAATAGAGGTCTTTCTCTTTCAGGAATGAAGTCACTCGGCAAAGATCTGCTGAGGGCCTCATTTATATCCAGCTCTATGTTATCTTTGTCTCTGAGACAGAAGTAAATCAGTGAGGTGTAGGGTGTGTCCATGGGGAAAAAAATCAAGTGGGAAAGGAGAAGACATGCCAGGGGAGGGGTTGCCATTATTGGTGGAGGGTCAGCGCGAAGGCTTGCAAATGAGGAAGACACCAGGGGAACGCGGGTCCAGGCAGAGAGAACAGCAAGTGCAAAGGCCCTGGGGTGGGCACATGTGTGACTATCTGGGGAACAAGATGGCCGGCAGCTCCGAAGCCGAGGGGGGAGAGGGGCTTTCAAGGAGGAGGAAGGGGTGAGGTTGGAAGGTGGCAAGGCTCAGTCGTGAGAACCTCAAAGGCCTCGGCGAGGGCTGCATCTTTCACGGAGAGAGGCGATTGGACCACCATGATGGGGGATGAGTGTGAATTGGAGGGTGGTGGCCGGAGACCAGGCAGAAGCAAGGAGATGGGCGGAGAGGTGACTGTGACCGTGGCTCAGGCCTGGGTGACAGCCTGGAGGAGGGGAGAAGGCCGATGCCGACTGTATTTGGAACTTAAAGCGAATACATCGGAAGGTGGAGTGGGAGAGGAAGAGGGAGCTAAGGAAGATGCCCAGGTTGCTGGCCTGAGCCCCCGGAAGGAGGGAGCGGCCATTCACGGAGCCGAGGCTACCTGCGGTGGGGCTGGTCTGCGGGGCAGGCGAGCGCCTCCGGTTTGCACACGTTAGAGAGGCCTGTTGAATATCGGAGCAGCGAGACCAGTGGGCGGTGGGATCTATGAGCCTGGAGTTCAGGAGCGAGTGTGGGTGGAGAGATGTGCCCGGGACTCATAGAACATAGAGGGCACTTCAAGGCTGACACTGGATGGGACCCCTGGGGAGTGAGTGTGGACAGTTTCATGGACAGAGGCGTAGGGGTCAGCAAGTGTCTGCCCACCTGCTCCAAGTCCACAGTGACCTCTTGACCTCCATTCAGTCCTCAGGGGTTCCCTCTTAGAGAACCCCCTTCTCAGTAAATCCTTCTCATACCTGCTCACTCCTCCCCCCACCACCACCCCCCCAGCAGGCAGGATTCCTGGCGCAGCAGCTAAACTCTCAAAGCACTTCTTTGTCCACAGCAGCCCTGGAGATACACGAGACAATGTGTGTGAGACGCTTCGGGCGTCCGGTCCAGCCGCAGGCCCCGGGGTGCCGCTGGCCCCAGAGGGGCTGGCACAGCAGAGCACCCTGCTCGCCCTGACCCCGAGTTGGGCGTGCTTGTACCACCTCGCACCACTCGGTGCCTGGCACACAGTAGGGACTTTAGAAACGTTAGCGGCCGGCAGGCATGGCTGAGCAGACGGGCCACCTGACCGGAGGTGACGCTGTCCCCCACGACGTTTGCCGCCGTCCCCGGGCCCATGCCATGTTTGTTTCCTCCGCCTCTGTGCCCACGGGCAGGTCCCTGCCACCCTGGGGCTCCACACGGCTCTTGCCCATATCACACGCACCCAGGGCAGAGGAGGCCGCTGCGGGGAACCCAGCACCGTTGTCCCTTCCGCCGACGCCACACACAGGCCCCGTGTCTCCTGAGAATCCGATGGGCAACTTCCAACCGCGCGTGGGGGGCGTCCTCCACCTGGTGCCACTTTAACATCATCGTCTGCAGGCCTCTCTGGGTGACAAGTATCTTTGTACGGCGCCCCCCTCCCGGCCCCTCCTCTCTGCCCGGGTCCCACCTCCTCGCAGGCTTCCGTCCACACAAAGGAACCATTGAGAGGCGGCCGTGGGGCGCCGCCTTTGATCTGGGGTTCCAATAACGTGTGTATGTTTGCGTCCCAACACAATGCCCAGCCTGGCAGGAGGCAGGGGAGGAAGAGAAGGTGGGCAGGAGGGTGCCATGGAGGCCCGGCCCTGAGCACCTCCGCAGGTTCCCTCTGGTGAGAACACGCCCCACACACACCAAAGCCCTGACTTGCCAAACTGAGACCTGAACGGTCACCAGGACTGCCCACGGGCTCCTCCATAGAACCAGGAGCCACCAACCACCTCGCCAGGGGAGGAGCAGGAAAGAGAGAGGGGGGCTGGGACCAGATAGATCTGGGGGCGCACACCCAGCCAAAAGGGACAGTGACAGCTCAGGGACCACCGGAGGGCTCGGAGCTGCTGGATCTTTTGATTTTTCAAGAGTAGCTGGAAATACAGGTTTTGAGGTGAAACCGCCAAATTTTACTACTGGCCACCAGTTTTAAAAAATTTAAGTCATGGTTTGGGCCAGATAAAATGTGCGTCCCTGCTGGAACCCAGCCTGTGGCCACCAGTCCCGCCCTCCGCATCCCAAGTAAAATGTACCCTGGAGGCAGGGAAAGGGTGGGAGGGCACAATCGGACTGGGCTCCCGCCCACAGGGAAAAAGACCACCCTGGCTGGTGTGCTTAATGGTTAGAGCATCAGCCTGGGCATTAGGGTCAAGGCTTCAATTCCTAGTGAAGGGCACGTACCTGGGTTGTGGGTTCACTCTCTGTCCCTGGTAGGGGTGTGAGCAGGAAGCAATCAATTGATGTGTCTCTCTCACACCGATGTCTCTATCTCTCCCTCTCTTTCTCTCTCTCTCCTCCCCCCACTTCTACTCTCTGAACAAGCAATGGAAAAAATATTCTCATGTGAGACTTAAGAAAAATAGTGATGGAACAGCCACACAGCCAGGCACCCCCTTTCCCAGGCTCCCTTGCAGCTACGTGTGGCCGTGTGTGGACAGGAGGTGAGGAGAGACGTGTGCTGGCCCTTCACCTCGTCCTCCCACCTTTGCACGGTGCAGAGGTCCAGGTTCAACCGTGGGGACGGGCAGAGAATGAGATGGAAGTCGCTTGGGCCCTGAGCCACTTCCTTGGCCCAATTGCACCCCACTCCCAGACCGCCTCTTAACTTGGAGTCTCACACAAGAGAAAAAACTTCTATGTCGTTTAAGTTGCTGTGTTTAGAGGAACTGTTAGCAGTTCACCCTGTGCCCTAACTATCCCTCCTCCCCCAGCTCCTGCTAAATTCTCAGACCTTGCCAGCCAGGACGCTGCAGCTAATCCCCACCGAGAAGAGGGGAGGAAGGGGAGAGATGGGGAGAGATGGGGAGAGTTGGGGAGGGGAGAGATGGGGAGAGATGGGGAGAGATGGGGAGAGATGGGGAGAGTTGGGGAGGGGAGAGATGGGGAGAGATGGGGAGAGATGGGGAGAGATGGGGAGGGGAGAGATGGGGAGAGATGGGGAGAGATGGGGAGGGGAGAGATGGGGAGAGATGGGGAGAGATGGGGAGAGTTGGGGAGGGGAGAGATGGGGAGAGATGGGGAGAGATGGGGAGAGATGGGGAGGGGAGAGATGGGGAGAGATGGGGAGAGATGGGGAGAGATGGGGAGAGATGGGGAGAGATGGGGAGAGATGGGGAGGGGAGAGATGGGGAGAGATGGGGAGAGATGGGGAGAGATGGGGAGAGATGGGGAGAGATGGGCAGAGATGGGGAGAGTTGGGGAGGGGAGAGATGGGGAGAGTTGGGGAGGGGAGAGATGGGGAGAGATGGGGAGGGGAGAGATGGGGAGAGTTGGGGAGAGATGGGGAGAGATGGGGAGAGATGGGGAGGGGAGAGATGGGGAGAGTTGGGGAGAGATGGGGAGGGGAGAGATGGGGAGGGGAGGGGAAGGGAGGGGAGAGATGGGGAAGGGAAAGGAAGGGAGGGGAGGGGAGGGGAGGGGAGGGGAGGGGAGGGGAGCGATGATCAGAAGCTCACTGTGGCCCAGGCATTCATCGCCATTGTTTTGAAAGCTTGAATGTTATCATCGGCAATAAATAGCCTCCATTCTTTTCCTCGCGGTGCCAGGCACACTTCAGGCCTTTTCAAGAAAATGCCTGTCAAGTCCGAATAACCATAATCTCTCTCCAAGTAAAAATGTATTCAGCGCGTGAGTCAGACAACGGCGCAGGCACTTTCCCTGAGGTAACTGCTGTATCTCGGCGTGCCAGAGGCATGCTGCATGCATTGCACTGGTCACACACATGAAGACAGCTGTGCGCAAGGACGGAGAAATTAGCAAATGCATCCATGTTCCCGCTTCCAGGACATGCTTTTTTTTTTTTAAATCCTCACCTGAGGATATTTTTTCCATTGATTTTTTTTTTTTTAGAGAGAGGGGAGGGAAGAAGGAGAGAGAGAAAGAGAGAGAGAGAGAGAGATTGATGTGAGAGAGACACATCAATTTGTTGCCTCTCATTCGCACTCTGACCGGGGCTGGGGATCAAGCCTGCAACCAAGGTATGGGCCCTTGACTGGGAATCAAACCCATGACCCTTTGGTCCATAGGCCAACGTTCTAACCACTGAGCAACACTGGCCAGGTCCATGGCCATGGCATTCTTAAGTGATGCCATCTCTTTTTCTGGTTTTCATCCAGCACGTGCATGACAACCTCACCTGTATATACCAGCTCCTGCACACCAGCTCCTGCACCCCCACCTCCTGTACCCCCGGTTCCTGTATCCCTACCTCCTGTACCCCCACCTCCTGCACCCCCACCTCCTCCACCGTCAGGGCAAATGTTCACACAGCAAAACGGACACAGGACGTCTGTGTCATTAGGAAACTCACTCTGACCTTGCCGACCCCCTGAAACGGTCTGGGGGACCCAGGCCTTCTCAGACCTCACTAAGTTTCTCCTCAGCATTTCCTTCCATAAGTATACGAACATGCACACACACGCACACGCATGCACACACACACACACACACACACACACACGCACACGCGTCCTCTAGCATTTGAATTTGTTAAAGGCATTTGAATATCAAACAGAGGAAGGATGTCACGGCAGAAGAAAGGCCGGCCCGTTGAACCGCGTGCACTGCGGCTCGCGAACAAGTGGCGGCATTGTCTTTCCTCCCGGTCTCGCCAAGGCCAGGGGGCAGCGGTTGGCACGGGAGATGGTGTTTGGAGGCTGCCCCCAGCCTGCCACAGCCCTTCCTGCACAGATGGCAGAAGTCCCCACCCGCAGGGCCGCGCGCGAGCAGGGCACACAGCCCGACGCGGTCAGCAGAGCTGGGCCCTGGGGTTGCCTGGCGCCAAGGGGCAGGGGGACCCTGGGCAAGCTCTCACCCCGCCCCCACCCACCCAGGAGAGCTGGGCCAGAACAGCCACCCCGGCCCCCCCCCAGGTGTGCATGGACTCGGCTTATGTCTGAAGGGGGTGGGCCTCTCGCTCCCCCAGGAGGGCCCCAGAGAAGCGTGTTTGTTTAAAAAAATATTTTTATTGATTTCAGAGATAAAGGGAGAGAGAGGGAGAGAGAAACATCAATGATGAGAGAGAATCATGGATCGGCTGCCTCCTGCACGCCCCACACTGGGGATCGAGCCTGAAACCCGGACATGTGCCCTGACCGGGAATCGAACTGTGACCTCCTGGTTCCTAGGTCGACGCTCAACCACTGAGCCATGCTGGCCGGGCGAGAAGCAGCTTTTTTCATTACCACCTCCGCTTGGCCCCTGCCCGACTCCCATACCCCCACCCCCTATTCCGCATCCCCTGCCTGGGGTCATCCTGTAGGAGCCACACATGCCCACGCATGTGCACAGCACACACACATCTGTCACACGCACACATACTCCCCCTCCCATCACGTAACCTGCACGGGGACTCCCCACCACGCTCACAGCCCTCTCCTCACTCTGCTCCTGGGGCCACAGGAAGCCCAGGGCCCGAGGGCGGGCAGCCACTTCAGACAACTCCCTTCTCCTCTCCCGGCCTCAGCTTCCCAGCTGTAGGGGGCAGGTTTGGGGGCGAGGGCTGGAGAAGGCACCCATCTCTAGAGACCCCGCCAGCCCAGCACCCTGGGCATCTGAGACAAAGGGAGAGCATTTGAAGGCCACCCCAGCAGCCACTGCAGGATGGGCAGAGAGTGGGCGCCAGGAGGCAGGGGGGCTGGGGCGTCCACCCTGAGGTGCGGGGCAGCTGGGACCACCCAGGACTGGGCCGGAGGGGGGGGTGAAGGGGGAATTTGGAAACAGTGGATGTGACGTGTGGGTGACCACAACTCACAGTGTGTTGGGTGCAATGAGGGGTGCTTACCGGCAAGGATGGGGTACAGTCAGTTCACCCCGGGAAAGTACTACCGTCGCCCCCAGAGCGACAGGTGGCTTTCTGTGTGCACAGAGCTTTCCCCGGCAATGCCAAGCCCATGGCCTAGGGCACATCCCTTCTCCCCTTCACGGACATGGCTTCCGGGGCAGGTGGTGCTGGTGAACTTACGGGTCAGCCGGACTCGGCCACGGGGGTGCCAGTCACTGGCTCATGCATCATCTTGGGTGTGATGTTGGGGGGGGGGCCTCAGGATGAGAATGGACATTTGAACCTGTCCACTGGGTGAAGCAGAGACCTCCCTAGGCTGGGGGGCGAGCCCAATGAAATCCGCCAACAAAGGAGCCGTCGGCACCCAGCACGCCGGGAAGGCAGGGGCCCTCTGCACTGTGCTCCGGGCCCCTGTTGGGCTTACACGCAGCAACGTGGGTGGCCTGTTAGTGGACAGAGGTAGGGCTTCAGGAACCTAACTCGAAAGTTGGATGGATTTCAAACATCTGCGACCAGTGAGAAGAAAAAAAAAAAAGAACACAGGTGTCTCTACAGCCGCCTCCAGGGTGGCCTCCTGGATTTCCCTGTCCGGGGCACCGGCTCGACCTCCCAGGCTCAGGGATCGGCCTCTGTTCCAAGAGCTAAATCAGAGTCACCTCTCCGGAGCCCCGTTTCTGGGACCCTCCCCCTCTTCCACCACCAGAGGATGGGAGACGGCCGCCTCCTCAGAGTCACCCTGTCTTCTTACAGTCGCTTCTCCTGTCACTGGGGAGACAGCAACAAGACTTATACCCCCATTACAGCGACTTGCTGGTTACTCAGAAGCAAGGGATGTCAAGTCACACAAATTAGCTGACGCTCATGGTAAGAAAAAAAGAGAAGAAAAGCTGAAGGAATTCCACGTCAAGGGAAGGACTGCCTCCTGGTCACACGTTACAGATAAACCCAGACGGAACTCGGTTTCCCGGGAGCAGGACCCCATGCAGGGAGAGAGGGGGTGGAATTTCTCTTGCCCCCTCTACACGGAGCCCCGAGAGCTGGCCGGGCGGCTTGGGTCCCCATTACCCCAGTGTCTGCTCAGGGGTCCCTGCCCGCCAGGAAGCGACAAAGATCATCTGGGACAGAACGCACCTGGGCTTTCTCAGGGGAAGGAATCACCAATTAAAAGAGGGGAAGCCCTGGTGGGTGGGGCTCAGTGGTTGAGCGTCAACGTATGAACCAGGAGGTTATGGTTCGATTCCCGGTCAGGGCACAGGCCCGGGTTGCAGGCTCGATCCCCAGTAGGGGGCGTGCAGGAGGCAGCCGACGGATGATTCTCTCTCATCCTCTCCCTTCCTCTCTGAATCAATAAAAATACATTTTTAATGGATTTACGGAAGGAGTCACACCCTAAGCCAGTGATGGCGAGCCTTTTGAGCTCGGCGTGTCAGCATTTTGAAAAACCCTCACTTAACTCTGGTGCCGTGTCACATATAGAAATTTTTTGATCTTTGCAACCATAGTAAAACAAAGACTCATATTCTTGATATTTATTTTATATATTTAAATGCCATTTAACAAAGAAAAATCAACCAAAAAAATGAGTTCGCGTGTCATAGGTTCGCCATCACTGGCCTAAGCCGTGGCGCCGTGGGGTGCGGTGCGCATTCGGAGCAGCCGTGCGCGGCAGCCCCGGTGACGGACATAGAGCGGTTGGCACGTCGGAGATGCCACGCTGTGCCTCCTTCCTCGGAAACGGACACGTCACCCGTGGACTTGGCTCAGCGTCGCCCCGGCCCCTCCCTCCACGCCGAGTGCCTGTGGGCGCTGGGGGAGACCTGCCGTCCAGGGCGAGAGGGTCCCGGCCTCTAAGGAAGCAGGGTTTCTGGCAGGAAGGAGCCCGGGCCCTGCTGTGAGGCGGGAGCGAGCACCCCCAACAGGGTGATGGGGACGGGCAGGGACAGCAGGGGCGACTCCCCACGGGAGGGCACGGGGGAAGGTGCATCGAATGAGGGACAGCGGTCACTCCTGGAGGAAGGGGCGCCGTCCGCTAAGGTGAGCAGGGGCCTGCTTCGGGGAACGGGCACCCAGGCTGAGGGCGGCGGCCCCTCGGCCCCTCTTCCCGTACCAGTCGGCTAGCCCACTTCAATGGGCCAGCTCCCAGAACCCCGAGGGACCTCGTTTTTCTGTTCCCCTTCGTTACCGCCACTTAGAGCTTTTATTTTATTACAAACATTCTTTGGCCCAGTCCCGGGCTGATCTCCTAATGGGAGCTGCTGCCCCCACCCCCGCCCGGATCAAAGCCGCCCTGTTTGTTTGTGGAGGACAGAGGATGAACCGTCTTGCTGGCCTTTGAACATGAAGGCCCCTTTGTCTTCCCGCTGAAGTCATCCCTGGCACCAGGCGGGAGGCGGCGGGTGGGGGAGGGCTCTGCAGCCTGGAGGAGGCTGGACCGGAGCCAGAGTGGGGGGCGGCTCTCAGAGGAAGACCCCAAACCTCCCCGCCAGCCCCGGGGGTGGGTGGGGGCGTCTCAAAGGGGCGGCCCCTCGGTAGGTCTTATTTGACCCCTGTGATGATTTTTTACTTAAATACGAATGCAAATATTAAAAGACTTAAAAATATATCAGGTCTTGCCCCGGCTGGTTTGGCTCAGTGAATAGGGCATCGGCCTTTGGACTGAAGGGTCCCGGGTTCGATGCTGGTCAAGGGCTCATGCCCAGGTTGCAGGCTCAGTCCCCAGTAGGGGGCATGCAGGAGGCAGCCGGTCAATAATTCTCTCTCATCATTGATGTTTCTATCTCTTTCTCCCTTCCTCTCTGAAATCAATAAAAATATACTATATATATATATATATATATATATATATGTAATCAGCTCTTAAATATTTTGTAAAGAAATAGAATATTTTATTACTAATTTCTCTTTAAATATCTGGCAATCCTGGGCCTCAATGGAGGGAATGAAGTAACCAGTTTTCTGAACTTTTTTTTTTTTTCATGATCTTCAGGGCATTTGAATTTTCAGTCCTATTCAGTACCTTTGTTTCTTTTTAACAAAGCCTGTAAATGACTGTTTTTCTTGAAGTTCCTGATTTTATATCCCCGGGCCCACCAGAACCTCACCTCTGCATTGGAAGAGGTAGTGGTTAGTGGGGGGACGATTGCGCCCACTTTACAGATGGGAAAACTGAGGCCCTGTGGCATTTAAATAGCCAGCCCAAGGTCACAGAGAGGTTAATGGTAGACTCAAGAAATAAGACTTAGAAGACAAAGGCAATTAACATGGATTTACCTCTTTCATTTTAATATTATGGTCCATATTTGTAAAAAAAAAAAAAAAAAAAGGCACAGTGAGAGAGGGGCCTTCCCATAGCCTAGGGACACCTGATGTTAATGCTGGGGGTCTATTAGGTGCGGGTTGCTGGGTAGGCATTACTTACCCTTCACAACAAGCCTTTCAGGTGAGTTCTAGCTTTTCCCTTTCATAGCGAAGAAAACCGAGGCTTAGAAGCTCAAGGACTCGCCCAAGGCTACACAGGGAGGCCTGAGAGTTAGACCCAGGTCGGCCCGGCTCCAAACCTGGGCAAGTGGTTCCACGACGCTTGCTGGGTGGTTACTTCTCAGAGCCCCAGGGGTGCCTACACAACGCGGGGTCCCCTGCTCAGAGCACACCCTTCTCCCAGGCCTGGCCCTCCCTCCCCACACACCTCTCAGCCTGTATCCCCGCCCCCCCACGCCTCCCCTTGAAAACAACCCATTGGACCAGGTGGACACCTGACCCAAGCTGGGCCAATCAGGTCCTTCCTCCTGACAGTGGGGTTGGGGTCCGGTGTGCAAAGCTGGGCAGGGACAAAGGACCGGGCTAGCACATATGGCAGTGTGGGCTGTGCACTGCACAACTGCAGGGGGCGCCATCCACATAAATGAGCCTGTGAATGGCACAACACGGCCGGCCAGGTGGGGAACATCAAGGAACGGAGGGGCTTAAGGGGGGGTCTATTTGAATAAGTGGGTTTGGTAAGGACCCAAGGGGAGGATGGCGGGGAAAATAGTGCAAAATCTGAACTCAGCCCTAGGGGGCGCTGTCAGTGTGCACAGCGCATCCCAGGTGGACCAGGGAAGAAGGCATGACTCAGAGGGTCTCCGACTCACATGCCCACGAGGCTGGCCCGTCAGAGGCCGAGGCGGGAGGACGCCGTCACTGCTGCCACGCGGGCTGCTGGGCTCCACCCTGCCAGACCTTCTGGGTTAATAAAAAATTTTAACCCAGAAATCCAACTTTTACTTGAAATCTCTTTAAACATTATAAACAGATTCTAATTAAAAACACACACACACACACACACACACACGAAACACTTTGCATTGTATCCAGAAGATATAAGTTACTTTCAAAGCCTAATTAAAAACAAACTACTAAACAAAAGACTTGGACGCGTCATTAAAGAAGATACACAGATGGCAGATAACCACGTGAAAAGATGTGTAACAGCCTTAGTCGCCGGGGAAATGCAAATTAAAACCACAGGCAGATAACACTCGGCTCCGATGAGAATGGCTAAATTTTTTAAAATGTGACAGTACCAAGTGCTGACAAACACACAGAGTGACTGGAACTCTCTTCCATTGCTGGGGGCCCCCGGAGGGGAATGGAGGAAGGGGGAGGAGAGAGGAGGTGGGGAAGGGCCTAGCATAGGGGTGGGGAACCTTTGCTATATGCTAAGGGTCATTTGGGTATCTATGGGCCTTGGCATCATTCGTGGTCCGTACAAAATTACCAACTTAAAAAGCAGCCTGCTAGAGGTGGTCAAACATGTCATTCACTCACCCCTGATGCCTTGGCAGGGCCAGACCAAATGATTTCGTGGGCCTTACACGGCCCTCGGGCCGGAGGTTCCCCACCCCTGCAGTAGGGGATTCAAGGCCTAGGGGATGGGCTACCGTGCTGAGCCAAGCTGGAAGGCATGGGTTCTCGCCTCTCTCTGGGCCTCAGTTTCCCCATTTGTCTAGTATTCAGCTTGCCCTGCCCCCCCAGCACCCCACTTCTCCGGGATTCCATAGGCCACGCTCTACAGCCCCCAGCTGAGTCCTGTCCTCCTGGGGTTGAGGGCTCTATAGGAGCCCATGACGGGGAGCAGAGAAGACTCCAGCACCCCCTTGTCCCTCCAGCACCTGCAGGCCTACACAACCCCCCCACCCCCCGCCAAGGGTCTCCCCGCCTGAATCACACAATTACAGGGAGCGATCGGTGGCGGATGTTGGGGCTCAGGCGGGTTTGGATCGCCTCGTTCAGCCATTCCTCACCGCGCAGAGGGGAAACGGAGGCTGGCAGCGTGAGGCCATCCTGTGTCAACGAGTTAGCGGCTGAGCTGAATCAATAACCATCATTCGATCAAGAACGGTAATGAGAATAATCAGCGTTTGTGGAGCTCCCGTCTCCTCTCCCTCGCCCCAGGACTGAAGCCCGGGGAGGGGGTGTCGGAGCTGGGGGGATCTCAGAAGCTCGGCCTGAGGAGCCGCCGGGGCCTCGCGGGTCATCCACGTGGGCACCGGCGTCTCCGAGCGAAGCCGGCGGCTGCGGGCGGCCTGAGTGGGTCCCAGCGTGGACATTTTTAAGCGGATTTCTCCCCTCACCCCCACCCCGCCCCTCCCGGCAAATGGGTCACAGGAAACAGCCCGGCTCCTTCACTGTCTTTCATCTTCCCCTCCCGGGCAAACCGCGAAATCAAACGCTAACTGTCCGGGCGATCTCATCATTGTCAACAAAAGCCAAGCCTTGAAGTCCGAGTCCTCTGAAACGCTGACACATTAAACACAAGAGGAAACTGCGCGCATGTCATTCCATAAATAAATACGGGGGGGGGGGGGGGGGGGTGCTGGGCAGCCGGCACGCGGAGGGCCGGGAGGGACCGGCCATCAGAGACGCGGGAGGACAAAGCCACTGAGCAGGCGACGTGGGGGCCGCACCTTCGGAAAAGCCTGGGTCCCGGGGGCTGACGTCCATCCTTCCTGTTCCTATCAGCGCGGGTCAGGCAGGAAACAGATGGCATCTTCCAGGGGGTGGCGGAGGGGAGTTTATGATGACGGGGCGTTTATGGGGAAGGGGAACCAGAGGGGGTGGGCACCATGGGGAGCCTGGGAGGACGAGGGACAGAGCAGGTACCGGACGGGGAGGGTGGCGTCTGGTGGCCACCAGCTGGGAGAGAGGTGGGAGCCAGCAGCCTGACCGCTCTCTCCTGCGCCTTCCGATCCCCCATTGGCCAAACCCCGGCCAAAGCTGGAGGCCACGGGGTGTGGGAGACGCAGGAGGAGAGATCAAGCTCCCGGAGTGCAGGGCAAGACCTCCATCCGGTCCGCCTGGGACACCCCTGCAGCCTCTGCACCGGCCCAGCTCAGCCCGCGCTCGCCCAGGGACGGGACGCTCGCCCTCCTCCATCTGCGAGCCGCCTGCCCACGGCTGAATGTTCCAAACCTCAGTTCCTGGCAAAACCAAGCTCAGGGCCCGGCTGGTGTGTCTCAGAGGCTGAGCGTCGACGTATGAACCAAGAGGTCACAGTTCGAGTCCCGGTCAGGGCACAGGCCCGGGTGGCGGGCTCCATCCCCAGTGTGGGGCGTGCAGGAGGCGGCCGGTCCATGATTCTCTCTCATCATGGATGTTCCTATCACTCTCTTCCTCTCCCTTCCTCTCTGAAGTCAATAAAATATAATTTAAAAAGTAAAACAAGTTCCGGGTTTGGGGAGCAGGTCCCGTGCGTAGGGAGGAGCAGGCTGTGGTTCCCTGTCGGGAGGGCTGGCTGGGAGGCCCGGGGCCGGGGCAAAGCTCAGGAGGCCAGCTGCCCGGCGCACAACTGCCCAGGGACGAGGAACACAGAAAACCAGGTGTCCCCGCCACATGCCCCTTCCTCTTGATCCCTCTGACAGCTCTGAGAATTCTCCCAGGCGCCATGACCGCCCACTCTTGATCACCGATGGGAAGTGGGGCTGCGAGGTGTGGCCGGGGTGTCACTGCCCGGCTTTGTGCCCACAGACTTCCCTTTCTCTCCGCCCCCGAGACAGCTGTGCAGGCGGTCGGTGAGGGACAGGGCCTCAGGACACCGAGGTGTCGCCTGCCTCTGCCACTTCCTGTGGCGTGGCCCTGAGCAATCGCTCTGGGCCTCAGTTTCCCCATCTGACAAGGAAAGGAGACTCGGACCCTGATCTTAGGCAGCCCAAGGCCCTAACATGGAGAACATTCCGTTCTTCACTCTGCAGGTCCCCTCCCCAAGCCCCTTTCATTCAAAGGAGGCCGGTGGCTGCTTCGACACCGACAAGTTAAAAAATTCAAGTTTTTCGATTGCCAGAAACTCCCCTGAGCACCTGGATTTCTGCAAAGAGCCTGTCCGTGGTGTCGGTACATTTGGTACGTTGCCGACAACGCCCTCTGTTCTGCCTGCTCAGCCGTAATGTGAGCAGAAGGAATGAGGGAGGCCCGGGCATCCCTGACCCTCTCCTCAGGCCAACACCCACCTACCCCTCCCCGGCCCCACCCTCCTTACGCCTTGGCTACGTGACTTCAGCAGGAGAGTTCAGGGCTCTGAGCCGTGGTTTCCGCACCGGTAAGATCAGGGCGCTAAGCACCACGCCAGTGACAGCACACAGGGCATTTGGCGCATGGTGGGTCCTCCTTCCCGTCCACAAAGAACCGCTGAGGGGCCAGCCCCACATCCTGCCCTCCCTGGAGGCAGGTGCAGGGGTCCCTCTGCACAGTCAGATGGCTCTGGCACCCGCCTGTCCAGCCACCAGGTCGGTCCCCAGCACTTTATTCCCATCCTCCCTCTGCTCTCACGCCAGGGGCAGCATCTTCCCCAGGAGACTATGGAAACGAGGTCGAGGAAGCCTCTACAGGATGCAAAGGACCGCCTGCCCCGAGGGATTAAGAAAATACGCCTATCTTTTCACCTCTATATGCCTTGTCGACAATAAAGGCAGAAGTAATGTTTATTGAACACAGTGGGAGACATGACAAGGGCTCCCCAATACCTGGCCCCTTTTTCTTCCTGGACATAGAGAAAGCTATACATCCCATGCCCCGGCTGCTAGATGGAGCCACGTGAGCGTTCTGGCCAAAAATGGAGAGCAAGAGTGTCCTGCCCAATTCTTTAGCTGATCTCTTCCTCTGCCACCATGAACATCGGGGCCTCTTATTGACATGGCAGAACCAGAACAGGATCTTCCGGATCACGTGTCTCATGCGGGCGAAACACAACCCTGAGCTGTGCACCGGACCTACGGCAAAGTCTGTAAGAGCATAAAAGAAAACTTCTGTTGTGGTACGCCACTGAGCTCAGGGGGATGTTTGTTACTGCAGCATACCCTCGCCTGGACTGACAGATGCAAACACTACAATGTGCAAGGATTCCCACCTGCGTCATTATCTCGCCTGGTCCTCACCACGACTCTGGAGGTGGGTGTGAATGTTACCTCCACTGTCCAGGCAAGAAAACAGACTCCAGTGTGTTAAGTAATTGGCCCAAAGTCCATAAGAGAGAGACTTCAAGAGAGAGCCGGGTCCACCTCCCTCCTCAGCTCCGAATCTTAACAAGTAGGTGGGTGCCACCACCCAGGAGGGGAGGTTTGGGAGGCGGGCATGGAAATGCCCCGAGTCAGTTTGGGATCTTTGTGGAGTAAATCTTCATCCTCCCGATGTGGCCTTCAAGCGTCTGGGAAGAATGTTCCCAGCTAAAAGTAGCTACAGCAGAGGGTCCCAGCCAAGGTCCAGCTCCAGGCTGGCAGGCTGTGCGGACGGCCTGGAATTCCTGCTGGCCGGGGCTCCACTGGCACGGCCGTGTTTACGCTCGCCTCGAACGAGTTCTCCCACGCCTTCCACAGCCCCGGCCCATATTTGGGATGGAAAAGGGCACACGATTCCCAGTGGGGGTTCGAAAGCATCAGGAAAATGCCGCAGGGGCCGCAGCCTCTCTCCACGCGGGCCGGGGCTCTGAGCAGTCCCATCCTCGGTCCCTGGCACCCAGACCCTGTGCCCAGCAGGGCAGCCAGGCCAGAAGGACCCGAACCCCCTCACGCACTAATTCAGAAGGAAGGCGTTTCTAGAAGGATTCCAGGAGGCCCGGTGCACCTCCGTGGCCAAATGAAGCCCCCAAATGAGAAAGACAAGAGGACCCACTTCGTTTCCTCTCTGTGGAAAGTGGGCTTTGGTTTCTCCCCCAAGAAGGCATGAGGACTCAGCGATGGCGAACCTATGACACGCGTGTCAGAGGTGACACGCGAACTCATTTTTTGGGTTGATTTTTCTTTGTTAAATGGCATTTAAATATATAAAATAAACATCAAAAATATAAGTCTTTGTTTTACTATGGTTGCAAAGATCAAAAAATTTCTATATGTGACACGGCACCAGAGTTAAGTGAGGGTTTTTCAAAATGCTGACACGCCGAGCTCGAAAGGTTCGCCGTCACTGCATTAGGTGATTAGGTTGCCTTCAGCCGTGAGGAGCAGAAACCCCAAATCACGGCGTCTTCCCGGGAAGGAAAACTCCCAGGAGACCGTGCAGCATGCGCCCTTTTCACAGGCAGGACTGCAGTCACACAGCCGCGCTTCATCAGAAGATTCCTTAAAGTCAAAAGGCTCGAAAGCTCCCATTTTGCAGTCCTGACCATTGATCCCCGTGGCGGCTCGATGGCCATTCATCCGGGAGCTTCATGGGCTCCTGCCTCTCTCGTCAGCCCTCTGCTGACTTCCGGCTTCGTTCCAGCCCAAACCCTCCGAGACTGCCTGCCTTCAGGGCCTGTCTCAGAGCATCCCTCTGACCTCTGGGTAGAACGGCCCAAACTTGGCCAAGGTACCACCACGCCCCCTCCACTGCCCGTGGTAGGCATCACTAATCGATCAAGAGTCTGTTGCCTACTGAGCGAGATAAAGGCCTCAGATCATATCCGTCAACCATCCACTCATTCGGCACTGGCCCCCGAGGTAGCATCCATCTGCCCACTGTCATCCGTAACCAATCTACAGTCACACCCTTGGTCCCTCACACCTGGACTCTGGCATCTTGGGAAGATCACTTCTCCCGTGGCCTCATCTTCTTCGCATAGAGTATGGAGCGATTTTTATGTCCCCACCAGCTCTGTGACCCAATGAGTTCTATGATAGTGGACTGGACCGTTCTACACTGTGGGTAGTAGAGGGAAATTCTATGGTGCTTTTAGTCTGTTGTTGGCAGTGGATCTGCCCTCCCTGATTTATTTCCATCGCGGGGGACATGGAGCCAGGCATTGGGCGCTGAGTGTCCTCCTGGCCGGCCATGTCACTGGGCCATCTGGAGGCCATTGCCTGCTTCCTGGAAGGCCCCGGAGCCCAGAGAGGCCTAACATTTTCCTTCCAGCTGGGATACTGCCACCCCACCCACCCCCTCCCAGGCGAGAGAGCCAAGATTAACATGACTACCCCTCACTCGGACCCCGCCTGTCCAGTGCCTTGTCCTGGGAGGGCAGCTGTGTCTGTCCCTCCACTGGGGCCTAGCCAGCCTCTCTCACTCGCCTGCCCTCTCCACTGGCCCTCCCTCCGCCAGCCAGACGGGAGGCATCAGAGGGAGGGGAGAGGACAGGGCCGCCCCCTGGCCACTGCGCACTATAAAAGAGAGAGCATTAAATCTTGGCCCCCACAGGGAACTGCCTTAATTAGGGTGGCGCCGAGCAGGACGCCATAATTAACTGCGTGTCTGTGTTTCCATCCCAAACACGCATTTCCAGAGCTTTCTGATCCAGCTTTCTACGAGGAGCCCAGCCAGGAGCTCAGCACGGGCAGCCCGGAGGGGAGGGATGGCCGGGTTTCTCCCGCTCCTTCCTCTCAAAGGCCCACTCGGGGTGAGTCTCTGGAGGCGGGAGCTGTGGGTTGTTGCTCTGGGGGTGTTACTTATGGGCTCAGGGCTGCTGGCTCTGCCTGGTCCCCAAAGACAGGGAAACCCAAAGGTATGGTGTCAGGGCACCTCTTCGTTTTCCTTGGACAACACCCATCATTCCAATAACTCTCATTTCCTTTGGGGAAACAGCGTCCGCCACCTGTAGCTGCAGGGCGAGGCCGGGATCTAGGCCAGCCAATCAGAGAGCTCCTCTCCTGGCCACCGGGATTGGGCTCAGAGTGGGTTATGCGATGGATGGTGGGCTAAGGAGAGTCCGGGTGGACAGACTGGGAAATGGGTACTGGCTTTCCACTGGCTGGGATGCTAAGCTGGTAGGATGTCAGCCCAGAGCTGTGGGGACCACCTTTGCCACCTCTTGGAGAGAGTCTGCCGAAGAATAAGGCCAAATTGAAGAAAGCATTTAAAAAAAGGTGGCTCAGTGGTTGACCTATGAACCAGGAGGTCACAGTTCGATTCCCGGTCAGGGCACACACCAGGGTGGCAGGCTCCATCCCCAGTAGGGGGCGAGCAGGAGGCAGGCGATCCATGATTCTCTCTCATCATTGATGTTTCTATCTTTCTCTCCCTCTCCCTGCCTCTCTGAAATCAATAAAAATTATATATTTTTAAAGTGGCAGGTGCCAGAGAGAGAGACCTGAGGACATCCTGTAAGCGAATGAATGCAGCCAGGCCTGAAGCGAGGTGCCCCCGGGGCTCTGATCATAGGAGAGGCGGTGCATTCCCGTTGGGGTGTGTGTTGATGTAAACTGTGTGCGCTGTCATGGCAACGTGGGGATGGAGGGCCTGTGGAAAAGGGCCACCTGGCGGTCACTCGCCAGGTGGTTCAGCCCCGGCCCGATGTGAGCCCAGCCGAGCCCCATGAGCCCCAGACCCTGGGGCCTTGGTGCCTGCCACAGCCAGCCCACCCCGGGCCTGCCCCTTCCTCCCGGGACGATGTCACATCAGAGGGCTCCCGGGCACCGGTCTTGCTTGGAGGCCACCCCTGTTCACTTGGACAAGTTTTAATAACTTTGAATGTCAGGAAGGTGGTCCTCCCAGGAAATACCAGAGTGTTTTACAAAATTTCCCACGCTTTTCACATTAGCCTTCACGCTCTGCATGGGTCTCTTGCTGAAATACTGTAAAGTTCTCCTCACTAGCCACACACACATACACACACACATACACATACACACACGCACATACATATATACATGCACACACATATACATACATACACACACACACAGGTTAGGCATGACTCAGATTCTGGACTCTTGCTTTGCACCTATCTGCTGTGCAATCTTGAGCATGTAGCTTAGCCACTCTGTGCTTTTGTTTTCTTTCTTTCTTTTTATTGATTGATTTGAGAGAGATAAAAAGGGGGAGAGAGAGAGAGAGATGTGTTCCACTTGTTTACGCATTCAATGGCTGACTCTTGTACATGCCCTGGCAGGGGTTGAACCAGGGGTTGGCATCTGGGGCTGACATCCCAACCACCTGAGCCACCTGGCCAGGGAGTTTCCTTATGTCTAAGAAGAGGGCACGATGCCTCCGTGTGGGCACCGCCGAGGATTAAATGAGATGATGCGTATAAAGCCCTTCATCGTCAAGACTCAGAAACCGTCGCTTGTCCCATGACCCGCATCTCAGCTTCCGCGCAGTGTGTCACTTTTACCACCGGGGGTTCGCGCGCCCCGGGAAGTCAGCACAACGGAGGGCCAAAGAGGCCAGGGGATTCGGCCCAGGTTACAGGGGCAACGCATGACAGTTCTGGTGGTCGGGCTCCCGGTCCCAAGCTCAGGTCCCTCCAGGGTCCTGCTCCTCCCAACCTTCACCCGTGCAAGCCAGATACTCAGCTACCCTCTGGGCTGAGCCCTTGTCCTCACGGGGCCGGAGGAGCAGGGTGGCTGCAAACACCCAGGAGAAGGGAGGGGTATTTCCAGGTCATGGCGCATGAAAGGACAGTAGCTTCTTCAAGGACCCCCAGGAAGGAGAGACCTTCTAAAATGCAAACCCAGAATGTAGAGTCTAAAAAGACAGACGCACTTGACCACACAAAAACGTTACTCTCTGGCCAGGTAAGGGGCACCGTCAGCAAAGTTAACAGACAAACAATAAACTCAGAAAAGATGTTTGTGAGGCCGAAGGCAAAGGGTTAGCATCTCTAATACACAAAGGGCTCTTACAAATTGAAGAGAAAAGGGCAAACCGCCCCAAAGAAATGATGGCAAAGGACATGAATAGGCAATTCACAAAAGATCGGAGGCAAACGGCCACGAACAAATGAAAAGATGCTCTCACTCATTAGTGGTCCGGGGAAAATGCAAATTAAATGGACAATGAGATATCACAGAGGAAAACGCAAAAGAACAATCACGCCATTTCGGGCAGGGACTTGGGGAAAGGCTACATTCACGTGCGGTTGCCGAGAATGTAAATTATTACGATCTTTTTGAGACGAAGTCTGGCAGCACCAATGAAAACTTCAGGAGTGACATGAAAACTTGGCATTTAAAAACACATGTAGAGTTTCTTTGACCCAGCAATCCTAACCCTCAAAATCTGATAGAAAGTAAACTACCGTAGCCTAAGGACAAATGACCAAAAAAAAGCTATTGAATTATTATTCACTAGAGGCCCGGTGCACGAATTCGTGCATGGGTGGGGTCCAGCCAGCCCGCCCCAACTGGGGCCGATCGTGTGGGGAGGGGCCATGGGCAGTTGGCCGGCCAGCCGAGCCCCCTGGTCTAACTCCTGGTTGAGGGGACAATTTACATATTAGGCTTTTATTATATAGGATAATGGGGGGCATTTAAAACAAAGCATGGCAGAGACTGCCTGATAGGGAAGAGACCACGTGACTGGGCTCTGGCTAATGGGCTGGGGAAGAAGGGATGTGCCGTCACGAATCCCTCTGTGTGGCCACCTTCCTGTCTTCCCCTTGAAGGAGCTGGCAGGACCCCGATTCCCGAGTCCCTGTTGGGAGAATCATCACCGAGGCTGCCTGGCCACACGGCACTGGGCAGGAACAAGAGGTTAACGCTTGTGTGAAGATGCCGCAATTTCAGGGCATCCTCAGGGCACAGCACAGCCTAGCTCACACCCGAGTGCCCAGCAGCAGGAAAGGACTGGCTCACGGCACTGCACACCTCGTTGGCACTCGGCCTGTACAAGGACTTAGAGACTGAGCAAGAGCTTCCACGGCATCGGAGGAGAAGAGTGAAATGCAGAGAAACATCCATCGTGTCTCACTTGGGTAATATACTCCACGGCCTCCAAGACCTCTGACAGTACACGTGTTCTATGTCTAGTGTCTAGGCGTGTGTGCATCTATGGTTGTGTGGGAAATAATGGGGACGTAAAGGATGCTACCAGCTTTCAAGCATGCCTGGGGGTGGGCGGGGGGTGGGGTGGTGAGGAGGGAGAAGAGAAGGTAGGGAGCACCACACGATACAATGGGAAAAGCACATCGACACATATCGTTGACCTGAGCACATTTTTCGCACTTGTGAGTGTGCAGGTGTCAACATAAAGCAATTCACTACGAGAGGGTAAACCCTTTCTTCTTTAGCGCAAGAGGAAAAGGCACCGACACAGCCTGTGCATGCAAGAGGGAGGGGGCGCCAGGAGCGGTCGGATCCCATCAAGCCTTTCTGTCTGGCTGAGTCTGGTCAGGACGTCTCCCCAGTTGAGATGTGGGTACAACACAGGGAAAGGAAGGGAACCGGGCTCATGACCATACTGGTTTGGGGGCTGGAGCCAGCAGGTGGGACTGCTTCCCAGTCTCCTGAGAAAATGGGGGAGCTTTCAGCCAACAGCTCAGGAGCTAAGCCAGCAGGTTGGGGAGAATCTACCAAGACAGAAGGGCCCTTAGGAGTCACCAGGGTCAAAGGCCACGAACCGGGAGCCCAGAGGCCAAATCCAATCCTTGCACAGTGATGTCTCAAAAAATTCAAATTGGTTGCCAACGTATTCAAATTGGCAGATTTCATAAACGCATACACACACACTCTCTCCAAATTTAATGTCTCCAACTTATAATGAAACCACTGAACTGTGCACTTTAAAATGGTGAAAATGGCAAATTTTAAGTTATGTATATCTTACCACAACTTTTTTAAAAAAGATTTGAAAACGAGAGGAAAAAATATTCCCTTCACAATAACAACAACACACCAGGCACCTTGGAATAAACCCAACCAGAAGTCCACAGGACTCTGGAGAAAAGAGTAAAACTTCACAAGGAGATGTAAGCAATGTGAATAAGAGAAGATATACCATGTTCATAGAGAGAAGATATACCATGTTCATGGAGGGAAAGAACCAATGCTGTCAAGAGAGCAAATCCTCCCAGATTCATCTATACTAATAAAAGGATAATAGGCTAATTAGACCAGACATCTTCCAGAAATCCTTCCGGACAAAGCCACAGTGGCAGGGGCGAGGCAGAGGCAGTTAGGGGCAATTAGGCCAGCAGGGGAAAGCAGTTAGGAGAGATCAGGCTAGCAAGGGAGGGCAGTTAGGGGCGATCAGGACGGCAGGGGAGCAGTTAGGGAACAATCAGGCCGGCAGGCAGAGTGGTTAGGGGCAATCAGGCAGGCAGGCAGGCAAGCAGTTAGGAGCCAGTAGTCCTGGATTGCGAGCAGGATGTCTGACTGTGGGATCAGGCCAAAACGGGCAGTCGGACATCCTCCAAGGGGTCTAGGATTGGAGAGGGTACAGGCCGGGCTGAGGGACCCCCCTCCCATGCACGAATTTCATGCACCGGGCCTTTAGTCTATAATATAATGCAATTCTAAGCCAGACCTTAGCAGTATTTTTCATTGAACTCAATAAGCTAAAAATCCTTGAAGAACTATAACACAAAATTCGCAATATGCTCGGAAAAAAATACACAAATTAGCAGTGTACAGCTCAATGAAGTTTTACACAGTGACCATACCCAGGTCTCTGAGACCCAGATCAAGGAACAGAATATTGCCCCAGAAGCCCTCTGTAACCCCTGCAGTCACCACCACCTTTGGGGGTAACCACCCTCCTGGTCTCTATCTTGATCAACTAGCTTTGCCTGTTTTTGAACTTTCTATACATGGAATCGAACCACCGGTCCTCTTTTGTTCTCTGGCTTCTTTCCCTCAACATCATAACTGTGCAGGGCATTCACATTGCTGCCTGGGTTGTCAATGGTGTATTCTCGTGTCTTTATTCTCAATAACCCATGGTAGGAGTGTCTCGGCATATATTCATCCCTTCTACTGTGCACAGGCATTTGGGTGTTTTCCAGCTTGGAGATGTTACAAATAGCTTTCTGGTCCTGGTCCTTTGATCCGCATTTATGCACAAATTTGTTGTGCATGTTCCTAAGAGTGCAACTACTGGGTCATCAAAAAACAATTTTTTTTTTTTAAAGAACAGAGGATGTTTGTGTGGTGGGTGGGAATGGGGCAGGCTTGCCTGACTGCAGATCAAAATGAATGATAAAGCTGTCATAATTAAAAGGCACGCATTATTAGCACATCCCCGAATCTACACACACATCCACGGGCGTGCACATGGTCCTCGTGCACACACACATCCACACGCAGGCGTGCCCTCCCGCCCCACACACTCCACCAGGCCGCACAGGCAACTCCCGGCCGGACTTCCCAGGCCCGACAGATAACTGAGATTCGCGGTCCCTTTCAAGTGGTATCAGAGCGCAGGCTTTCGAGTATCCAGGAGACGGCTGGTGGCTGGTGGAGAGGGGGAAGGAGAGAGAGAGAGCCCCCCACACCCGCCCACTGGCTTTAAAGGGAGAACAAAGTGAGCGGGATCAGAGGGTGCGAGGTGACGGCGGCGATGCCGAAGCCATTTATCGCTGCTCCGTGGGTGAGGATCCAGGCTGTGGGGCATGCTGGGAGTGCCACGGGGGCACCTGGCCCCCAGACACAGAGAGACATAACCTGGCCAGTGGGCAAGGGACCGAGGCAGGGCTGCAGGGCCCTCGTCTTGACAAAATGACAACGTGCTCTCTTTTCTGTCCAGCACAGAAGGGGCTGGGGACGGGCTGAGGCAGCAACAGCGTAATGAAGGGCTGTCAGTCAAAGCTCTAAAAATACCCTCCCGCAGCCAGCGGGTTCACTCCTGTACCCGCCCTCGGGCTTACTGCCGCCTGAATGGTCCCTTGGTGACACACAAGGACAAATGTTTGCCCAGAGGGGCCTGGTGTCAGGCAGGACACATGGCTCCACTATGGCATCTGCCCTCACCCCCACCCAAACCCACCCCCAGTCCGTGCCCTGCCAGGACCCTCTCACTGGCACCCCCTGGGCCAGGAAGCAGGTCAGAGGGCCCCCAAGTGAGGGTCCCCCTGCACCCTGGGCTTCTCCATCCTCTGGGGGAACAGACACCAGTCACCTCTCCTCGCAGGGGGCGCCTGGCCCCAGAGAGCCAAGTGTCCATCAGAGGGGGCAGGCATCACACCCTGAAGGCAAATCTGGGGCCCAGAACTACCTCTGCTTCCGCTAAGGCCCGGTTCAGTGGGGAGGACCAATGCCTGGGCTCGGGACACATCCCAGTCTGCGGGGGCAGCACAGTCCCCGGGCCACGGCTCAGCTCTCTCCTTGAGCAGCTCCCGGTCTGAAGAGGGAGGGACAGCTCTCCAAAGGCAGGTTCCCGCACAGAGCCCACAGCAGGCTGGGAGCCGAAAGGTCCTGACGGCCCAGTGCTCCCCACACTTTAATGCACGGAGCCCGGCCGCCTGGGACGGCGCTTCGGAGGAAGTGGAGCAGGACCTGATGGGCAGAGAGAGAACCCTGTCGCACACCTGGCACAGGCTAGGCAGGGGCTCGAGGGGGGCCAGCCACTGCTTCTATAATAACCGCAACCACAGCTGGACCCGCTTTAGGCCCAGCCTCAGACGGAGCCGGAAGGCGGCTGCCCCTTAAGGCAGCGATGCAGGGAGGCCTGGAGGTACTGGGCAAGGCCTTGCCCTTTCTGAGCCTCGGTTTGCTCACCTGTGAAGTGGGCGTGGGGCTAGCAGTGCCTGCCTCTGGAGCTACAGCGAGAGGTCAGGAGATCAAACTCGCAACAGCTGCGGAGCACGCCGCCTGGCACAGATAGGCGCTCAGGGGTGGGGGCTGGGGGACTGCGGTGCAAGGGGGAAGGGACCCCATGGCCTGGGGACCCGGCTGAGTGCAGGAAGCCAGCACGCCCACCCCGCCCCCCACCCCCCCCACCCACCCACCCCAGGGCCAGGCCGAGGCCTCCTTTGAGCCTGCGCTGCGCTTTGAAGTCCCAGATGGGCCCGGAGGAAAGAGGATCCCCGCGCCCAGCCCCCAGCCCGCACCTGGATAAACACGCGCCGCCAGCCCGGCTGCCAGCCCCGGACCGACGCGCTGGCGGCAGGGACGGCCGGCCGCCTGGCCGGAGAGGCTGGGCAGCGGCTCACTTCAAAGCGCCCGCGGCTGCCGGCGGGAGGGGCCCTAATCAGGCCCGGCTGCCGCCGCCCCGCCATCTGCTCCGCGTTAGCGCGCACGGTGGGGGCGGGGCGGGGCGGCGGGATGGAGGGGCACCGGCACCCCGCCCTGCCCCTCCACGACATCACCCCTTCATTCCTTCTCGGTGCCAAGCCCTGTGCCCGGCGGAGGAACACCGTTCGTTCTTCCGTTCCTTTGCTCAACAAATATTTATTGAGCTCCCACCGCTATAAGGGAAAGACCCTGGGGATACAAGTCATTCATCCATTCATCCAATAAACATGTTTTTAAAATATATTTGTATTGATTTCAAAGAGGGAGAGAGAGAGAGAGAGAGAGAGAGAGAGAGAGAGAGAAACATCAATGATAAGAGAGGATCATGGATCTCCAGGCTGCCTCCTGCACGCCCCCTACTGGAGACCCGGGCGTGTGCCCTGACTGGGAACGGAACCATGACCTCCTGGTTCATAGGCCGGTGCTCAACCACTGAGCCACACTGGCCAGGCTTGATGTTCACTTTGATCACAGTATATGAAGATGCAGATTCCTCAGGAGGACCCTTCATAGGTTACTTGGCCATCCTGCCGGGGGCGCTCCGTACAGGGGCACAGGTTGCACCCTGCACAGCTCCAGCGGGCGCCAGGACCAAACCACAGTCTGCCTGGCACCTCCTGGGACCGGGCTCCACCTGCCCATGGCCTGGCGCAGCCCTGAGCCCCACAGGGCGTGCCCCTGACGCAGGCCGTGCTGATGCCCACTTCCACCTCCAGGATGCCGGGGTATCTGTGCGCACGCGCGCACACACACACACACACACACACAGGCGCACACGCACACACGCACCGCACTAGTCATAGTGAAGCGTTTCGAAGGGAACCGCACAGGCAAGACAGCAACCGAGGGGTCAATGGGGGGGAGGGGGACATCTGTAAGACTTTCAACAGTAAAGATGCATTAAAACATAATAAAAATAAAAAAAGGGAAAGAAAGCACGTAGCCCGGTCCCTGGCACACGCCACACTCGCCAAGCGGTGCTGTCCATTTGGTTTTGCCCCCAGCATTTCTCTGCCCAGGCACCAGCGCTAGCGTGGATTTCAGCTCTGAGAGTCCCAGCTCCAGCTTCGGGGGGGCCCCCTAGGAGACCCCTAGTCCCCACCTGGCCCCCAGCTCCCACCCGCCTCGCCCCTGCGCGCCCCCCCCCCCCCCCCGCCCTCCCGCAGCCTGCTGCCCGGAAACCCTGGGGCGAGAAAGGGTTGTTTCGCGGTGTCCCTTCTCCGTTCAGGTTCAAAGCTACCGCCAGCCCCCACGTGTCCGACTCGATTTGTTTCTTATTTTTAATTTTTTTTTTTTTTTGATGGAGCGGATCCCCTCCGGTTACTTTCCCCGCAGCATCTTACAGCATCTTTGGAGCGGGCGACAAAAGCATTCTTTTTGGAGCGGCGGGGGGGGCCGGGGCACAACCACTTCAAAGGGAATGCGAACGGCTGCGGTGTCCCTGCCATTGTCCTCCCCCCGTGTGCCTGTCCCCCGCCGTCCCCCGGCTGCCCTGAATAGGCCGCACAAAGGCCGCCCTTCAAAGCGGGCACCACGCGTCCCTCAGAAGGCCGGCCTCAGCCTCTGCTCCGGCCCCTTCATCCTCGCGCACGCGGGTTCCCGCCTGCGGGGGGAGCTGGCCTTGAAGTGGGCTCTCTCTCTCTCTCTCTCCCTCTCTCTCTTTCTCTCTCCCCCCTCCGGAACCACGCTTATGGTTTTAGCGTCAAGCAGCCTCTGGCTGGCCACCCTCCCCTCTTACTTTCTTTTTTGTTTTTTAATATATTTTTACTGATTTCAGAGAGGAAGGGACAGGGAGAGAGAGAGAGAAACATCAATGACCGGCTGCCTCCTGCACGCCCCCTACTGGGGATCAAGCTCGAAACCCGGGCATGTGCCCTGACCGGGCATCGAACCCGGGACCCTTTAGTCTGCAGGCCGATGCTCTATCCACTGAGCCACACTGGCTAGGGCTGCAGAAAGAAACGGGGACTTCCGATGGGCTTCCGGGGCCTTCGCTCGTGGGCAGGGCCACACAAGCTCTGCCTCAGCTCGTTCCCAAGACACACCAGCCCAGGGACACCGCCTCTTTCTAGAAAGACATCACCGCGAAGAGGACCGGCTGAGCGTGAGCACAGTTGTAGCTGCGCCTGTTTAGACACCATTGACTTTCAAATCAGCTTGCTCTGCAGCCTGCGTGGCAGAGAGAGAGAGTCAGCATGCAAATGCGGCCTAAACGGCTCTATAATAAACGCTCACTCAACATTGATTCTTCCTCAAATCATCTCTTAAAGCCCTTTCATGCTAATGTGTAGAAGATGTGACATTAGGAAAATTGCTTTGACATGCTAAGGGGCTCCAAGATTAACAAAAAAAAAAAAAAAAAAAAAAGAAAGAAAGGACAAGATAAAGCTCGGAAGACCGATTTCAGAGGAATGGTTCCTGCCTTTGAAAGCGTTCCAAGGTTGCTGTGCATTTTGGCTTGTTGGCACACATGCAAATGCAGTGCGACCCCGTCCTCGGCTCCGTGCCACGCCGACGAGAGCTCCCAGGCGCTGGCCCGGGGGCGGGAGGGAGGCCAGACTTGGGGATGAGCCCTGAGAGGGGCTGGGCGGGGGTTTTCTTGTCCTGGAGGCGGACGGGGCAGGCTCCAGCCGAGCCAGGGATGCAAACGTCAGGGTCCAGCATGGCTAGTGGGCCACGTTGAAGAAGCAACGTCTGCATCTTTTTAAAATATATACCTTATTCTATATATATAGACTTCAGAAAGAAGGGGGAGGGAGAGAGAGAAACGTCAATGATGAGAGAGAATCATCGACCGGCTGCCTCCTGCACGCCCCACACTGGGGATGGAGCCCACAACCCGGTCTGACTGGGAATGGAACCGTGACCTCCTGGTTCCTAGGTCGACGCTCAACCGCTGAGCCACGCCGGCCGGGCCAGGCTGCATCTTTTATCAAACACATCATCTGACCCACCCCCCTCCGCTGGCCTGACTTTGCATCCTGGCCTTCGCCTTGAGTGCGAGCTGAGCGAGGATTCTGACCTCCCTGGGCCTTCCCAGTGGAGATAACAAGAGAGCCCGCTCAGAGAGGAGTCGGTGACGGTGACGGGGACACCGCTGGTGGAGAGAGGGCTCGGCAAAGTGTCTGACACTTAGCTAGTGCTTGAGAAGTGGCTTGTGCTGGGACGTGGTCTCTTCAAGGCCAAGGTCGGAGGCAGGAGAGAGAAGGAGAGAGACGGGGATGCCCCGGTGACGTCACCAAGACCAGAGCATCTCCGTGAAGACCGTCCCAGGATCCCCCAGCTACAGCCAACAACGGGGTCATGACCAAGTCCACTGTGTGGCCCATCTCGCTGCCCATCCCCCACACCCAGCTTGGGCTCTGCCTTCCCGAGAGGCTCTCACACTCGCCACATTTCCTCTCGTGGGTCCTGTGCTGACTGCGGCAGGAGAACCTAAGGAAGTGACCAGGACCAAACCCGTGGGCCCCCAGGCAGGTTGGCTGGGTATAAACATCCTCCCCTTCTGACTTAGGGTCCCCCACCTCGGCCGCTCTCCCCTCGGCTACTCCTCCAGCAGTTCCACTCTGGCCCCAAACTTGCACCTCTAGTTGTACCCCCAAAACCCTAAAGTTAATAGAGCTGTCCACCTTCAGAGGCAACTTGGGGACCACTCTTGTTACTCAGGTGTGCTTCCAAGGGGCTCACCCCCGACCCCACGTGGCTTATCAAGGAATTTCTTCTGGCCGCACCCAGGACGGCCCTGATGCTGAGGCGCAGCACATACATCTTCCTCTGTCTGTTTCGTTTCCAGCGATCACCCCACCCGCCCTCCCATCTCTTACTCAGCCCTGTTAGAATCACCTAGTCTCCGTTTTGTAGCGGTGGAAACAAAGACTCAGAGAGGTGAAGTGACTTGTCTAAGGCCACACAGCAGGCTCGAGGCAGGGCCAGGCCTCGCCTCTCCACCCAGTACTCCTACCAGAGCACCCACAGGATCCCCTCCGCTGGCTGGAGACAGCAGCGCCCCCAGGGCCCAAGAGCCAGCTGTCGGGAGCTCCGGTGGAGGAGACGGAGGCTGGGTAGATTCCGAGGCCGGGACTCCCACGCCGTCCCGAGCAGTCTGGCCCACCCGCCTCCCACCCCCTAATACATATTTTATGGGGCCCTTCTCCCTTCCTCGCGGACGGTGTCATTAATCTGCTCCCTGGCTGTGCGGAATGACATCCCTGAAGATCAGGCTGCTTTCTGAATATTTCATCATTCCTCATTCCTCCTCCCCAAACCGCTGTACATTTACACAGGACGCCTCTATAGTCTCTCTCGGCGCCCGAGAACTTAGACACGGAATCGCGCAGAAGTAAAAAAAACACAAACAAAAAAACACATGCCTTGCGATTGATGTTGAAAGCGAGAACCAATCACTTATCAAGCTGTGAGGGAAGCCAAGAGGAAGATGTGCATATGGTGGGGGCGGGGGGGGGGCGGGGGGGAGGGAGAAGAAGAAAAAGAAGGAAAACCAGAGTCCTGCCCAGGAGAGGAGGCGGCACACAGCGCCCGCCTCTCTAAAGGGAACCTCCGTCCCTACCATCCCCGCTCCACTCAGCGAGTCTCTGCGTTGGGCAGAGCAGAGAGCTGTTTTGTCTGCGAAGTCAGAAACTGCTGCGCGCAGACCCGGAGCGAGGAGCCACCGAGCCGCCCAAGTCTGAGGGCGCCATCTCGTCACCGGGGCGACGTATTACCGGGAGGATTCGCACCCGTGCCCTTAGTTTCCTGTGCTGCTACCGTTGTTTTTATTCCCCCCCACCCCACCCCCCAAAAAATAACAAGCCTGTGAGGTGGAAAGGCAGAGAGGGTGACCCCATTTACAAAGAGGGGACACTGATCCAGGGAGGGCAATGCCCATGCCGGGCACGCAGGCAAAAGGGTGAAAAGAAAGACACATACAGCCCAGCTGGTGTGGCTCAGGGGTTGAGCATCAGCTTAAGAACCAGAAGGTCATGGTTTGATTCCCTGTTTGGGCACATGACTGGGTTACGGGCTCGATCCCTAGTAGGCCCTTGTCAGTCTGTGATTTGAATGACAGTCATAGCTGCTTGCCAGGGCACCTGCCAATGTCCCGTCTCCCCAAAAGCACTGACCACTTGGGTCTCAATCCGTCAACCCAGCACGGACCTCAGCGACACAGCAAGTGCAAGCATTGTGCCTCTGGGTCTGTGGGGAACCCTGCACAGCGCCGGTGTTCTCATGATTAACCAGGTCCCCCAAACCCTCGCCATTCATTCTGCACCAGGCTGTAGGCATCCCCAGCTCACCCTCCCAGCGAGAATTCAGTGAATGAGGCAGGTACCATCCTTGTCCCCACGTTATGAACAAAGAGGCTCAGAGAGGTTGACCAGTTGCCCAAAGTCACAGAGCCGGGCAGAGCCCGCCTGCCTGCGCTTTCTGAATTATAAACGCTCCCTGGGTGTTCTCCCGCAAGAGCCCATGAACGTGGGTTGGGCTCAACTGGCCTGAAGCCTTGTCCCTCCGCTAGGGACGGTCTCTGTCACCTCTCCAGGCAAATGCCATGCCAGAGGGGGCCCGGCGAAGGGCAGACAGGAGGACCAAGGAAGGAGCAGGTCCCAGCAGTCTGGACTGGCTTCCTTCTTGCACCAGCATGAGGTCAGCAAGAAGAGGCTGATGCAAGGAGGAGGAGGAGGAGGAGGAGGAGGAGGAGGAGCAGGAGGAGTAATGAGGAGGGGGAGAGGGAGGGAGAGGAGGAGGAGGGAGAGAAAGATGATGAGGAAGAGGAGGAAAATAGAGAAGGAAAAAAGGGGGGAGGAGGAGGAGGAAGAAAGAGAAAGAAAAGGAGGAGGAGGGAGAGAGAAGGAAAAGGAGGGGGAGGAGGGGGAGGAAAGAGAAGGGAAAGGAGAAGCAGGAGAAAGAAGAGGCGGAGGAAGAGAAGGAGGAGGAAGCCGGCAGATCCTGTGGGCGTGCCTGCCACCCCAGACGGCCTGTGTGTCCCAGGATGTGGGGGCCTCCTTCCCACACCATCTGAGTTACCCAGGCGAGGGGGCCCCAGGGGCCCCGGGAGCTCTGTGACGTCGGGGAGCTGGCCCCCAGGTGGACGAAAGAGAAAAGCATTTCGTTCCACCTGCTTACCTCCTAACCTTATAAACTCGGGATTAGCTGATCAAAGGCGGATTTGGCACAGCTGAGGGGCGACGGTGGCTTCAGAGAACAGCGTGGACTCCGTCCTTCATGATCAAATGAGCTTAAGTCATCGATAAGTAAATGGCGTGTTGAATTCCTCTAATTGGGCATGTGGGTCACGCCGGAGCCTCCCCAGCCGGCCATCCATCCGGGCGGAGCTAATGAGCTAAAGAGCGTCAAGTGGGGATCCGAGCACTGACCACGAGAAGGGTGCCAGGGAGCGCCCTGGACCAGGGACGGGCCCCAGGGTGCCCTCCGCAGCAGGCCCGGGAGTTAAGGGCGTCAGCTCTGGAGCCAGGCAGGGTGGCTTCAAACCCCCAGCACAGCCACCAACAGGCTAAGGAAGTGACCCAGGTGGTCCTGTCACCTGTCTGTGTCTCCATTTCCTCAGCGGTGACCTTGAGGGGTCAAGGTCACAAGGTCAGAGCATGAGGTCAGGGTCAAAGCCCAGTCTCCCAGTCCCTGGGCGGAGACACTTCCTTCTCTGTGCCTCAGCCTCCTTCTAGGCCAGCGGTTCTCAACCTGTGGGTCGCGACCCCTTTGGGGGTCGAACGACCCTTTCACAGGGGTCGCCTAGACCATCCTGCAGATCAGATATTTACATGACGATTCATAACAGTAGCAACATGACAGTGATGAAGTAGCAACGAAAATAATGTTATGGTTGGGTCACAACATGAGGAACTGTATTTAAAGGGCCAGAAGGTTGAGAACCACTGTTCTAGGTAACAGTGTCCGCCTGGGTGAAAAGGAGTTCCCGCCAGCACCTGACCCGCCTCAGTGCTGGGTCCCTTGTGCCAGTCACTGCCCGGTGATCCCAGGTCCCATCCTTGCCTTCCACCTGCTCGGCTCCATGTCTCAGGAACTACATTTCCCAGGCTCCTTTGCCACCGGGCTTCTGGGTCGGTCTGACCAATAGGAGGCACTGCAGAGAAACAGGTGTGAAAAGCCAAGGCATTCTCCCCGCACCCCCCTCTCTGTGTTCCCTGTGGTGTCTCCAACAGAGGCTGTGCCTAGTCTCTGGTCCCCGGGCACCCCCTCGCCCCCAGGAGGCGGCCCCTCCCCGATTCTAGCTCCTGCCCCAGCTCCCAGGCTCTGGTAACTCCACCTTCACTGTGTGCCCCGCCCTGGGGGCGGTAGCAGCTTCCCGCTGTTGCTAGGCGCCCGCTGTCCCTTTCTCTGCTTGGCTGCTCAGTTCTTACTTCTCTTGTCATCAACGCCCTCCATTGAATTCTCTGGCGGAAAGACCTGGAGAGATTTCTGAGTGGCCGCACCGGGGCCACCTGGGTGGCATTTCCTGTTTGGTGGTCATTCGGCACCTGCTCTTAGCGGGCGCGGAGCAACAGAGACGTTGGCAAAGGAGGCCCTGGCGCTCAGGCCGATGCCTCCTCCAGGGGCGACCAGCTGGTCTGGGACCAACCTGCCCACTTGGGCTGAGGCAACGGGCAATCGGCCCATCTGCCCCCCAAGCACTTTCCCGTGCGCCACAGCTTGGGGGCCGGGCTTATGGCTGGACAGAGAGGCAGACGGGGACCCAGGGAGTGAGGCGCCAGGAAATCTCGGGCTGGAGCAGAGCCCTGGAACAGGACCGGCACGCGGGGCCTGCCCCTGGGGTACCACAGGACCTCTCTCTGGGCCTCAGTTTCTCCATCTGAGAAATGAACAGCCGGGAAGAGGTGGCCTCCATGGTTCCGTCTGTTTTCACATGTTATAGCTTCTCAATGTTCACCCGAAGGAGGGAACATAGAAAGAACCCCTCTGAGCTGTTTGGCTCTTAACCCGACGTCGCCAGGTCTGCCCGAGAGGTGTGCAGAGAGCACCCCTGTGGGTCAGGCGGGCTTGGGTCTGCGTCCCTGCTCTGCCCAAACTCCTCTCCGAGCCTCAGTTTCCCATAAGACAAATGAGGCACCGAGCAGTGCCTGCCCCTATAGGGTTGTGAGGATTTAGAAAAGAAAGTATGTGAAAAACCGCTAAGCACAGAGTAGGTGCTCAATACGTGCTAGTGCACACAGTAGGCGCTCAATAAATGCTAGCCACGCTGCCGCTGGCACTTAGTTAGAAGCCAGGCAGGAGGACTAGGGGAGGGAGGGGCATGGAAATCTGACAGAAAAAGACGCTAACTCCCTCGGGTTTGCCGACCACCTACCCTGAAATGGACACGACCTGCTGGGGACATGGACCGGGAGGAAGCCAGGAGTGAGGATCGGGGTTTGCAGCAGCAGAGGCGTCCCAAAGGGCTGACAAAGGTGACATCCTCTCACACGGAGTCTCTCAGACTCGTCCCCCTCCCCTGGGCTTAGCCTTGCCCAGAGCCAGCACCTGCAGAGGGAGGGAGGGGGCTCCCGCGGGAGGTGGCCACGCAGGTGTCAGTGGTGGCCAGCTGCTGTAGTTGGCGGCACAACAGACAGCCTGGAGAGACGAGACCCCTCGCGCCCAGCGGAGGCCTGGCTGGGGCCAGTCCCCCCCGTGCTGGGCACAGGTTGTGCTAACAGTGCCGATGGCCACCCAGCCGGGGGGTGGGGGTCCTTGGCTGAGGGGTGACTTCTTTCAAGCCCCCAGCTCACTCGGAGGCTCTGGCTAAAAATAACCCCTCCACGGGAGACCCGCCGCCCCTGGCACGGCTGGGCATGCATTAAACTTGGGCGGTCGGGTTTCCTCCTGTGAATGGCTTCATTCAGAGGACGCAGGGGCGAGAGGGTTGTGGGAGGGATCACTCGGCTTCCTGGGGGGGTCGGGGAGGACTGCTCAGCCCCAGCCTCTGCCAGGGCCCCCGGTCTCCGCGCTCTGAGCCACAGAGGGCTCCCGGGCAGGGGCTCCTGGGCAGCTCCCACCCCCCTCCCAAGGCCTTTATCTGGGCCCCCTGAGGGGAGAGAGAAGAACTACCCGGCAGAAGGCAGACAGCACCAGGTGCGATCCTGCTTCTCCCACAGTCCTCACCTCGCAGGTAAGGACATGGGCTCAGAGAGGGTGAGGGAGTTGCACAAGGACACACAGCCAGCTGTCTGGTTCATTCACTGCTGCCCTTCAGTCACCGTCCACAGGCAGAGTGGTTTAGGGAATGGATCACAGAGGAAAGGAATATTCAAGAGAAGCTCAACTGAACCAGGATTCCTGGTTAGTAGTCACTGGCAGGACCTGGACCCAAACCTGGGTTGTCTGCCTCCAAAACCAGGTGTACAACCACGGCCCTGCCCAGCCGGCGTGGCTCAGTTGGTTGAACGTTGACCTATGAACCAGGAGGTCACAGTTCGATTCCCGGTCAGGGCACATGCCCGGGTTGCAGGCTCCATCCCCAGTGTGGGGCATGCAGGAGGCAACTGATCCATGATTCTCTCTCATCATGGATGTTTCTCTCTCGCGCTCCCTCTCCCTGCCTCTCTGAAATTAAGGAAAATATATATTTAAAAAAATATTTAAAAACCACTGCCCCGAACCACTGAGGACACCAGGGTGGGCCCTGAACGGGGAGAAGAGAGGGACCCAGTGCCCGGGAGGGACCAGCCATGGGCCCATCCTGGGGAGACTTGATCTGACGCACCCTCAGCATCCCGAGAGGCTGTGGGGGCCGGGCAAGGACTGTGTCCAACCCAGAGCTCTGTGGGTCTTTGACGGCTTTTGAGGAGAAAGAGTCAGGGCAGGTGACAACCTCCTGTCATAGACCCGGCTCCAATGTCACATTTGCTCACATCACCATCACTGCCCCCCGCCCCGGGCTGGGAGCCCCACAGGGCGGGGAGGACAGCTGCCCTACTCATCCGCGTGCCCCCCGCAGGGGCTGGAGGTCCCCCTAAGAGACGGGCTAGTCAATGTCTGACTTTCAGGGAACAGCTACCAGCTAGAACTCTAGCACCCCGGGGTGCACCGGCCTGGGCCTCCCTATGACATCATCCCCACGTAGTTCCGTTGTAACATTGTAACATTGGTGAGCTGCCCTGGGACTTCACTCTTGCTTGTATCCATTAGCCGATGGTTACAATGTTTCATCATGTGACTGATTAGCCCATGGTTACAATGTTTCATCATGTGACCAATTAGCCAATGGTTACAATGTTTCATCATGTGACCAATTAGCCGATGGTTACAATGTTTCATCATGTGACTGATTAGCCAATGGTTACAATGTTTCATCATGTGACTGATTAGCCCATGGTTACAATGTTTCATCATGTGACCAATTAGCCAATGGTTACAATGTTTCATCATGCGACCGATTAGCCGATGGTTACAATGTTTCATCATGGGACTGATTAGCCGATGGTTACAATGTTTCATCATGGGACCGATTAGCCGATGGTTACAATGTTTCATTATGCGACCATTCACCGTTCACCGTTCACGTGGTCCAAGAACCCATGGGCCACACGAAGGGCCCACTGTTCATCCGCCGCATCGTCCCAGGTGAAGCATTATCATCACCATCCCCGCTGAGGCTCACCGAGGTTGTCACCACCCCAAGGTCACGCGCTTCGGGTGCCTAGAGGAGGGACAGCAGCGGAACCGGGGAGGCGTGGCTTCAGAGCCCTGCCCCAGCCACCGGCTCGGTGGTCGCCCACACAGAAGGCGGACGTCAGCTCAGGGGTCCACGCCAGTGACTGGCAACCCCAGAGCCACACAGCTCCAGCCGGCCAGTGACCGGAGTCAGGTGACCGGTGGTTCTGAGGACGTGACTGTGGGGCTGGGGGAGGGGGGAGGGGGAGCCGGCGACCCCCCGGGAAAGGCCCACACAGGGGCCCAGCCCTTGTTTGCTTTGTATCTGGTTCCCGCCGGGCAGCGCCTGCCAGGGTGTGCTTTTTCCATCGAATGGTTAAAATTCTTAGAAGCGTTATTCTCTGCTTTGCTTGGCAGCGCGGAGCATACCTCCGATGCGGCAGGTAACTGGATAGGGTCTCGGGCGCAGCAATTTGCTGAACACGGGGTTTTGTGCACAGAAACACATGACGGCACTCGGGCTGTCACTCAGGGACACCGGGGCCAGCGGGGTCGGGTGGTGTGTATCGGAGCGAGGGATCGGGGTGGGGGGCCCAGAAGATGGAGGCTTGCCTGGGGGGGGGGGGGTAGGAGCCCTGAAGTGCACACAGCAAAGGGGACCCCGGGCCTCACCCCAACAGTCACACTCAGCCTGGGCCTGAGGTGAGAACACAAGCTTGATGTCAGATGGGCCGGGGGTTAGGTCTGGCCTCGCTGCCCCGGCTGTGTGACCTCATGACAGACCATGAACCTCTCTGAGCCTCAGTTTCTTTTTTTTTTTTAAATATATATTTTACTGATTTTCTACAGAGAGGAAGGGAGAGGGATAGAGAGCCAGAAACATCGATGAGAGAGAAACATCGATCAGCTGCCTCCTGCACACTCCCTACTGGGGATGTGCCCGCAACCAAGGTACATGCCCTTGACCAGAATCGAACCCGGGACCCTTCAGTCCCCAGGCCGATGCTCTATCCACTGAGCCAAACCGGTCAGGGCCTCAGTTTCTAAAATGAACGAAATCAGAGGACTCACCTCCTGCAGCTCCTGCAAAATCCATGGGGGGTGAGCATTGCACCTGGTCCTCCTGTAGCCTCCAGGCCTACTGTGTGGCACGCAGTAGGAACTCGGTAGATGTTCGTAGCGTAGACTTGTCCGAGGCCGTCCCTCCAGTATGCAGAGCATGCAGTAGGTGCGAAAGCAGCGGTTCTCAACCTGTGGGTCGCGACCCCTTCGGCGGTCGAACGACCCTTTCACAGGGGTCGCCTAAGACCATCCTGCAGATCAGATATTTACATGACGATTCATAACAGTAGCAACATCACAGTGATGAAGTAGCAACGAAAATAATTGTATGGTTGGATCACAACATGAGGAACTGTATTTAAAGGGCCAGAAGGTTGAGAACCACTGTGCTAAAGGCCTATTTGTTGAATCGGCTTAATTGTTCACAGCTGCGCTCCAACGTGGAGCCAGAACGTGGCGTGGAGTGCGCACCCAAAGCGTGATTTTTGAATGAGCGAACGTAAGGCGTTTGCGTAGGACATAGAGTTCGGTGCCTGCGGGGCGGCGGGAAGAGGCAGGTGTGTGTGTGTGTGTGTGTTGGGGCGGACGGGGGGCGGGGGGGGGGGGGCGGGTTCTGGCATCGTGTTCAGCATGTGCCTGGCACGGAGTAAGCCCTTCCATCTCCCAGCCACCTGCCCCCCGCCCCCCCAGGGCCTCCTGCCAGGCGCCTTCCCAAGAAAAAGTCGCTCTGCCCTGGGAACGAGTGAGAAAGGGGCCCCCAGACTCCTCACTCCTCCGCGGGAGAGGACAAGGGTTCCTTAATTGGCAGCTCGAAGGCTCCTTCGCAGGGAGGGAAACAACTTCTAAATTAAAGGCAGACCCTCCGCAGGGGGGCAGCTGGTCTGGAGTCGGGGCCCAGCTGCCAGCCTCTCTCCAGGAGGCAGGCCAGGGGGAGGGAGCCGTGTCTGGGAGAAGGTGACCGCACCCCGTGTCCCCATGTCCTCCTGTTTGTCATCTGATGGGCGCCTCCTGCGGGCGGTGCCAGGGGCGCTCGGCCGTATCTGCAGCTGCAGCTCGGCCCGGCGGGTCCATTGTGACGGGGCCCAGGGGGCATACAGGCTCCGGGAGGCTCCCCCACCCCCCGCAGCGGGCAGGGCTCTGCCGCAGGACATTCGGATTGTGCCGTTTCCTCGGGCCCAGGCGGAGGAAGCAGAACTGGGGGGGCCTCCTGTCCCCACCCTGACCCGGGAGTCAGTCTGGCACAACCCACAGGAGGGCAGCCAGAAACCCCGCGGGACGCCCTCTGAAGCCCTCAGCATCTCCCAGACGCTCCGGCCAAAGAGGGTCCATCGAACTGCAGATTTGACTTCCAGGTCCCGGGCCGTAAAGGGGACAGAGGGACAAGCTAAACGGTGGCAAGAGGAAGCCACCACGCTGTCCAGACAGCGGCAGCCCAGGCTCTTCAACCAGCCGCGGCGCCGGGCGCTGTGCGAGCGGGAAAGCAGCCGGGGGACTGAGCCCACAGGCACGGCCAGGTGCTGGCCAACCAGCTGAGGATAAGCAGCTACGACGCATTGGTAAGACACCGCTTCCCTTGCTAACTACGGCCCGGGTGTCAGATGATGTTTACAAGTGAGTATTTCTTCTGTGAAGTGGGGTCATGCTGTTTTAGCTTGACCAGAAATGCTTTTTTTTTTTTAATCCTCACCCGAGGACATTTTTTTCATTGATTTTTAAAGAGGATGGAAGAGAGAGGGAGAGAGAGAAACACGGATGTGAGAGAGACACCATGATTGGTTGCCTCCCACACGCCCCCGACCAGGGCTGGGGGTCTGCAACCAAGGTACCTTGCCCTTGACAGGAATAGAACCCGGGACCCTTCAGTCCACAGGCAGATGCTCTATCCACTGAGCCAAACCGGCTAGGGCTCTTTTTTTATTTTTATTTTTTTAATAAATGAAACACTTGAATAATGAAACTCCAGAATGTTCATAGTTGCTTGCAGTCGACAGAATTCCAAGGTGGCCCAGACTCCCAGCCGCTGGTGCCCGTGCCCCGAGTGTGGACGTGACAGGATAGCACTCTTGGGAAGTGGCAAAGGTGCAGGGACTTTGTGGCTGTCCCTAATCAGCTGACTTCAAATTAATCGAAGGGGAGCTGTCCCGGCGGGTCTGACCTGACCGGGTGAGCCCTATACAAGAGGCCCTGGAGGTCGGAGGTGGGAGAAGCCGGAGAGATCGGAAGCGGCGGCAGATGTACCCTTGCTGGCCTTGCAGAAGCAAACTGCCGTGTTGAGGAGAGAGCCGCGTGGCAGGGAACAGAAGGTCAGCTCTGAGAGCGAGGGCTTCAGTCCTGCAACCACAAGGAGCCGACCTTCACCAACAATTCCACACACTTCGTCCTGGACCCGAGAGTCCAGGTGAGAGGAAAACCCTGAGCAACACCTTGGTTTCAGCCTGGTGAGACCCCTCTAAGTGGCACCCGGGCACAGAACCCACAGAAACTGGGAAATGACACAATTACGTTGTTTTAAGCCACTAAGTTTATGGCCATTTGAGACAGCCATTGAAAACGAATACACTTCTTCATTCATAAGAGCCCAAAGCCAGACACAACCCAAGTGTCCAACCCAAGTAACCAGAAAACGGATAAACCAATGCGGCACCTCCGCCCAGTGGAACCATCCCCTCAGCAACACAGCGAACGGACGCCTGGTACGTGTTACAACTTGGATGGACCTCGGGAACAGTACGCTGAGCAAAAGAAGCTGGACACAAAAGACGCGTCTGTGTTCCTCTCCCACCGTCACACTCACCGGGCGTTTCAGAGCAGGCAGGAGCCATCCGGGCGACAGACAGCAGGACCAGCTTGCCTGCGTGTGGGGAGGAGGAGGATTCGCTGGGAGGAGCATCAGGAACGTATGGGTTGCATGCCTTCTACTCATTTGTAAAAACGCATCAAACTTATATCGTTAGGTCTGTGCATTTCACTGTCTATGGCCGATCCCTCGAGGTGAACATGAAGATTCTACCCTAGGGCTCGGAGGTCAGCGGAAGGTTCTCTCCGAGTTTGGGGGCCAAGACACAAAGGCTGGAGGGGACGATTCTTCAGTGCACTCACGTTCGCACACACGCATGCACACACACACACACACACACACACACACATGCGCGCACACACGCAGATGGCGGCATTTCAGGCCAAGTGCGCCTCCCCTTTGGCCTTTGCCTCGTTTAATGTGGAGAAGGCAGCTGCCTCCCAGCTCCCGGGTCACGGCTCCGTGTCCGCCTGTCAAGATAAGAAGGCAGAGGCAGATGCTGCTAATTACCTGGCCTTTCAAGTGGTCCCCAGCCTCACATCTGGCTCCCGCTCCAGCCTCCAGCTTGAGCCAATAAAAGCCAAATAAAATCACAAAGAGCTAATTTGGTGGTCGGGGCTCTGACAGGCGGCACATGAGGAGGTGTGGGGGCAGGACAAAGACGGGACTGGGAGCAGGGGCCGGAGGGGGGGCCGCTGGCCACCGGCCCCCGTGCCAGCCGGACAGAGGCGGCGAGAACGCCACCCCCGCCTCCGGGGACACGGCGTAGGCTCTGGCCAAGCCCAGAGCAGGTCCTAGGTGGACCTTTGCAGCTTGGACTTCTTTTACCCACGGAGGGAGCACCCCTCCCATGGCGGCCAGAGCCAGAGCTGGAGCCATCTGGGCATTTCCTGCTAGACCTGCAGGTGCAGAAAAGCCCAACGTGAGCCCAGGGTTCTGGCGATCCAGGTTCTCAGGGGACCCAGCTTGTGGGAGAAGGGGGGCCTTGCGCGAATACTGCTGGGGAGACCGACCCCGGAAACGCCTGGGGCTGGGCAGAGCGGACCGTCCCCTGGCACTTGGAGGGCCTCCGAAAAGGCCTCGCCCACGCCCTGTCCCTTTGCCTGAAACCCCAGCCCTGCAGAGCAGCACATCTTAGAGTTGTGAAGGCTTCCGGGTCTGCCGTACACAAATGCCAGTCCTGCCCGGCCGGCAGGGCTCCGAGCTTGAGTGTCGACCTATGAACCAGGGGGTCACGGTTCAATTCCCAGTCAGGGCACATGCCCGGGATGTGGGCTCGATCCCCAGTGCGGGGCGTGCAGGAGGCAGCCGATCCATGCTTCTCTCTCAACATTGATCTTTCTCTCTCACTCCCTCTCCCTTCCTCTATTAAAAAAATAAACAAGCAAGTCCTGGGGGAACGTCACATCCTAGAGAGTGTCATTCTTAAGTCTTACATCTCGGAGAAGAGAGGCAGTCGACGAGACCTCCAGGTGATGGGCCTCAGTTTCCCCACCTGCAAAGTGGTGCCGTGGGACGGGATGGCCTCTCCAATGAGAGGGAAGAGGTGAGGGCCCCGCCCCACTCCTTATCTCCGCCCCTGGCTCGGAGACCGACGGCGACATTCCGCCAGCAGACATGTTTGCTTTGGCCTGCGGAGTGTTTGAATAGAATCGGGCCAACACCGAAACGAGGACAGATTTTGCATCGGACAAACGCCAAGTGCTGCTCCTTTTGGAGAATGGGAAGCTCTGGGGTCACGGGGCGCCCATTCCCGCACGGCAACAGTTGTCCCTCGCCCAGGCCGGCAGCCCCAGGAGAGGGGCATGCAGTGCCCGCTTTGCCTCAGTCCCCACCGCTCCTTACTGTCCCCCACCCTGGCTCCCTTGGCCCATTTCCTGTATCTGCCTGACCCGTGCCGGCCTCTGAGTCATGAACTCATTCTGGATGGTGCTCGCTGGCAGCCCTTCACAGCACCAAGGGCCAGAGACCCCGGGCCCCCTCCCTTCCGGGACTCCTGGGCACTTTTAGCTCCTTGGGAACCCGGGATGGAACCGGGGGGCCCTCCGAAGGCGATGGCGTGAGATGGTTTTGCTAAACATAAAAACCCGAAGGCCGCGGGACCACAGATGTGTTTTTGCAAATGCCAGCAAATTAAAAAAATGTGTGCGTGTGCAGAATGCGATCGGGGGCCAGGGCCTGGCTTTTGTGAAAGAATAAACTCTTGACCAAGACCAAGCAGCAGACTAGCGTTTACAGCGTATGTTTCTTCTGGGCTGCGGCTCCCACGGCAGGGCAGGCTCCTCGCGCCGGTGAGTGGAGAGGCCGCTCCAGCCTTCCTCGGCCGCTGGGGGAGCCGCGGGGCCAGCGCGAGCCTGTGGGGGAACTTTCAATGGCTCCGCAGCAAATGTCAGGCTGTTTGACCTGCTTTTAGAAAGTCACCTTTCAGGCTCCAGGAGACACTCGACACTCGGCAAAGAGATTAGACACTTTCCGACTGACGTGGAAGAAGAGCCGGGACAGGCATGATTCCCGTGGGCGCGGACGCAGGAGAGGACCCCAGCGGTGCCCAGGTCAGCCAGCCCAACGCCAGCGGTTTTGCTTCAAAGGGCAGGGCCACCACTGAGCCACACCGGCCAGGCGTTTCCGTGGCTCTGACGCCTCCCTGTCACCTGCTCAGCAAAAATCCCGGCGTGCCAACGCCCACCATCTTTCCCTGACGGCAGTGACTATGCCGGGTGGCTACTAGTCCTGTGTCGAGTGGTCGATATGGTTTAACCAGCTTACCACAACCTCTTCCTTATTGGCCTCATTTTACAGCTGAGAAAATCAAGGCCTGAGGAGACGAACGGGCTTACCTTCGGTCACAGAGCTAGGATGCGGGATTCAGACATGAGCCTCCCTGACCCGAGGCCACGGACAGAACCGTCAGACCGTCCGCATGCTCTCTCTTCTATAAAACGATGCCAGGAAGGCCCCGTCTCCCCAAACCAGCAAAGGTCAGTGACATCTCTGCAGCGGGCTGCACCCACACACTCTGAGCAGACCATCTCCACAATGGATGCATCTGCACGAGGCCAGGCAGTGATGCTTTTCAAATGCAGGCTAATCGTAGGATCTCGGGCCCGGGAACAGTGAGTGGGCTGACAGAGAGCGGCTCCGGGAAAAAGGATCCTTCCGGCGCCACACCAGGAGCCCCGTGCAAGGTCGGCCTCCTTCGGAAAGCTGCCCGCGCTGTCAGAAGCCAGTGAGAAGGAATCAAGGGCCGGAGTTAGGGAGGCGAGTTCCATCCCTGTTTCTAAAGCTGAATTAGCTGTAAGACACTGGGAAGCTCCGGGGGCTCCGTTTCCCTGTGTGTAGAATGGAATTACATGACGAACCATTTGTCAGTATCCTGCTTTCCTAGTCAGGATCGGCGAGGTGATGCCGCAGTGACAAAGACGCCTGAAATCTGCCACAGTAAAGGTGTGCGTCTCGTACACGTCGCATGTGCCACGGAGGTCAGCAGAGAACCGTGCTCTATCGTCGTAGTCATTCCTCAGGGACTCAGGGCGACAAAGGCTTCCCAATTCATACCCTACCAGGACAGCATGACTCCGATGCCAAAGCCAGACAGCGAGACAGTAGAAGAAAACGACAGGCCAGTATCTTCTAAAAATGTCGATTCAAAATCCTAAACCAAATACTAAGGAAACGGAATTCAGCAGCACAAAGATCTACCCACCCAAACCAAGTGGGTTCAACATAAGGAAATCTATCAGGGTGATACAGCACATTAATAGAGCAAGGGGGGACATATTATCCTCTCAACTGAGGCCGAAAAAAGCATTTGCAAAATTCAACAACCTTTCATGATGAAAGCATTCAATGAAGTGGGAATAGAGCAGAACTTCCCTGACACGATCAAGGCTGGCCCACGAGAAACCCACAGTTAGCACGGATTCTGTAGTGAAAAGCTGGAAGCCTCCCCCGACGATCAGGAACAAGAGGAATGCTTGCTTTGATCACTTTTGTTCAACATAAGGCTGCAAGTTCTAGCCAGAGCAGTTGGAACAGGAAAGAAATGAAAAGGCGCCGGATTTGGAAAGGAAGAAATAAGATGATGCCTGTTCACATATGACATGATCGTCTATGTAGAATCCACACCCCAAAAACAACAACAAAAAAACAATTGTCGGAGCTAGTGGATTCAGCAAAGTTGCAGGATATAAAATCAACACACACAAGTCAGTCGTGCCCTAGCTGGTTTGGCTCAATGGATAGGGCGTTCGCCTGTGGACTGAAGGGTCCTGGGTTCGATTCCAGTCAAGGGTGCAAACCTCAATGCAGACTCCGTTTCTGGCCCTGGTCAGGGTGTGTGCATGAGGCAACCAATCGATGTGTCCCTCTCACATCGATGTTTCTCTTTCTGTCTCTCCCCCTCCCTTCCACTCTCTCTACACATCAATGGAAAAATATCCTTGGATAATGATTAACACACACACACACACACACACACACATCAGTTGTATTTCTATACACGAGCAACGAACAATCCCAAAAGGAAATTAGTAAAACAATTCCATTTACAACAGCAGCTAAAAAATAAAATACTTGGGGATACATTTACCCAAGGAAGTGAGAGATTTCTACACCAAAAACTACAAAACATTGTCGAGAGAATAAAGATGACATAATGTAACAAAAGCCATCCTGTGTTCAGGGTGGGAAGGCTGAAGATGGTAAAGATGACAATATTTACAGTCCATGGCATCCCTATGAAAACCCCAATAGTGTTTTTTGAAGAAACAGAAAAACCTATCCTAAAATTCAGAGCAATTTCAAGGCACACCAGTCAAAACAACCTTGAAGAAGAACAAAGTTAGAGGGCTCACTCTTGCCAATTTCAAAACTTCCTATAGTGACAGTAATCAGAACAGTGGTAGGGCTAGACCGAGATCCATGGAACCGAATGAAGAGCCCAGAAATAAGTCCTCTCCCATGTGGTCAACTGCCTTATGACAAGGGTGCCGAGCCGATTCATGGGGGGAAGGACAATCTTTTCAACAAATGGTGCTGGGGAAACTGGATATCCACAAGCCGAAGGATGAAATTGGACCGGAACCTTAAACGATATGCAAAAATGGACCAAAGGCCTACATTTAAGAGCTAAAACGATAAAACTGTTTGACGTAAAATAGGAAAAATCTTCATGATCTTGAATTTAGCAATGGTCTCTCTTTTTTAAATATATTTTATTGATTTTTTACAGAAAGGAAGGGAAAGGGATAGAGAGTTAGAAACATCGATGAGCGAGAAACATGAATCAGCTGCCTCCTGCACGCCCCCTACTGGGGATGTGCCCGCAGCCAAGGTACATGCCCTTGGCCAGAATCGAACCTGGGACCCTTGAGTCCACAGGCCGACGCTCTATCCACTGAGCCAAACCAGTTTGGGCTTAACAATGGTCTCTTAAGCAGGACACTAAAAGTGGCCACAAAAGGAAAAAAAATTAATAAAATGGATTTCATCAAAATCAAAACGTATGCGCCTCAAAAGACACCATCCAGAGAGTAAAAAGAACCCACACCTCAACAGCAAGAAAGCAAATGACCAAGTTCACAGATGGGCAGAGGACCTGCCAGTTCTCCAAAGAAGACGGGCAAGCGAGCACTACGCACTTGATAAGATGCTCCACACGCTGGCCGTTGGGGAAATGCACCCGAAGCCATGTCACACGCCGGGATGGCTGTGTTCCAGACCAGAATGCCAGTGAGGACGTGGAGAAATGGGGGCCCTCACACTTTGCAGGTGGGGATGCCAACGGGTTCGGCCGCTGTGGAAAACGGAACGGCAGCTCTTCACAAAGCTGACCACCCGTGACCCCTTTCACTCCTCGATCCATATGCGAAAGGATCGCAAACAGGATGCACACACGTACTTGTACGTGCATGACCATCGCAACGTCATTCACAACCAAGTGTCTGCGGACGGACGAATGGATAAGCAAACTGTGGTGCGTCCATACAATACTCCTCAGCCACGAAAAGGAATGACACGTGCCACGACGCGGGCGAACCTTGACAACATGGTGTTAAAGCGACAGAAGCCAGACATAAAGGCCACATATTGTACCATCCGTTGATTTGAAATATCCCCAGTAGGACCATTCATAGAGACAAAAAGGTGATGGGTGGTTTCCAGGGACTGGGGAGTGGGGGAATGGCGAGATTTTATGTAAGGAATATGGAATTTCCACTCAGAAAGACGAGAAAGCTCTGCAGTATAACATTGTGAATGTTCTAAATACTGCTGAGCCCTAGCCAGTTAGGCTCAGTGGCTAGAGCGTCGGCCTGCGGACTAAAGGGTACCAGGTTCGATTCTGGTCACGGGATCCCTTCCTCTCTGAAATCAATAAAAATATTTTTTCAAAAATACATACTGCTGTATGTATATTAAAAAATAAACACCTCCTTTGTAATGGTTAATTTGTTTTGTGTATTACACACACACCTGAGAAACAGATGTTACCATTCTCTATTTACTGATGAGAAACTGAAACTTGTTCAAGGTCATCCAGGGCTTTCTTAGCAGCCAAGGTCAAGCGTCCCAGCTCCGGAATCAAAGGGAAAGCTATGATCAGCCTCAGCCTCAGGGGAGGTGACAGCAAATCAGGAGGATGGGGGAGAGGTGAAACATGAATTGTAGACTCCACATGGAATTTAGAGGCCTGGTAGGTTGTTTGGTTTAAAAAAAAAATTGTGTTTTTTTTTCCGAGGGCACACTCACCTTTCGAGGGCATGCATGTACTTCTTGTGCAGGTGCCAAAGGCCTGAATGGATTCCGTAAGCCCGACCATAAACCCGGCAATGGCCCCCACGGGAGCTGGCGGCCACCGGCACGGGGGTCTCACACGCTGCGGTAAAGTCACCACCGGCCACACCCAGACCCCACCACCCACCGCTCCCGCAGGTTACTGTAGCGCGGGGACCGTAAAGGCAGCAGTTTATAGCAGTCCCACTGCTTTTTCCACCTCAGTCACCGCCCTCTATTTTTGCCGTGTGTGACCAGATTCTGAAGAGATTGAGAGGTTTTCCCAGGCACTGGAATAGCTCTAAGTTTTTAAAGACATAGTTGACGTATACTAAGAAATGGGCGAGGAAAAATGAAAATCGAGATTTGAGATTTATTTCATCTGTATATGCATTTTATTTTTTTTTAACTTTTGCTAAACCATTTGTAAGTGAACCTCAGGACAGTCATGCTCCAGCATGCATTTGTCAAAAACTAGCATGGGTATTTTTCCATAGTACCATTATCTTCTCTAACAAAATCAACACTCGTCTCCCAATAGCATGGAATAATTAGTTCGCATTTAAATCCTCTGAAAATGTTCTAAAAATCTTTTCTTTTAATTAATTTTTAAAGAGAGAGGAAGGGAGAAGGAGAGAGAAACATCCACCGGCTGCCTCCTGCTCGCTCCCTACCAGGGATCAAGCCCGCAATCCCGGCGTGTGCCCCAACCCAGAATCAAACCAGAGACCGCTCGGTGCACAAGATGACGCCCAACCCACTGGGCCAACCGGTCGGGGTTAAAATCTCTTTCAAAGAAGCTTAAACCAGGGCCCAGTAACAGACCACACCTTGCTTTTGGCTGTTCTGCCCCCTGTCCCCCTTTTAGCCGAGAACAATCCCCTCGATCTTGTCTTACTTTTTATTTTATTTTTAAAAATATTTTTATTGATTTCAGAGAGGAAGGGAGAAGGAGAGAGAGAGATAGAAACATCAATGATGAGAGAAAATCATCAATCGCTGCCTCCTGCACGCCCCACACTGGGGATACAGCCCGAAACCCAGGCATGTGCCCTGACCAGGAATCGAACCTTGACTTCCTGGTTCACCAGTCGATGCTCAACCCCTGAGCCACACTGGCCAACCTTGTCTTACTTTTTACATTTCAGATCATTTCCAGGCCATTTGGGCTGCCCAATGACTTTACCATGCTGCCATAAGTTTTTAAATTTGTCTCTGATGCTAAGTGAAATGCCCCAAACGAATTTAGTCCAAATGAACATTTTCGTCGCTAACTCTGGTTGCACCCAGTGGGGAATTTTTTTTTTTTTTACAACGTTCTAAAACGTACCTCAAGGACTCCTGTCCGCAATCTAGTTTTGCATTTCAAACTCGCAATGCCCTTCCAGCCAGCACTGCTTGCGTTATATCTTCAGCGACGCCTCTCACGCTGGTACTGCATACTGACTTTGGACGTAAGTCGTTTTCATAAAGAAAAACAGCAGCCAAAACCGGTTTGGCTCAGTGGATAGAGCGTCGGCCTGCGGACTGAAAGGTCCCAGGTTCGATTCCGGTCAAGGGCATGTACCTGGGTTGCGGGCACATCCCCGGTGGGAGATGTGCAGGAGGCAGCTGGTTGATGTTTCTCTCTCATCGATGTTTCTGACTCTCTATCTCTCTCCCTTCGTCTCTGTAAAAAATCAACAAAATATATTTTTAAAAAATAAAGCTACAGTTCTATTAAAAAAAAGAAAGATAAACAGCACTTCCAAGGGTGGCAGGATCACGCACGATTTCTTTTACTGACCATTCCTGAAAACCACGTTGAGATTTTACATGTTATCTTAAGATCGGAATGTGAAATAAAAGAGGTGAGACGCCGTTACCGAAATCATTTCTGGAGCCGGCGTTTCAGGCATCAGGGCGTGGCCGTGGTCCCCCGGGGGTGATCCTCCGTGGTATGGTGCCGTGACTTCAGTTGGACAAATTGTGGTCGGGAGCGCTGAGCCCTTCGTCATGTGGCCAGTCTCTGTTTCAGGCAGCAAAGTCACTATCATGAAAAAAATGACTCACCCTCGCCGGTTTGGCCCAGTGGATAGAGCCCCGGCCTGCGGACTGAAGGGTCCCAGGTTCGAATCTGGTCAAGGGCACGTACCTCGGTTGCAGGCTCCTCCCCAGTCTGGGCGAGTATGGGAGGCAACCAGTCGATGCGTGTGTCTCTCCCATGTCGATGTTTCTCTCTCTGTGCGTCTCCCCCTCCCATTCTCTCTAAACATCAATGGAAAAATAGCCTCGGGTGAGGATTAAAAAAATAAAAATCAGGCAAGGAGTGAACTCACTAAGAGGACCTGGCGGAGGGGAGGGCAGGTCCTGCAGCAGCTTCCGGGCCCTCCTATTTGTGCCAGTTAATTTACGGACCCAGGGCCGCGCATATTCAGGTCACGTTCAAGCTAAGGGGGGTTGGCAGGTGCCAAGCCCTACAATGGAGGAATTCCCTCCCTCTCCCTCTCCCTCTCTCTCTCTCTCTCTCTCTCTCACACACACACACACACACACACACACACACACATTCACACACCCACTTCCTGCAGGGGATGGGGGCAGCCCCACCCAAGGGAGGCCAGGAGTGTGGCCCCGACCTGCACCAGTGGCCTGGGGACCATGACACACAGAGGGCAGCAGCCTGAGAGGACCGTGAGGGCGTGGCTTCCTGGGGGGCCCAGGGGAGGCGAAGTGGTGGCCCAGAGACGGGAGCACAGGCCTGGGCGAGCAGACAGTTAGACAAGGAGTAAGAAAGAGGCTCTGAGCCCGGCCGGCATAGCCAAGTGGTTGAGCGTGGACCTGTGAACCACGGTGCGATTCCCGGTCAGGGCACAGGCCCGGGTTGTGGGTTCGATCCCCAGTGTGGGGTGTGCAGGAGGCAGCCGATCCATGACTCTCTCTCATCACTGATGTCTCTCTCTCTCTCTCTCTCTCCTCGCTCTTCCACTCTGACATCAATAAAAATATTTTAAAAATGAAAAAGAAAAAGAGACGCTGAAGCCAGACTCCGTGGGGTTTGGTATCAGCGCTGCCACTTACCGGCTGCGTCGCCTTGGACAAGTCACGTCCCCTCTCTGTGCCTCAGTTTCCTCCTCTGGAAAATGGGGTGGTGTTAAGTGCGCCTACATCACAGGGCTGTTGTGGGGATTGTTGCTACCGTGTAGACGGCCACGTTAGGTATTTAACCCGACACGCGGGCACATTGAAAGGGGCCTCCGTGCTGGTGGAAGCGGGGAGGGGTGAGCTGCGGGGAGACGGAGAACAGACAAAGAGAGTCACGGGTATGAGCCGAGCGGGCGGATACACTCCACCCCGGGCACCTAAGATCCATAATTTCTCCAGCTTTTCCATTTTTAAAGAGAATTCTAGCTGTTCAAGTCCCACACGGCTCCCGTCGGAGGCTGCAGCCGGCGCTGGCTGGGCCCCACCTCCTCACCCTCTCCCCGCCCGGCCCAGCGGCTCTGCGGGCCGGCCCAGCCGCCGCCTCCGGCATGCGGGCTCCGGGGCTGGCACAGTGGGCAGGACGGGCCACCGCGGGCCGGCTGCCTTATCGCGCCGGGCAGAACGAACAGCGTGGGGCCTGACACGGGCCCTCCCCGTGGCCACAGCGGGGCGGCCGGCTTTCTTCCTGACCATCTTTGAGCCTGAGATCAGACACAGGGAAAGATTAAAACAAATATGAATTTAATCAAGGGATTCTGCTGTCCTGGGGTGAAACAGGAGCCCGCTGACACACAGAGGCCGGAGCACTGGGGAGCCAGGCTCGAATCAAAGCCGCCTGCTTCCCACTAACCGCTCGGATGATCCTATCGTCACAACGAGAAAGGAAAACAATTATTTATTCTTTTTGATGTTGCAGCTCAGCAGCGACTTGCTTTCTGAAGAGCAAGGTCAAAACCAAGTTATTGTTTCTGCCTGAAACTTTGACGGGCACGCAGAGTTCCTCCGTGTGACCTACTTCCGTGCGAGGTGCGGGCAGTGGGAGAGGCTGCTGGCTTCTGGGCCGCGGGCGGTGCTTTCTCCCGCCTCCGCCTCTCATCCCTCTTCCCCTCTCTTCCCGTGAAAGACCCGAGTATGAAGTCGTGGGGAACTCTGAGGCGGCGAGCAGTGTGTCTGTCCCGGGGGAGAGCCAGGAGCCGAGTTCTCTGGAACGATCCCCCCCACCGCGCCCCCCCCCTCCCCCCAGGCGTGAGGCTAAAGGCCCAGGATACACCCACGAACACCTCAGCAGACCTACTATTTTCACGAGCGTGGGCCCAACTTGCAATGTCCAGCCCCTGTGTGTCTTCCTCTGCTACCCAGAGCCCTGACCAGAAGGCCAGTGAGTCCCCTTCCCCTCCCCCCGCCCCGGCCCTGGGGGGCAGCCTGAGCCAATGATGGTCGGGGCGTTGGTGGGCAGGTGCCCGGGCCCTCCGCCTCGAAGGGGTGACTCAGGGGCATCTGTTCCACACACTCCCAGCCGTCCCCAGGGGCACTGGGCTCTGGTGGCTCACGGTGACACTGGCTTGATTTTGCATGTTTTGCCAGCGCCTGCCTTCTCTGCACGGCTTGCAGTCCCACGGCTCACACCGGCTCACGGGAGCCCGGCCCGCACATCCCTGTCCAGCTCTTCACCCGGCTGTGGCATGCCGGGAGCTGGAAGTCAGCCACGTGGGCGCATTTACACCAGGGCAATCAGCAGACGCTACAACCCAGGGATTTCACTTATTTATTTATTTCAGAAAACCAGTTCACCTTCACATCACTGCTCACTGTCCGGCTCCCTCCTCGGTGTGTCTTGGCATCACCTCCCAAACAAAGGAACTTGTACACACGCCCTTACTCAGGGTCGGCTCCTGGGGAAACAAAAATTCACACAGCTCCCGAGTCTGGAGACCAAGAGCAGTCAGCTCGCTCACAAGAAACGGGAAATCCTGTTCCAGGCTTGTCCTCTGCTGCTGGCCCTCCATCCTACCGCCTCCACCACCCCCTCCCCTTCCCCCCCTCCCCGTGCCACACACACACACACCCTGCACAGCCCTGTCTGTCCCCGACCCTCCCCACACCCTCCGAGGACACCCACGGCTTACACTCACCAGCACCCTCTCTGCTCCCGCTGGCGGTGCCACCTGGCCTCCCTCGGGGAGGTGCGAAGGGGTCTCAGTGGTCCCCCTGCTCCCCTCCTGCACATCTAACCCTTCACCACCGGGAGCGAGTTTTTCTCACCGAAGATGCAAAGCTGAGGAGGGCAGCCCTTGGACCTGGTCCGAGCCCTGTGACCTGCTGTGGCCGGACAACGAGGCTGAAGTGATGGGGCGCCCAGTCTGGGCCCGGCCTGGCGAGGGCATCGCTGTTTCTTATCTGTGACGTCGCACCCAGGCGCTGTGCTGGGGGGAGTGGGGGGTCCAGCCCCCGTGTGCCTTCCTCGAGCAACCAGAGCCCTGACCAGTGGGCCCACAGAACGAGCTGTAGGCTGCGCACCCCTCTGACTCCCCCAGCATAGGGCTGATCTCTGAAAACAAGAGCACGTGCGGGGGGTGCGGGGGGTGCGGGGGGTACAGGGGGGTGGAATGGCCGGTCAAACCCCTCCCCAGCTCCCAAGAGACAGACCTTCGAACCTTAAAGGAGGCGAGTGAGACGGGAAGGGGACCCAGGGCACAGCCGCCTCCTTTGCGGGGATGGTGGGCGTTGGCAGCTGCCTGGGGCCCTCACGCCAGGAGGCCACGCACTGCACCTAAGGTCAGCCGGGCCGGCGCAGCGGCCCCTCCCAGTCCCGAAAGGCCCAGGCGCCCTTGCCCTTCCCGAGGGGAAGGAGGAGGGCGCCTCAGCATTAATAGCGCTGGCGGCAAGGTAAGGCCGCCTGCCCGCCCACTCCTCGCCCTCGCCCGCAATTATGCCAGCGAGGCTTTCATCCCCACGCGCGCTCGCGGGCAGGTGATTGTTGTGTGCCGGCCTTTTCTAGTCTCCTCTGCCTTTCATGCCCGGGGGACCGTGCCGCGGGGTCAACGCGCCCTCCCCCGGCTCCGGTCCCTTTAGAAAAACACCCAAAGCCGTAATTTGTCTCAGAATTTCTTTTGAAACAGCTACAAGAAAGACTAGCGACTGCTCTTTTCCCTCTGTTTCTGATCCCGGCCATCCCTTTATCTGGCTTCCATTAGAGCCTCGGCCGCGCCTCTTTTGTGGGGGAGACTTGAGAGCGCGAGGCAGTTTCCCAGCCGCTGTGATGTTGCTAAAGATTAAAAAGGAGCTTTGAAGCCGCACCAGTTCCATGCGCGCCCCCTCGGTCCCGGACCTCAGCAAGACCCACGCCATCTGGCAAACCTGCCATGAAGACAAAATAAAGTGATTGAAACAGTCTCTTCAAAGCCACCGCGGCAGATTTGTTGATTCGAGCGTTATCTCTCCTGCGAGGCCCTCAGAAGTCACCAGAACACCTAGGCAATCTCAGGCAGGCCTCGGTGGAGCGGTGGAGCCGGCCGGGCCGAGGCTCAGAGGGGCTGGGCCTGGCGGGGCTGAGGGATGGGCTGCAGGCCGCTGGCTCGCTGGACGCTGGATGCGGGCCCGGGACACGCAACAGCTGGATGCAGCGCCGGCCCTAATGACGGCTGGCAGAGAGGCCTCCCCCGACTCCCGCCTGGGGTCCCCCCGCAGCGGGGGCGCCTGACACCCACCAGACGGACAGGGCGGGAAGCCGCCTGCTGCGGGGGCTGCCGAGCAGAAGGGGGGGCGGCGGGGAGATGAAAGCCTGCTGCCCTAATTGCAACCGACAGCCCATTAGTAACGCCCTGGCAGCTTCCACATCAGGCTCTGCTTCTCACGGCTCCCGGCTGGGCAAGGCCTGGGCAGATGGCTGTCTGCGGGGCCCATGGGAGGGTCTCCCTTGGCTGGCTGAGCCCGGGACGAGCGACCATCCCGAAGGGACAGAACCAAAGTCCGTCCTCCATTAACGCCGCCCAACACCCGCGTGACCCCGAGCCCAGCCCTCTCTGGGCCTCAGATTGTGCTCCTGCAAAAGGGGCAGAGCCCAGCTGGCGGGACTCAGAGGTTGAGCATTGACCTATGAACCAGGAGGTCACAGATCGATTCCCAGTCAGGGCACAGGCCTGGGTTGTGGGGTCCACCCCCAGTGTGGGGTGTGCGGGAGGCAGCCGATGAGTGATTCTCTCTCATCATTGATGCTTCTATCTCTCTCCCTCTCCCTTCCTCTCTGAAATCAATGAAAATATTTTTTTAAAGGGCAGAGTCTACCCCCATGAGCAGAGTTCCTCTCGTCCTGTTGGGTAGCAGTGCTGAGCCCAGAGCCTGGACCATGGGCGCGCTGCTGGCCCGGATGGAGAACCTGGAGCAGATGCCATCGGAGCCAGCTGAACAGAGGCCCCCGACACAAGGGGCTACAGTCCAGAAATTGGTGGCACCACCCTCCATACCCCTGCAGACGTGAGGACACACAAGTCATGCTCCTCTCGGTCACTCGGCGGTCCTCGCGCTACAAGCTGGGAGTCGGGGTACACTATTCAGGCGCTGGGGGAAATTGGGGCCCATGCACAGTCCTGAGAGGGCCAAGGCGGGGTCAAGAGGGAGTGGGTGGTCCTCTGGGTCCCCCTCCTCCCTCCGGCGAGCTTCTCGGCTTGTACCTGTGACACACCTTGGGCTTCGGGTAAAACCTCCGGCTTGTTTTAAGGCTCTGCCGATTCCAACACGAACACGATGTGACCGCTGCAGGTCTACCAGGCTCTGCTCCTTCCTTCTAGCACCCCAGGCTCCAGGAGGTCGGTCAGACCCCGCTGAGCACAACTAAGAGCTCAACCCCGTTCTACCCAGTTTCAGCGAAACGGTGGACTTACAGAGTCTGACCCGGATCAGCCACCGGGATCCACCAAAGGCCGACTCCGCACTCCCCCTGGGAGGATGTAACCCCTGCTGCTCCCCAGGAAAGCTACCTGTGGATCTTCACACCCGCAGAGGATGGGATAAATCGCATTCTGCTCCTAAACCAGAGGGAGGACCACTGGTCACAGACCGGGGGGACCACTCACCCATCCCTCTCCCTTCGCCCCCTCCCGCTGGCCCTTGCAGGACCAGGCAGGGTTCCAGCTCCTCCTTCGCTGCCCTGAACCTTTCGGGGGCCCAGAGAGGGAGCTCCTCGTCACAGCTGGCCCCCACCACCCTCGCTTCCTCCTAAAAGCACAGCTGGCCCAGGGTGGGAGGCCCACAGCGGAGACTTCCTGGCATCTCGGCAGGGATATGCCAGCATGAGATTAGGCCTCCCGCTGTGCGTCCTCCCCGCGGGAGGCAGGAAGTCCGGCTCCCAGAGAGGCAGGGCCACAGAGCAGCACATGGGAACGGCAGCTGCTCACCAACCCTCCTTTTCTAACCATGCTTCCCCATCTTCTCTGTCTGGTGAACTCCTACTCATGCTGCAAAACCCATCTCCAAGTCACTCCTTTAAAACATTTCTAACTTTCCTTCTCCCTTGGTTCACATGCCACATCAGACACACCTGCCTTGGGTAGGTCTGAAATTAAATGACGATAACTTTTCCAGGAAGAGTAAACATCTGGAAATCAAAGGACCTCAGTGCAAATCCCTGCTCCCTTATTCACCAGCTGTGAGACCTTAGACATGTGATTTTGTTCTTTCTGAGCCCCAGTTCCCCATCAATAAATTTGGTGTGTGAGGGGGGAGAAACTTATAAGGTAATATACATCAGGAGCCTACAATTATGTCCAACACGTAGAAGCACTTAAGAGAAGTGAATTTCACTCCTTCCCTAACAGAATGTGAGCTCTCAAGGGCAGGAACCAGCTTTTCATTCATTCATTCATTCATTTACTCAATCATTCACTCATTCATTCATTCAGCCATCATCACGGAGCTGATGTTGAGGAGGTAGCCCTGAGTCAGAAGCCGGGTTCTACAGCAGGTCCGGGTGCCCCTAAATCTCCCGGTTGCTCTTCCTCGCCCGTGGACCTCCAGCACCTGCTGTAGCTGACGCTGTCCGCACCCGTCCCAGGCAGGTGAGCCAAGGGCAGGTCTGCAAAGTTCAAGTGCAAGTGGCCTGAACCCAGGAACTCCTAGTCTGACAGCAGAGGGCAGAGCCGCATTCCCCCCGATATTGTTGACTCTTAGTCTGATGGGAAAGACACGTTTACCGCTGGCCGAAGAATTCCCCGTCTGATGGGGGAGACACGTGGCTCCTGCACGTGGCCCCGCCTGTCACTGACGGGGTGAGATTGTTCCTGTCACAGGAGGGCACCGCCTCTGACGGGCGAGGCCGTCTGTGCCCACAGATAGCTCTCGCGTCAGATAAAACAACACGAATGGAAAAAAGAGATCAATCCCGGGGCCCTTTGAAAGCCTCGCTGCGCAGTGTCTCTATCTGTCTGCAGACGCGAAGCGATAGCCCTGGCTCTGCAGACGCACCGCAGGGCTGGACACAAATGACACAGCATCCTCGCCTCGGAGCCTCCGGCCCAGCCCCCTCGCCAGAGGATCCAAGCCAGCGCTGGCCCGAGGCCCCTGTCCCTGGCATCTCCTGCCAGCCTTGCCAGGGGAGGGAGGCTTTCTCATGATCAGGGACATCTGGGCTGGCCGGGATCCCGGAGGCCACCGACATGAAAAGCGAGGGGCCCGGCGGAAACACCATCTGCACATCATAACGCAGCTTGGTTCCCGGAGGCCGCCTGCAGCTGCGGCCGGGCTGGCCGGGGACACGCAGAGGAAGACACCAAGCAGCCAGGAGGGGGACAGAGGGCAGAGCCAGACTGGAGTCGTTTCCACCGACATGCCACGCACTTGGGAGATGAAAGCCACTGGATTTGTCTCCCTGTCGCTGCTGGGTCCAAAAGCTGCACCAGCCCCGAAGCTGACTGGGCAGCATGAACAGTACCCAGCTGTGCTCATGGGCTCAGATTCTAGAGCTCTGCTGCCTGGGTTCGAATCCCGGTCCCCTCCTTCAACGAGGGGGTAGACTTCGCTGAGCCTGTTTTCAGACCTGCGCACTGGAGATGGTAAGAATCCTATCCCCTACCACGGGGTTGCTGTGAGAATTCAAAGAAGTAATACATGCCTGGAACCCTACACTTAAGATTTTTGCAGGTGTTATATACGTCGATAACATTTCATTATAAAAGAGGGTGCCCTAGCCGGTGTGGTTCAGTGGATAGAGCGTCGGCCTGCGGACTGAAGGGTCCCAGGTTCGATTGCAGTCAAGGGCACATGCCTGGATTGTGGGCTCGATCCCCAGTAGGGGGCGTGCAGGAGGCAGCCAATCAATGATTCGCTCTCATCATTGATGTTTCTCTCTCTCTCTCCTTCTCCCTTCCTCTCTGAAATCAATAAAAGTAAAAAAATAAAAAATAAAAAGCCCTGACGGGTTTGGCTCAGTGGATAGAGCGTCGGCCTGCGGACTGAAGGGTCCCAGGTTCGATTCCGGTCAAGGGCATGTACCTTGGTTGCAGGCACATCCCCAGTAGGGTGTGTGCAGAAGGCAGCTGATCCATGTTTCTCTCTCATCGATGTTTCTAACTCTCTATCCCTCTCCCTTCCTCTCTGTAAAAATCAATAACAAAATATATTAAAAAGAAAAAGAGGGCATGTGTGTCCCCCGCCTGATTTAAAGAGGTCCTCAGCCACTGTTGGCTCTTATCATCTTTGTTATCTCCCCTCCTAGACACCATCCTTCCTGAGGCTCTTGGAGCTGGCACCTGCAGCGGGTAGAGCTACTGGGGATATTTCATTGGCCATCCTCTGCAAGGCCCCGCCCCCAAGGCCACAGCTGATTGGACAAGGCGTAGGACATGGCCAAAGCAAGCTCATGTATGGCGGTTGAGTCGACTGTGGATTGTGGATTGGTGATCACATTGAGTCATGTAGAGCAAAGGAAGGAGGAGGAGGAGGAAAAAGAGACGGGTATAGAGGAAAAAGACACAGGGTTCCCGAGAGAGACAGAGAGAGAGAAAGAGAGAGAGAGAGAGAGAGAGAGAGAGATGAGAGAGGGAGCGGAGACCTCCAATCCCAGGCTTTTTCTTTCCCAGTAGACGAAGCTGAACGGTATCTCCTGACCTTGGACCCTATGAGATGAGTCCTGCCAAGAAGCAGGACACGTATGTACATGTGCACACATACCACACAGCACATCACATGCATCCTACCCACATCCATGCGCTCACTCCTTTTCACTTTCTCTTTACAATTCCTCTCCCACATCTGAACACCTATGCCTAGCACAGTGCCTGGCACAAGATAGGTACTCAACAGAACTGATGGAGGACAAAACTGATGGAGGGAGGGAGGGAGGCAGGGAGGGAGGGAGGGAGGGAGGAAGTGAGGGAGGCAGGGAGGGAGGGAGGGAGGCAGGGAGGGAGGGAGGGAGGGAGGAAGGGAGGGAGGCAGGGAGGGAGGGAGGTATGGAGGGAGGGAGGGGGACAGGGAGGCAGGGAGGGAGGCAGGGAAGCAGGGAGACAGGCTGGGAGGGAGGGAGGCAGGGAGGGAAGCAGGGAGGGAGGGAGGCAGGGAGACAGGGAGGCAGGGAGGCAGGTCCTTGTGCTTTCTCTTGCCCATCGGATCAAGGACTGCAGGTTTATCTTTGTCTCGGCAGAATCTGAGTCCCACCGACTTCTGAGGTTGTCAGCAGTGGGCCCTGTGCTGGACTCGCTGCCCTCCAGCAAGCAGTGCCGAGGCCACGAGGGCAGAGGCGGCCCAGACCCCCACAGGGGCTCACGCAGAGGCAGGCGGCTGGGGCAGCTCCTGGAAGCTGCCTTGTCAACAGGCTGTCACAGCGAATCGCCTCGGGCCGCTGCATCCCCGGAGCTGCCCAGGGAGCCAGCCTCAGCCCCCAGCACGCACACGCTGGCGCCAGGTTGGCCGGTCCATGCTGCCAGACTGGGGCACCTGTTACAGCCACCGGGGCCTGGGCTCTGGAAATGCCACCTCCCCCCCCCCCCCGCCCTGCCCCCCCAGGACACAGGGCAGGCACCCCCAGAGTACCCTCCCCCACTCCCTTCTGCTCCTTCACACTCCACTCTTCCCTTCCCTGGCCCTCGTGCCAACCACAGAGGCCGCGCAGGACTGGTTCTGCTCATTCCCCAGAGGGGAAAACCGAGGTTCAGACCAAGACAAGAGAAGAAGGAAGTAGCCCAAGGACAACTGGCCTTGGGGGTGCCTCGCCCAGAGGGGCTCTGAGGAGCCCAGAAGGGCAGAAGTGAGCGTCTTGGGCCCCTGATGTTCACGGCCTTTAGTCCACCTGGGTCACGGGGTCAGCCACCAAGAAGCCTCTTTCCTCTGTCAGCCATGAGGGGATAGCTGTGAGGGGTCCCCGCCGGGCTCCCCCAGAACTGCCCCGTCGGCCAGGTGCCCAGCACATCAGCGGTGCTGCGAGCTCCTCCACTGGGGCGCTGAGGTCCGCAGGCGCAGCGGGCTGGGAGCCTGGCTCAGGGTCAGGAGTCTGGCCGGCCACTGCCTCGGCCCCCGGGCCTCTCCTGAGAGGCCTGGGCCTGAGAGAGCGGCCAGAGGCCACTTCCTGGGAGCGCCATACACCCCAGGGGGCAGCCTTCCCCAGCGGCTTTCTCTTCCACCTCCTCCTCCTCCTCTGACTCTTCAGGAGGCCACCTGTCACTTCCTGTCTCTGTCCCCAACCAAAAGGACCCTCAGGAGAGAAGGAATCCTTAACAAAACAGTAGCAATTATTCATCCTTCACCCAACACGTATTTCCAAGCGACTGTGCTGAGCCCAGCGTGGCTGGAGGCTGCCTGGCACCATCGCAGCCACAAGCCAAGAGGGCGACAGAGGTGGCTAGCAAGACAGAAGTCGCACTCTCGGGGGTAACCGCACCCCAAAAGTGACAGCTCCTCACCTTTGCCATGTTCTGTTGGTAGGAGCAGGTCTCTAGGACATAAACCCCAGGAGGCAGGAACCCGGAGGGGTCCTTGTAGCGTCGGACCCACACAGGGAGGTTCGGTTCAGTTAGCACGCTGTGTGCCTGTGACGTGCCGGCACGGTCCTGGAGCTGGGATAGAACGTGAGACCAGGTAGGGTTTCTATCTCCCGGGAACTTTTTCTGCGAAGTGTTTTCCACTTCCTGCTCTTACTCATTTTCCCGGGCTGTGGGGGGGCGGGGGGCGCTATACAGGACCTGTGGAGGGGGAGGGAATTACTCCCTCTGCAGTGTGACTGTGTTAACCAGACCCTCTTCCTCCATCCCGGGGTCGTGGGAGGGAAGAAAAAGGCACAGAGAGTAAGCTAGCGCCAGGGGCACAGCAGGGGTCACTGTGCGGGCTGTGGATGCCAAGGGAACAAGACCAGACCCTGCCCTGGGGGAACAGACAGGTACACTCATGGGTTTGGCCTGGAGCAAGGCATGCCACGGCAGAGGCCAGACCCACAGGGCAGTGGGCATAGCGGTTCTCTTAGAGCAGCGGTTCTCAACCTGTGGGTCGAACGACCCTTTCACAGGGGTCGCCTTAGACCATCCTGCATATCAGATATTTACATGACAATTCATCACAGTAGCAACATTACAGTGATGAAGTAGCAACGAAAATAATGTTATGGTTGGGTCACAACATGAGGAACTGTATTTAAAGGGCCAGAAGGTTGAAAACCACTGCCTTAGAGCAAAAAGGGTTAAAGCCAATGGTGGAAACCAAGCTTCACCCCATACTTGGAGGCCTTACCATATCAGCACCTGCAATTTTTACTATTAGAATTGCTAGGTCGCCAAAGGAGGAACACACAGGCCAGAGTGGTGAGGGAATACGAATTTATTCGATCATCCGCACACCAGGTGGCTGAGCCTGGATGGCTCCAGCACCCAGTGAGGGGAGTCAGCGGCCTTTAAAGGACTTTTGGCGGGATTTTTTTCTGGGCGGAGACTTCTTTATGCAGACCTGGAGTGGAGAAAATGGAATGTGGTCATCACAAGTGAAAAGTGGTCTTCAGCAAAGGGGATGTCCATAGTGAAATGACCTGAAAAGCCAGTTCCCAGGGGAAGGGTATCAACTCAATTGCTCCATCAAACCTAACCAGAATCCCTCCGTTACCAGCCAGTGTGCTGGCTGTGCTGGATCCGGCATCCAGGACAGGGCTCCATAAATATTGTTCAATGGGGACAGAAATAAGGGGAAGTGGGGTAGGAGGGGAAGAGGAAGGGCGATGAAAAGAAAAGGCAGAGGAAGAAAGAGTGGAGGGAGGGAGGGAAGAGAAAGGGGGAGGAAGAAGGAAAGAAACAGGAGGCGAGAGAAAAGAAGGAAAATATGCAGCGAGGGAAAGAAAAAGACAGAGAAACAGAGATTTGGAGGGAGGGAAAGAGGCAAGAGAGGGACAGAGAACGGAGGAGAGGGGAGGGAGAGCAACACAAGAAAGGGAAGATTCGGGGCAGTGGCCCCGCCCCGGCCCCGCCCCCAGCCCGGACTCCGCCCCCCGGCCCGCAGGCTGCAGCGCCCCCTCCAGCCGCCAGGGGCCGCCACGCGCCGCCGGCCGCTCCCCGCGTGCGCCGCGGGCCCTCTCTCCCGCCTCCGCGCTGGCCGCTCGCCGACCCGCCGCCGCTCTCGCGCTGCGGCCGCGTCTCGTTCGCCGCGTCTCCGTGAGGGGCCTCGCGCCGCCGGCGCCCGCCGTCCCCCTGCCTCGCGGCGCTGGGTCTCGCGGGCCCCGCTCCCGCCCTCCGCTCGCCTGGCCCGGACCGGAAGCGGCGGCGCACGGCCTGGGCCTGGCGCGGGGGGCGGGCACCGGGGCCCGGGCGGACATGGGCAAGAAGCACAAGAAGCACAAGTCGGACAAACACCTCTACGAGGGTGAGGAGTGGGCCGCGGGGGCGGGGAGGCGGGGGCCGGCGGGCCGCGGCCGCTCCGGCGGCTCTTCGCGCCTTCGACTCCCCCTCCTCGAGCGCCCGAGGCGGCCGGGCCGCGCCTCCCCCGGGCAGGCCCGGACCCGCGACGGGGGCGCGGCGCAGACCCGACGGGCGGGGGCGGGGCGGCCACGGGACCCCTGGCCCCGGCGGGGCGCGGAGGGCGGCGTTCGGGGCACCCACTGGGCGAGTGCCCGTCGCTCAACAGGTGCTTCGGGGGCGCCCCCTGCGGGCCCAGCGCCGCCGGCCCCCCGCCCCGCGGCCCCTGCACGGTGGGCCCCCCGTGAACCGGCCTCTCCCCGCCCCCCAGAGTATGTGGAGAAGCCCCTGAAGCTGGTCCTGAAGGTGGGCGGGAGCGAGGTCACCGAGCTCTCCACCGGCAGCTCGGGGCACGACTCCAGCCTCTTCGAAGACAAGAGCGAGCACGACAAGCACCGCGACCGGAAGCGGAAGAAGCGGAAGAAGGGCGAGAAGCAGGGGCCCGGGGAGGAGAAGGGCCGGAAGCGCCGGCGCGTGAAGGTAAGTGCGGCCGGGCCCGCACCGGCGGTGCCTCCGCCGCCTCCCGCTCCCGCCCCCGATGGAACCGGCCGGTCCGGGCCCTGCGCCTCTTTAAAGGCCGCCCCGTTGCGAGGGGGCGCGGGGCTGAGTGGGAACACCGGCCGCCGCTCCGGGGGATGGTTTATGCTCCAGCTGCGCTCGCACCGGGTGAGGGAGCCGCCGGCCCACCTGCCGGGCCCCGGGACCAGGTGGGCGGGACTCGGTTCGGCAGCGAATGGGATCCGCCCAGGTCCACACCTGTGGTTCCGAAATAAAGGTCCTCCCGATGCCACGCGCGCTGAACGGGCGGCTCCCACCTTTCCAAACAGCGTTTGCGTCTGTCGAAGAGAAAACTGGATCGAGATCTTTCGGGGACAGGACACCAGGCGTGAAAATAAGCATTTTCTGAACCGTTGGTAGTTAGTAGATGGAGAGTAAGTCCCTGCCACCTGGGTGTGCAGGCTGAGCGAAATCGTGATCACGCCCCGCCCTCCCCGGGACGCTCACCTGCCTGTCTCTTCAGCGTCTTCATCTCACCTGCCGAGTCAGTAAGCCGGAACGGAACGCAGTGGGCCGTCTCCCTGGAGCAGGCATTGGGCTGTTTCTCATTTTCTTACTGTTTCGGCCAGGGCTGCAGTAAATATTCTTGTAGACACAGGAGTTAGGGGTGCTGCCCCCCCCCCCATGCAGTCGAAAATCTGCATGCAGCCTGACTCCCCAGAAACTTGAGTTGTCCCCCAGTATCCAGGAGGGATTGGTTCCAGGACCCCCCAGGATCCCAGCTTCCAAAGACGCTCACATTGACGTAGGTCAGTGCATACACTCAGCCCTCCCCCCCGGGACTCCCGACAGCAGGTGGAAAGCAGCAAGGCATTTACTGAAGAAAATCCACAGGGGGCTGCACCCACTTCCGTGTTGTCAGGGTCGAGTGGACACTGAAGGGAAGTGTCTCCAGGGTGTGCGCCCCGGGGTGGGAGGGCTGCGGGGTCGGTGAAGGCCTCTTCGGCCTCCCTGTCCTAGGTCCTGTTCCTGGTTCAGCTGCTGGCTGTACCCGTGTACTCACCCATCCATCCGCAAGGCATGAGCCCCATTTCTCTTCATTTTCATCAGAACCTGACATGGACAGACATGTGAGTTTTTGCTGATCAGAGATGTGGAATGCCTTCTAGTTTTTACAGGTGTAATTCCTGGAGGTCTAGGGAGCTTGCGCCCATTTCCTGACACTTCGGGTTTCTTCTGGGAATTACCTATGATGCTCTTCACCCATGTTCCGTTGGGTTGTTTGCCTTTTGTAGATGTTCTTCATGTGATCTTTGCTAAGACCTTGAGGTGTGTGTGTTGCAGGTACTTGTCTCTGTCGGTAGCTGGCCTTTCAGTTTGTTTAGGGGAGCACCAACTCCCCTGTTGTCTTTATTCCCAATGATGCCGCCTCTGTGATACCCAGACTCGCTGTGCGTGTGGGTCTGTTTCTGGGCTCCGCGGTCTGTTCTCTTGGTCGGTTTGTCTATCCCTGTGTCAGACCACGTTGTCTTCATTACTGTCACTTCATACAGGTGCTGTGTACCTGGTAAGACTCTCTCATGGTAAACTTTTTCAAACCTGTTCTGGCGGCTCTTAATTTTGACTCTTTTTTTTTTTTTTTAATATATTTTATTGATTTTTTACAGAGAGGAAGGGAGAGGGATAGAGAGTTAGAAACATTGATGAGAGAGAAGCATCGATCAGCTGCCTCCTGCACACCCCCTACTGGGGATGTGCCTGCAACCCAGGTACATGCCCTTGACCGGAATCGAACCTGGGACCCTTCAGTCCGCAAGCCAACACTCTATCCACTGAGCCAAACTGGTCGGGCAGTTTTTTCTACTCTTGAGTCATAAAGATTCTTTTCTCTGAAGTTTTAAAGGTTTGCTTTGTACATGTCAGTCTGCGATCCTGGGGTTTACTGTTGTGTCTGGTGTGAGTAGAGACTGTATTCATTTTTCTTTTTCCATGCGGATGACTGTTTGTCCCAGCACCAACTCCCCTGTTGTCTTTATTCCCAACGATGCCGCCTCTGTGATACCCAGACTCGCTGTGCGTGTGGGTCTGTTTCTGGGCTCCGCGGTCTGTTCTCTTGGTCGGTTTGTCTATCCCTGTGTCAGACCACGTTGTCTTCATTACTGTCACTTCATACAGGTGCTGTGTACCTGGTAAGACTCTCTCATGGTAAACTTTTTCAAACCTGTTCTGGCGGCTCTTAATTTTGACCTGCAAGATAAGTTATACGCTTGGCTTGTCAGATGCCATGAAAAATCCCATCTTCCAGTTTGGATTGGCATTCCATTCCATTTCTAGATAACTCTGGAGAGAACTGACTCACGAACATGGTGTATTTCCTTTATTCGGGTCTGCCAGTGTCCTTTCAGTAATATTTCATACTTTTTCCCAAAACATATTCGGTGTTTTTATTAGATTTATTCCTAGGTATGTTATCTTGCTTTTAGGAATAGTGTTGTTTTCTAAGTGGTTATTTCTGGCCTATACTGTCAAATCACTTTTCTTCCCTTTGTGAACATGTTATTTTCTCCTTTTCCAGTAGATGGCAGCAAAATACATGAAGATTTTTTAAAAGAATTTTCAGTGGCGTCTTATTTTTTTCCACTGAAATGAAGATGATTTAGTTTAAAGGTATTCTGAGATATTTCTACATTACCTCCCTTTGTTCCATTTAGGAGGATAGAAAGAGGCGCGATCGGGACCGTGTGGAGAATGAGGCAGAAAAAGACCTCCAGTGCCAGGCGCCTGCAAGATTGGACCTGCCCCCTGAGAAGCCTCTCTCGAGCTCTGTAGCCAAACAGGAAGGTCAGAGCAACGGTGAACTGTCCTGAGTGAGGAGGCTGACACGGCCAGGGGAAGGCACTGGGTTTCTAGCTTTCAAGTTAAAGCTTGAAAGCCTTTTAACGGAATTTTTAAGTTTTCTTACTTCTCTGATGCATACGACCTTTAAATTAGCTGCAGTTTTGAATTCATACTTACTTATAAGGGAAATGGAGTTTCTGTGTGAGGTGCTTAATGATGGGTATGAATAAGTCATATAGAAAGGAAATCAGCTAAACAGGACTCTGCAGAATCTGCCTTTTTAAAGTGCTCTTTTCCTTTCTTCTTTGCCTTAGAAGTAGAACAGACGCCCCTGCAAGAAGCTTTGAATCAACTGATGCGACAGTTGCAGAGGTAAATGGCTTTTCCAGTCCTTTTGTAACGTGGACGTTGAAAGGAGAAAGATAGTATCCAAAACACTTTTCTGTTTTGATTATTTAAAGCCCCATTGCGTGGCCGGCATCCGAACGCACTTGATTTTAAAGTGGATGATAAATATTTTGCCTGGCAGGGAAGCCCTCCAAGAGGCTGGCTTTTAGATGTTCTCGTTTAGTTTGTTTGAACTGGCAGCTTGAAGAGTGTTACGTAATATTCTTAATGGCAGATTTCTTTTTAATCTGAAGTAACTTCTGATGTTCAAGCTTTAAACCAGGAATAAACAATACAGATAGTTCCACTTTGTTTATAGATAAAAATGCCTTCTGTGTATTTGCGCAGTGCTTATCATACTGTGAAAGTTCAGCGATTACTAAGCCTGGGGCAGGGGGCAGAATACTATAAATAGGACTTGTGCCACTTTTAAATGAAATTGGTTCTAAAAATTTCAGTATCTAGATTAAGCCAATGTTAAGTTTGTACAAGGGGAAAGAATAAGTCAGTGTTTATTAAAATGTTCTGATACTCCTCTATACTCAGAATTTCAGTTTTTAGCTGAAAGACATGTCCCTGGCAGAGGATTCGCAGGTGCAGGGCATGCATTCTAAGAATGCAGTTGACCAGTGTGGGAACACCACTTCGGTCGTGGGGCTCTGTATCAAATGACTGCTCTCGGGGGTGGAGATGATCTCTGAAGAGGGCCTCACAGACGGCCAGTGTCGTCGTTCACAGTAACTGCTGTGGCAGCACCCATCTGCACGTGGAAGGTCCAGGCAGGGTGTTCCTGCTTATTCTCGGGTGTTAGTCTCCTTGCTTGGGCATCGTGCTGGGAAGAGCAAAGGCAGAGTTCCGGGCCTATAACGTGGTAAATACATTTTAAAAGTCACTGCTATTGTTAGTTTTTAAGCCATTTTTTATTGTCATGATGATTTAGAATCAAAAAATTTTAGTATGCCAGATTTCCAGAGGAAAAGCCACTCTGATGACCTAATTATATAAAACAATGGTTCTCAACCCTGTCAGTCCTGGAAATACCAATGCCAAATGCTTCAGTGCCAGTACCAGGACTCAACCTTAGAAACACCAGTGCCTGGACCCACCCTCCTTCCTCACGCAATTTTTTATTTTTAAATATATGTCTTTATTGATTTCAGAGAGGAAGGAAGAGGGAGAGAGAGATAAAAACATCAATGATGAGAGAGAATCATTGATCGGCTCCCTCTTGCACGCCCCCCCACTGGTGATTGAGCCCGAAACCCAGGCATGTGCCCTTGGCCGGAATCGAACCCGGGACCACTCAGTCCGCAGGCTGACGCTCTACCCACTGAGCCAAACTGGCTAGGGCCTCACGCGATTCTTATGCCCTGGGTCTGAGGTAAGCCTCCCCTAGCCCACTGGAGTTTTTATAAAGTTCCTCCAGTGAGAGTTGAGAGCCTGTGATAGAAAACACTGTCTCAAGTTTAGGATATTATGAGGGCTTTTTAATGTCATTTTTTAAACACACCCCCACCTACACAACACAACACAACACACAATAGAAGTCAAAATACATAAGCTCACAGGGATGCAGTAATTGTGTGGCCCACCAAGAGTCCACGCCAATAGTTAGAAACCATATGGAAGAGGGCACAGGTGTGCATTCACCGGTACTGTTACCGCCTTTTCCCCTGTGGTGGGTAAAAATACATAGTACTGATCACCCAAAGGCCAAGGCATTGCTCAGTTAAGCTGGCTTTTTATTTTGTTTCATTTTTCCTGTGTAGGAGGTACTACTAATTAATTTAACCTGCATATTTTAAAAGACTCTCTACAAGAGTACAATTATTATGTAAAACATCTTCACCTTGTTATTAAATAGTTATTAGTCTTCACAGTTATTCCTGTAGTTTTCAGTGGAAAACACGTTAGCATACTACAGATTTTTTCTGCATGAACGGTTTCCTCTGACTCCTGTTCTTAGGCCAGCAGATATGTTTGTGGTAGAAGTAAAACTGCCTTTTTTATATCTTCACAGAAAAGACCCGAGTGCTTTCTTTTCATTTCCTGTGACTGATTTTATTGCTCCTGGCTACTCCATGATCATTAAACACCCAATGGATTTTAGTACCATGAAAGAAAAGATCAAGAACAATGACTACCAGTCCATAGAAGAACTGAAGGTAACAAGAGCTGTTTGTGTTGGGATGGGACAAATAACAGCTCTGATACAAAGTAACACATCTTTATTCGTTTGGGAGGCAAGCTCTTGGATCCTGTAGATATACAATCTTGGTAGAAACCTTCATGTTTGGTATTTAGAACCGTTCTAATCAAGTTTTTGTTTTGCAAAGAATTAAGTTTACTTTAAAATCCAAAAATCTTTGTGTATTTCTGTCTTTGAAAACATTTTTGAGCTTGGAGGTACAAAACCAGATAAAATAAGCCATCTGCTATCTTTTATTATTGGGGGGATTTTCATAAAATTTTGAATTTCATACATTCCACAGTATATTTTCTCAGCTGTTAAAATGAGAGGATATTGATTTTCAATTTCAGATCAATACAGGTGAAGTTGATATTTTAATGAAATTGAACAGAGTCGTTCCTTTTCCTAGACATCTAAGGTGTGTATGTCTTCTCACATAGAGAATAAGTTGGCTGGTCCAGAAACACTAGTTTAATGAAAGTCACTTGCTCTCTCAGATCACTTTGGCCGTATTTGTTGAGCATGTTTCCTTCAACTTTAAAAGGAAGGAAATTAAAAACTTGCAAGTAAAGAACCTACAAGCCACTAAAATGATGTACGTGCCTAATGTTATAGTTGAAGTCTTTTCCGTCTTTACATAGTCTTGGTATATGTTGATTTGAGAGATGATACTTTTCTTTTTAATCTTCATCCGAAAAGGAGCCACGTGTGTTTTAAATTAGCTTTGTACCAAACCACCACAGACTACACTGGTTTGGATGTAAATTTTGCCTTTATTTTTTCTGCATGAGCATCGTAGTGTGCATCTGACCTAATCAGCTATAGAAGGAAAATCCGGCAGTAAACTATATCTTTATTTGGTCTTTTTTTTTTATCCACGTGTCAGTCAGCTGAGAGTTATAATAACACCAGCATTGAATTCTGTCTTCCTACCATTTTGAATGGATAGATAATAAATACCCCAGTACTCTGGAAAACTGGAATTGCATTCTTGTGTCTTTAGAGAAATGGAAACTTTCCCCAACTTTTCATCTGGTGAAAATTAGGCTAGAACTGTTTATTTCAGCATATTTCCGACTTGATTATTGCTTAATGGAAAAAATCTTAACAGTTTTGGGTTTTTTTTCTTTTAGTGAACAGTTTTCCTCTGATCTTTGTCTTGTGATGACAGGAGAGAGCAGTATGCCCCTCAGTGTTTTTGAGCAGATGCTTCAGGCTTATCATAATTAAAATGAACAAGTATTTTGAACTCTTTAGAGTTTTCTATATTACTACCTTTTTTTTTCCCAGCAACCCAAAGTAATATTTATTAGCTTACCCAGCTCATTAGGCTGTTCAAGATTGTTTTAATTATGTGAAAAGTATGCAGAAGGGTCATTCAGGTTTCAGATGGCCGAGTGCCATTACACAGAGGCCCAGGGAAGCCCAGCACATGACGGTGCTGACGGCCCAGGGAACCCACAGGCTGCCTGTGCTAGGGAGGAGAACCCAGTGCCCTCGGGCCAGTGACCAGCCCAGTGTCGTTTTGTGTGAATAATGGCCATGGCGTGTCTCCCCTCACCGGCCTCTCCTTCCCCCGAGTGAACACTTAATAGTTCCTAATGGAATGGAAGCTTTCCCGAATATCTGTCCAAGCGTGCTTCACTTAGGGTCCCTTGGGTAGCCTTGGGGGGACCGGGAACCCGCTCAAATTACACGAACAGGTCTGCTCCGTTGTGCGCATGCACACACACAGGCTGTGGGAACGAGTGGCCCATGGCTTTCCTCACATTCTTGGAGGAGCAGGGTCCAGCGAAAGCCTGGCTGCTTAGAGACTGGGCCAGGGGCCGAGTCCACACGGACTTCGTCCACTTTGGATTTAATACCAATTTATTATGACCCTAGAATCAGTCTTCTCATAACTGGTAAACAGTGCTCAGTACCTCTTTTCGTTCCATTTGACTGTTCTCAGCTGTCATCACTTTAGTAAGTAGTGGCGTTCGAATGTTTTTTGGTTTGGAGGAGTTTGTTAGGGGGCATCAGGTTCTTTTCTGTTGGATTTTTCTCATTTTAGTTTAGTCAGGGCTTGACATAATCGCTCCATTTATGTGAGGTAAAAATTACCCATGAATTGCTTCTCTGGCATATCTGTGCACTTTGAAATTTAAATCAGAAATGTAATTTGGGGTCATTTGGCTCCTCATTTACATGTTTCAGCTTTTTGAGGTTGTATGGTTTATTTCACATTGTCATGATTTTGCAACATTCTGCACATTATGTTTAGCTTATGATAGCATCCAAATAGGTGAAAGAAAATGTGTAAGCATTGGAACATTTCTGCTCAGTTAGTTTGGATTTAGTAGGAAATAATGTGATAATTTAGCCCTGGTCCCTGTTTTCAGTCAAGATCTGAAATAAAATTTAATAAATATGTAGAAACTTAAGAGTTTTTTAAACTAAGAATAACATTTCTAATTACATTAACTAACTACTCAGTTAAAATTATTCTATTAAATATGTGATAGAAGTATTTTCTTCAATTTCTTTTTTTTCCATAAGATTAAAATTTTCATCTTGATATATAAAGTTTATATAGTTGTGAAATGTTTCAAAAATTTGGCAAAGAATGTAGGATATTTAAATTAGCAGTATTTGTGAGTTTTAAAATTTAATAAATTGCTATTAATGTTCTTCAGTAAACATGAAAGAAGAGGGCAGGATGTTGTTTTATTTTCATTATTCGAAGGCCTGTATGATTTCAAATCAAGAAAGAAGCGCACTTCGTTTTGTTTGAATTCGTTTTCCCCCTTAACATTCTCTCTGCAGGATCACTTCAAGCTCATGTGCACTAACGCTATGATTTATAACAAACCAGAGACCATTTATTACAAAGCTGCCAAGAAGCTATTACACTCGGGAATGAAAATCCTTAGCCAGGTAAAGAAACTTCTTTGTCATAAAGAAGAATTTTTATAAAGGTTGTATTCCTTTGTTTTTTGTCATAGTAATACAGGTCCAGTTCAGTACTGGTTTTATTGTTTAGGCAGATCATATGTAAGTTGAAATGTTCAATAAAACTTTTGAATAATACAGAGAAGAAAATGAAAGCAGGAAGATTCTCGTTTGGAATTGATACAAATAACTATTGGCGCTCACTTGTAATACTTATACGAGGCTCTTGAATGGCTCCTCACCAGGTGGACTTGTACTTACAGTTTAAGAAACACCAGCCCGAGTTCCAGGATGAGGCTGGTTAGGTGAGGGAGGAGCCGGGGAGGAAGTGCTCCTCCCTTTGTCGGGACGGGATCTGAAGTGGCCGCACAGGAACTCCTGGGAGAAGAAAGAGACACAAATGAGCACTAACGGGCAACTGTCTCAAAGCCACCTGATGGGAGCTGTCCCTCCCGGCAGGGACAGGCATTCGAGGTGGCAGAAATGTGGGCAGGGGCCCAGGCACGTCCTCAGCTGTGTGACGGAGACAGCGTAACCACACAGCCTGCAGAGCGGTGCTGCAGACAGTGGCAGGAAACTGTGGGTGTCGTCTGGGAGCGAGGGCTGATGACAGACCGTGAAGGGTGAATTGAGGCGAACGCTGTGGGAGAGAAGGGGAGCTCCCAGGATAAGCCACCTCTCGGGGGTTTTACTCACGGCTCCGAGTGGGATGGGAAATGGGTGCCTCGCCACAGCAGGAGGTGGGGGCGGGTCTAGTGGGAGCTCTTGCCGCTGACTCCTAGGCCCCAGGCAGGACCCGAGCCCCTGGGCGTCCGTGTCCTCATCTCCAGAGGAGGGTTTGACCTGTGCCCTTCGAGACCATCGCCCGCAGCGAATGCTGCCGCGAGAGGAGACCTGGCGTGGGGCGGAGACTGACCAAGAAGAGCAGGAGAGGAGAGGGTTTTTTTGCAAAGAAGAAATGTGTGGGTATAAGATAGCAAGGAGGAGAAAAGCTGGCGCTCAGAGCTGGAGCTCAGACCCCGAGGAGTTAGGGACAGTCGGAGTGAGTCATGGCCGCACGTGGTTTCTCAGCTTTGATGGCGCATCTGTGTCAGTTCCACGTTAGAGCCGCCGTGGTGTGCACATGGCTGAGTGTCTGCTGGGCTCTGAAAGGTTCTTGGACCCACTTCACAAGGGAAAGGGAAACATTTGGGTTGACAGTTAATCCTTGCACTCCTAATATTTAGACATCAGTCCCATCCTCTCCTAAAGACTTAGGAAACTCTGATGTCAGCCAGTTACCCATCTTTGGCAGAATTTGCAGAGGGAAGAGAATGTAAAGTGTTTATCCCAGTCTTGGCAGAAAGACTCAGAGGACAGAGCCGAGCCATGTCCCGGGTTTAAAAACCCACGATGCTTGTTACCCCATTTGAAGGAAAAGTGCTTCTGTCAGTTGCAGCCTTTACCCCAAACGAGGCACATGGATTTCTAGGAGAAAGTGTAACTCACAGGGCTAGCATATCCAAGGCAAGTTTATTCGTGTTGACTCACCACTGTTACCACCATTTAGTGTCGGTAAATGATGTAGTTAATAAAACATGCGAAAGAGGCCAGAATCCCCTGGAGTTTACTGGGGTGAGTTGGTTGGAGGCACAGAAAATGCCGTTTCTTCTCCCTTTCCCTTTTCTGTTATCTTCCTTTTTCTCAGACCTCTTCCTGTTGAGCCCTACCCATCCTGTGTTATAGCTTCCTGTTGACTTCTCTCCACCCCAGATGGGAGGGATCCTTACAACAGTGATTTTACATGATTAAATTTAGACCTGAGCGAACTCCTCACAGAGCAGTGTTCCCAGGAGAGCCCAGCACACCCTCCCATGCGTGGTGTCTTTTAAAAGATAATTGCTTAAATGTTCGATGGAAAAAGATTGCAGAGCAGCCTTTCATTATTTTTCCAGTTACAAATACTGACAGTTAGAAGACGTTATTTTTATAAAGAATGGGCATACGTAGAATAACTCTTGATCGCCTAAATAAATCCGAGATGCTGCATACAGTACAAACAGTACTATTTGCAGCACAATAGAATCGGACTGATCAGGGCCTGTCCTGGCTCTGTGGCCTGTCCCTCTAGATCAGCCCTGTTTGAAAGGAATAAAACTAAAAAAAAAAAAAAGACCGTACCCTTTTATGTAATGATGTTTACTTTGAATTTATATTAGTTCACACAAACACTCCATCCATGCTTCTGTTCCGGCCCTCCGGTCCAGTTTAAGAACCCATTGTGGCCCTCGAGTCAAAAAGTTTGCCCACGGCTGCTCTAGATAATACATTAACGAGGCTTTTATTTTCTCTATTCACGTCTGTGTCTGCAGTACAGTATATTAGGTGAGTAGTTTGAAGATTACTTTAAAATGAAGTTCAGAAATGCAACAGGTCTGCTTTCCTGAGGCTTTTCCAGGCTGCACCTCTGGTACAGGCCTGGGCACGGAGGCCCGGTCTCGTCACTGGTTCTGTGACCTTAGATGAGTCACTTAGTGTTTCTGGATTTCATTGTTCTCATTTGAATGCCCTCGGTCCTTTCTGTAAAGCCTTCCCTGCCATTGCTCTGCGCCCCCCAGGAGACCGCCCTCCATATTTCATCCAGTGACAGGCTCAGCCTGCAGAGGCAGAGGGATCACTAGGAACAGAGCTTCCAGAAACCTCAGGCCCCGAACCACAGCACAGACCTCACAGCGTGTCCGTGCAGTGGGGAAGGAGGCACGTTTAACGCAGTAGACGCAAGATGTCTCCGGTGGGAGGAACGTTACGCGCCGTGAAGGCAGCTGTGCTGGCCCCTCTCGTTCTCAAGCAGGCTGTTTCCCAGGCCGCTGGGGACCGCCCTGACGCCACAGCACTCGGAGACGGCCTGTGCTCACGGGCTGTCGGTCTTAAATACCTGCACATTCTTAAACTTCAAGCCATAAGCCATTCTGCTCAATATAAAACTTTAACATGCTGTTAAAACAAACTCCACTTTTTAAATTCGATACTGCAAAGAAGTCTTTACTCCTCTGTCCTTTCTGTGAACTGTTTGATGATGCAGTAAAGTTACAAAGCATTCTCTTAGGTTGGAAGTGAAGTCGTCTGAATGGAAGGATAGACCGTTGTCCTGGTTCCTGAGTCTAATACTCGGTGCAGTTACATTGAATTGTTCTTCTCCCCGGGTTACTCACGAGATAAATGCAAGCTCTTGTGAGAAACACAATGTGTTACTTTAAAAGTGAATGACAGACATGCACTGAGAACGCCCTTGAATGTCTTTAGGAGCGAATCCAGAGCCTGAAGCAGAGCATAGACTTCATGGCCGACTTGCAGAAGAGTCGGAAGCAGAAGGACAGGGCAGACCCCGCGCAGGGCGGGGAGGACAGCGGCCGCTGGCCGGCGGAGAGGGAGGACGCGGGCGAGACCGAAGCACAAGCCTTCAAGAGTCCCCACAAGGAAAACAAGAAGTAAGGAGCCTTAGCAGGGTCACAGGAAGCGGTCTTTTCAAGCGGGTGAGGGGGAAAGCTGCTGCGGCGCCTGCCGGCGGGAGCCAGGGCCAGGCTGCCTGTGGGCGGCTGGTTTGGGCATGAACGTCCATCTCGGGGTGTGACACCTTCGTCCCCTTCCAGGCACCATGTGGACTTGCCCCACACAGTTCGGAAAACAGCTCTGAGTGCGTCTTCTTACGAGACTGGTTTTAAAGCCAACAAGTTCTCGGGCTCGCTGTCAGTGCGTTTATTTAAGTAGGACTGTTTGTGGAGGGAAATGTATTCATGACTGTTCCAGAAAGGAGCTGAGACAGTGGGTAAGCCTCAGCACAGCTTCGCTGAAGCTGCTTCCTGAAGGGGCTGTCGTGTGGACATGGACGTGTTCACCAGACATCACCCGGGAGCAGCAGCGGCAGGCCTGCCCCGCCCAGCCCCTCACTGCACCCCGGAAGAGGGTTTTCATTAGTAATTGGGGCTTTCTGCTGTCACAATGCAAAGAAAGTAAACTTATGACAAGTTTTAGTTCTGTTTCTATGATTTATAATTTTAAATGTTCATTATAAAAATCAAACTTTTTAAAAAAAATGTCCTCTCCCTTCAATATATATTCTTGGTAGATTTCATTTTTTGTGCGTATGCTGAGAAAAATGTTTAAGGCAAATAACACTGGGCCCAAACGAGGGAGCTAGCCCGGGTCTGGGGTTTGCCTTTCCTGCACACACACAAGCCTCCCCGTCATTAATTAGGGAACAGCACGGCTCCACCTCAGCTGTCTTCAGGTTTGAAATTCCCTTTAATGCTTTCACCTTACCTTCTTTTTACTTACATTCATGTGTTCTCAGGAAAGACAAAGATGCGCTGGACGATAAAGTGAAGGGCCACCATTTAGAGAGAGAGCAGGAGCAGATCGACCGCATCGTGCGGGAGTCCGGGGGCAAGCTGACGCGGCGGCTGGTGAACAGTCAGGTGACGCGGGGCCCCTCCTTGGAGTCGCTGACCCGGGGGTCTGAGCGTGCGTTTAAGTCCGTGTGCTTTCAGTCCACATCTGCCTCGGGGCCCTCAGCACCACACTCAGATCAGAGAAGTCGTGGGTGTTTGTCAGTTACATGATTAACCTTGCCCTCTTTTACTGGGTTTTTAACATGTTCTAACATCAGGAAATGAGCCACTACTTTTATGTTTATGAAAACGTTTATTCTGTGGTCTTTTGAAATCGTATTGTTTGGCGCATTGGTTTTAAACCAGATGGATTCGTATATGACTTTGGGAGGTCACCCCCCTCCTGGTCTTCAGTGTCCTCTTGTTTAAGCAGCAGAGGCAGAACCAGGTGGCCGTAAGGACCCTTTCCCATCGCCTTTCAGTCTGTGGTTCCCTAACCATCCCTAGTCCAGCTGTCAGCACTTGTGCACAGGAGACAGGTGTGCACGTCGGGATCTGCGTGCTCTGTGACAGCTCCCTGCACTGTGTGATACAGCAAGGCTTTCTGGTGTGGTACGTGTATGATACACACACACCCGCTTATGCCGTGTGAACACTTTGGGTCATTACAGTGTGAATTTGGAAGAAGAAAGCCAGACGGGACGACGACGCTGGGACTGCTGCACCCCGTGGACCCCATCGTAGGAGGTAGGTTCACAGAATGAGACCCGCAGGGCTTGCTGTGGGCAGAGGGCAGAACCGGGTGCCGTTATACAGCACCAGGCCTGAATGTTGACCCATCTAGCATATCACTGTCTACAAAGAACTGGCTAGACATGGTGTTTTTCCTGTTAACAGCTGGCCCCTTTTCCTTCATCCTAAAATATTATACAGATCACTAAGCCCTAGGATATCAGACCCACCTTTAACACAGGCAGAATGTGAGGCAGTCACTGCTAGCCCTGCTTGGTAGAGTGGTCGGTGGCTCAGTGACTTCTCCAGGCGTCTCAGAACCCTGCGATTCTGACATCATAACTCCGCTGTCTCAGTGAATAGAGGGAGCGCGGGCCCTGCTGGCACCGCCCGCCTGACGGACTAGTGCGGACCGTTGGCAGCTTTCCCTGGGCCGGTGGGAAGTTTATAAAGGTCGAGAACCCATTTTACAACTTCAGTCCTGTTTTATTTTCTCAGATGATATTTTATTGGAAATCGTATAGGGAGTATTTTGAAATTTGATGTAAAAATATTAATTTTGTCATTCACCTGAGGGGAAGTACGTGCTGTAATACGCAATTGTGAGAATGTTAGTTTATTTTATAAGTATCCATTTTCATACTGCCACTGTGAGAGGTCATTGGGGGTCCCAAAATGAATACAGCGGAATTCCTGTACTTGGGGAGATGTCGCTGCTGCTTACTGTCCACTGTGGGCAGCACTGTCTTAGGAGGTGGGGTGGCCGGTGGATAGTGGGGAACAGAAGGAGACCAGGCTCTTCCCTCTGCTCTGTGGGGTGCGGAGAGGCAGCTTGTCCCCGCGCTGTGCCGGCTCAGAGCAGGGGCGGCCTCCCTAGGGTCTCGGGTCAGAGAGGGCTTCCTTCGCCGGGTGATGTTTAGGTTTGTCCCAAGAAGGTGGGGGGGGAGCACAGGGGAGACCCCTTCAAGCAGGGAGGAGCGGAGGCACTTGAAGTCAGGGCGCGCCCGTCTCAGTGGTGCGCTTTCTGCTGCGGAGGCTTCCAGGAGCCCTTCCCTCAGAGGGAGGACCTGGTGCTGCGTTTTCGAAGCAAAACTCATCTTTCAGGTGAACCTTTTATGGTGGGAATTTATATGGTCTTGGTCCAAAGAGGCTCTTCTGAGGATCGCTGTGGTGAAGCTGCACCAGGAGGTGCAATTAGCGATGTATGCAACACCGTGAGATCCGCCCCTTCCTTTCCCTGTAGCCAGGGCTCTGGTCTCCCCGTCAGGTCCCCCCGGCTTCCAGCCCCCGTCGACATCTGCAAACTGGCCAGAGCTGGCAGCTCCTCATGCTCACAGTGCCCCCAGGGCCCACTCCCTGGTGTAGATAGATGATGCCCGTTGGCTTCCCCCTTTCATCTTCCTGTGGGGGTGCCGCACCCAGGGGGGCACCAACGCAGGGCTGCCTCCTGAGGAGGAGAGAAGATGTGCTGTAGACTGATGGGCTGCGCAGGACCTGCTACTGCAAGGCCGTCTCGGTACAAAACCCAGGACTCGAGTCCAGGCGAGAGCGCCGGCCCATGGGCGCGGCCTTCCCCAGCACCACCCTGCTCAGCCCTCTGCTCAGTCAGGTCCCGGGGTCCTGGCCTGGCTCCGGCATAACAGGGGCCGCATCTGTGCAGGCTCGTCCCCGCTGTCTGTCTTCCTTCTGGGTTGCTTGCTTCCATCATAACCTTAAGGCCCAACTTCTCCATCTTTCCAGCATCACGAAACACGACTGTAAGAATTCCAGGAAGCTGTCGGGTGTGCTAGGAGGACCGGGTTCGGGTCCTGGCCACCTGCCTGCCTTTCTAAGCTCAGGTTTTATGTTAAAATCGGAGGTAGTGAGGGCTCCCACCTCTCCCAGGCACGCAGATGCACGGAGTGCCACTCACTCGCCGCCTCCACAGCCCCGCCTTACTGTGCCCGTCTTCTGTTTCAGAGCCCGGCTACTGCCCGGTGAGGCTGGGCATGACCACTGGGCGGCTTCAGTCGGGAGTGAATACTCTGCAGGGGTTCAAAGAGGATAAAAGGAACAAAGTAGCTCCGGGTAAGGCGCCCACTCGGGACAGTCACCATTTATTGCCTTGTTCATACATTCTTTGCTGGCATTTTTGCAACTTTAATTCGTTACTAACTTCAGAAGAGACTGAAAAATGGTTTATTCGTATTCAAAGTGAGTTTTATTTCTTTCCTCTCCCCTTTGTGGGAAAACACTCACTTGTGTTGCTACTTCATAGGCATCTGTTTGGGGGAAATGTCTGCCTTAGGTTTGTGTGCCAGTCGATGAAGTAGTAAAGTTAGAAGGGAGTGGTGCTACTAGAGCAAGCACACAGCCCGCCCTCCACGTCCCAGAGGAGCTAAAGTCTCTCTCTTCACCTGCAGTGCTCTACCTGAACTACGGGCCTTACAGCTCGTACGCCCCCCACTATGACTCCACGTTTGCCAACATCAGCAAGGACGATTCGGATCTAATCTACTCAACCTACGGGGAAGACGACTGTGACATTCCCAGCGATTTCAGGCGAGTCTCCGGCTCAGTGTTCTGAACGCCACGTTTTTCTAAAGCACTGATCTGAGGCGTGGATCTAAAGGGCGGGGTCCAGGCTTGAGGTGTGACTGAGGCTTATACGTGTGGAAGTCATGAGGAAGGCATTCACCCCAGGGGAGCTAGGGGAGGGGCACAGCTCGCCGCTGAGCGTGGGCTTCCATCACCGAGCTGGGTTTGCATTTCATTTCACTGTGTTAGCGAGCGTTTCATTCTGTCGCGGTGATGATCGCTGGTGAGTATGTAAACAGCGTTGACGAGGTGGTGAGTCTGGCACGTGGTGTGTCGGTGAGGCACTTGTGGGAACAGTTGGCTGTGACAGGAAGACTGAGCCCGTGGAGGTGATTCTGTGGCAATGACTCCCAGCGTGCTCTCTTTCAGCATCCACGAGTTTTTGGCCACATGCCAAGATTACCCATACGTCATGGCAGATAGTTTACTGGATGTTCTGACTAAAGGAGGGCATTCGAGAAGCCTGCAGGAGTCGGAGACGGTAAGAATGCACCCAGAGCACGGTGATTTCTCATTGGTCCGGCATTAGTCATCGGTGTTATGAAACCATGGGCTTAACCAGTGTGACAGCTGAGCTCCACTCCCGAGAAGACGGCCCGGCCCGGGTGGGGACCATGGGCGGAGGACAATGAAGGGAAACGGTGATGCGGGCACCGGGATCCAAGGCAGAGGGTGGCATCTGGTCCTGGGCCAGCGGAGCGGTCGCCGGTGCCGACACCTGACCAGGGAAGCCCTGCTCGCTGCTGGGAACCGCTGACTGAAATGGGAGGGAATGCCCTTCGCCGCCGCCTCAGGGATAGAGCTGGTGGAGCCTCCAGCAACAAAGGAAGCCGCGTCCTGGTCGCCCTCCCTTACTAACACTGTAAACTCCAGGTCGGCTGGACAGAGTTCATGAGCTGGGACAACTTAGGGCTTGGCTCCGAGATGAGGACCAGCAAGCGTTCCTTCTGGAGCCGAGTTAGCTGGTCTCCCGATGCCCTTTCTGTCGGCAAATAGCCTTGAACTAAAATCGAATGGCCAATGTGGCAGAGTTTCTGATTTACAGCTTCTCTGCTCTTTGATCCAACCGTTACTATTCTCAGAATTTATTCTAGAAAATAAGGGAAAGGCTATATATAAGGACACATTGTTCATAATCTTTAAAATTGGTAATTAAATAAATCACAACCTTTCAGGAAGATGATATCGTTACTGGTTTGAGTCCTGAGGCGTTTGTCTGTCTCTGTGGTTCTGAGAACGGGCTGTGCAGCTGGCAGTCTCCAGCGTGTGTTCACAGCAGCTTCTGCTGTCGGAATCGCCTGCTACACAGGGCAGCCCTGGCGCTGCTCCTGGTTCCCACCAGACTGACCTGCTGGTGAAAGACTCCACTTAGACGCTGATGCCGTTCACCACAGACCGTGGGCACGTGCACAGCTTTTGGATCAGGCCCAGAAGTACCCGTCGCAAAGTCACTAGTGGGGGGTGCTCTTGACTCACAAATTCTCTCAAAATGCCAGTAACTATATCTCATTCATTTTATTCCCCAAATCCACATCCTTCCGTTTTCCTGTTGTGTGATACTTGCCTTTGCCTGCACCTTGGAATAGACAGTTGTTTGTCTCTATCCTACAGTCATCACCTGAAGATGAAGGCCAGAGCAGGACCCTCGACGCAGCCAAGGAAACAGAGGTGATTCTATTCTTTATGAAAAATGTTTAAATGGAGACTAAGCTGAAAGACCTAAGTGATAAAGCTTTGTTTGTAAAGAAGAGTGTAAGTGAGCCCTTTCACTGCAGGACAGACACCTGCAGATGGGAGATCGAGTAGAGGCAGAGCAGGTGTGGGTGGTGTGCACACGTGTCCTTCCGGGGGCAGGAGCCCAGCGAGGCCGTGTGTAGGAAGGAAGTCTTCGGAATGGGAAGCAGTAAGGAGACTGATGGGCGGGAGGGCCACGCCCGCAGCCCATGTGCTGGTGGAGAAAGCAGGTGCTCGGGGGTTGAGCTTGGAGTGCGGCACCACCATCTAACTGGAACCGTCACCTCGGGTCACGTGTATCTGGTGACCTGTTCCTAATAGCAGCACCGAGGTTATAGAAACTGAGGCTTGTGAGTCCAGGATTAAACTCCACTCTTTTGGGGTTTATTTCTCCCGTGCAGTGCTGGCCCCTGGCTGTGGGGCCTGGAGGAGACCAGGAAGTACCTTACGTACAAGAGCTCCTGCCGGAGCGTAGGTGGCCGGACCGGGGCTGGCGTGGCTCTCAGTCTTCACCACCTCGCAGTCCCAGGCAGTTGTCACTTTTATGCTTTGAGCGCTGGCCTGTAAAACAAATGATGCAGATTGCACAGACACTCCATTACTGTACCGAGCAGCGTGGGTGTATGGACACTTTTATGCCAGGCTTTGGGAACGACATCAGATTACAGCTGCAAAGTGAGCAGGTGGAATAACTGGGCTGCAGATGGGCCATCTTCCTGGTTTCTCATTCCAGCACGGTGGGGCTTAGAAGCCCGCATGATTCCTCTCTCTTTCTTCACAGCAGGCCTCAGAAGTGGAGCCAGCGGGGCGGGTGGACTCTGGCAGCCAGGACAGGCTTGCGGCCCTGGAAGCGGTGGCGAACTTGGGCGCTCCCGTCGAAGTTTTTGACTCTGAAGGTGAGTGTCTGGGGTTGGGGGGTTGATGGAAGCGCTGCCTGGCACGGCAGTCAAGACTGGCGGTCCCCATGGTACCACTAACGACCATCCACCACTGGGCAGGCTTCAGGGCAGCGCTTCGTGGTGGGGGTCTCATTTGAGGAGATTAATCAGTACTCCCCAGAGCCTCGGAGCACACGGCTCCGATTACCACTCAAGGTGGAACCCGGGGCGGCCTCTGCAGTGTGTGCTGTCCCCACAGAGGCCGAGGTGTTCCAGAGGAAGCTGGACGAGACCACCCAGCTGCTCCGGGAGCTGCAGGAAGCCCAGAACGAGCGCCTGAGCACCAGGCCCCCGCCCAACACCATCTGCCTCCTGGGCCCCTCGTACAGAGAGTTGCACCTCGGTAGGTCCCCTTGTGGGTGGGAGCTCCAGGGATATCAGTTTTTGCGTTTATACACTTGTTCTTTAAAGAAACCACATTTCAGGACCTAGAACAGTTCTCATTTTGTTTTGTTTTTTCTAGCTGAACAGGTGACCAATAACCTTAAAGAACTTGCTCAGCAAGTAACTCCCGGCGACGTCGTCAGCACGTACGGGGTTCGGAAAGCGATGGGCATCTCCGTTCCCCGCCCTGGTGCGGGGAGCAGCCTGGTGGATCTAACAGAAGGTGGGTGCCCACGTCAGGGGGCAGGGCCTTTGGCAGGTGCTCCCTCTGCGAGTTGCTAGTGTGTAAAGTACTTCATTCTCTCCATTTTACAAGTTGAAGGCTTGACACATTTGCAGAAAGAGCTACAGTGATCGCCTAATCACGCCCAGTCTCTACCCGGTGCCCACGGGAAGGGTTGCCAGCACCTCTGGACACTGCCTTTCCATCACGTTCCTTTTTGCATCAAAAAGGGAAAACATGCTAAATTAAGTGGCATTTTTTTCTTTCAGATTTTGAAGAAGCTAAAAAGACGGATGTTGCTGAGTGTGGCCCTGATGGGAGTCAAAGCTGACCGGTATTTGATTATATATTATGTACATATTTTTTGAATCTTAATTTGGAAATGCTTTTCAGAAGATATTAAATATTTGTAAATTGTGTTTTTAATTAAACTTTGGGACAATTAATTTAATGTTCCAGAGACTGGCCTTCTGTTGGGTAAGAGCTGACCCTGGGACTATGAACTGGACGGTGCATGTCAGCTCAGTGATCCCTGACCTTTCTGATAACGTGAGGGAGAAAACAGCCTCTTTGATGACCATCCGTTAGGGGAAGCAAGCCCTCCAAATCCTTACAGCCCCTCAGTTCCGCGGTCCCTGTTAAAGTAGAACCACATCCTTCCTCCCTTATCAGGTTGCACCTGGCCATTTAAAGTGGCCTGTGAGGAAGGCACGTGGCTCTGGCCTGTTGCCACCGGAGCTTTGCAAAGTGGGTGGAGCCAACTGGGCAGAGTCCTCGGGAGACCGGAGTGTGGCTGCTCCTGCCCCGGTGCCGCGGGCAGCCGTCAACCTTGACCTGGGGCCCTGCCTTAGCTAAGATCCGTTCCTGAGGCCAAGAAAGCGTCTGAAGTCAGGACATGCAGGCTTTCCGTACTGGTCATTTAATACATGAAAGGCTGAACAAGTAGCAACACGGGTACTTTATGAACATGAACATAACATTCTAAACAAACACTGCAGACCTATACATACTCAGTACACAGAACACCCCTTTTTGCGTATTTCCGCACGTTGACCTGTTACACCCATGCAGTGGGTGAGGGTCTTCCTCCGTTAGGAAGTTTTCTCACATTAACCTCGGGATGGAGGTTCCCTAGTCAGTGTTAGGAAAGGGGCTTGTCCTGTCTCAAACAAAGTGACACGTGTGAAGGAGGGATGTGATTAGAAAACTTTTATAAAACACAGTTGCAAGTGACTTTCCTGGTCAGTTATACACTCCTATCTGAACATCGAAAGCTCATGTCATCCGGGTACAGTGCTTTAATTGTAAACACACAGACGTACATTCATGGTAACCAAGCATTTTGTAAGCTCCTGTAGCCTAATGTTTACGCTGCTCTCTAAGAGGATAGGCTGCAGCACAGGACTTACCTGAAACCAGCCCTTCACATGAAGAACTGGTGTGTAAAAAGGCCGCGTAAGGCTTATTCCCTTCCAGCATCGCTGCCGCACAACTCCTGTAGCCGACTCAGACCATTCCAGTTACATGCAACACCTCAGCGGCCCACCACACCCTGTGCAAGTTGCCCTGCCTGCGACCCTGTCTCCTCTTCCTGAAGTCTCTGTGCAGTTCTCAGGGGTCCGTGGGTGACTAGCCGATAGCCCTGCAGTAGTGACGTCACCTGCATTAGATCCAGGGGTCCCTGTGGTAGTGAGTCGCCTGCATTAGATCCAGGGGTCCATGTGATAGTGACGTCACCTGCATTAGATCCGGGGGTCCCTGCGGTAGTGACGTCGCCTGCATTAGATCCAGGGGTCCATGTGATAGTGACGTCACCTGCATTAGATCCGGGGGTCCCTGTGGAAGTGAGTCGCCTGCATTAGATCCGGTGGTCCATGTGATAGTGATGTCACCTGCATTAGATCCGGTGGTCCATGTGATAGTGATGTCGCCTGCATTAGATCCAGGGGTCCATGTGATAGTGATGTCACCTGCATTAGATCCGGTGGTCCATGTGATAGTGACGTCACCTGCATTAGATCCGGGGGTCCCTGTGGAAGTGAGTCGCCTGCATTAGATCCGGGGGTCCATGTGATAGTGATGTCACCTGCATTAGATCCGGGGTCCCTACAGTCGTAAATCGCCTGCATTAGATCGGCAGCTCTGCCCAGGCAGCAGGCAGTGCAGAACGAGGAGCGGCAGGCTGGTTCTTGCCCCGTGGAGCCTGGCTGGACTTGGGGTTCTGTGAGTCGAAGCTCATAGATGCTTTTTGCACTTGCCTTGGTTTATTCGGTCAGAAGAACATCTCCGCAACCAGGTCAGGGGACCTCTCCATGTGCCCCCGCTGGCGTGAAGCTCCTCAGCGTCAGTATGCGGACGAGAGGACAGGAGGGTCCCAGAGGTGCTGGGCGCCCCAGCCCCTCTCCTTCCTGCCGAAGCTTGCAGGGGACGGCGCCAACGTGCACCAGTAGGCGGGCTGAGGTGGCTGGGCCTAACTTTGCAGGCTTTTTGCTGACTGAACCTAACCTCGAAAGGCTGGAGTCAAAGTGAGGGCCACTTTCCACAGAGCTGCGTCCCTACAGCCGGGGCAGCCCTGGAGCTGACCCTGGACAGTGGTCCTGCTCGCGTGCCGGTGGTTAAAAGGCAGAGAATACACTGGAGGGAAGAGGCTTGTCTCGGATCTAAGAAGTCATTAAAAAGAATAAAGCCTTCATTGGTAACGCAGCCATTTAACATCTTAAGTGCCCTGTCAGTCACTTAGTCCTCTCATGCAGGCTGGGGTCCAGCCCCCCAGTACCCCAAGCTGCTCTTCTCTACTCAGCTCGGAGCCCTCTGACCCCGTGTCCAGCTGCTGCGCCGACAGCTCCAGGGCCTGGCCAGACCTGAGGCTCGACAACAAGCTCGCGTCCCCGTCTGCACCAAGTACAAGGGAGGGTGACACTATGCTTTCCGTCCGGACCGGCCAGTCACTGGTGCCGCCAGCATATCGGTGAAATCGGATGTCACGGGCTAAACGGAAAGGAAGACAAAACAGGCCTGGCGCCTAACGTGTTAAAGAAGCACACGCCAGAGACGGCGAGTACCGCACGTCCGCTGGGGTTTTCTCCCCGCTGTTTGAAACCATCTGTACATTTGAAACGCCCTTTCCAGCTCCATTCACCAGAATGCCTGGATGAGAAATACGGAAGCCGTAGCTGGTCGCTGGGGCGAAAGGCGTCCTGCCCATGCCAACTACTTGTCTCCGTCCTCCTGTGCCTGGAAAACAGGTTGCCGTGCAGCTCCTGGCCATGAGGGGGGTCGGTCACGACCACAGCAGGCCAGCAGCAGCGGGACCCGAACGAGGAGCAGAAACGGGAGCCTTTTCCTGGGGCGGGAGCTGCGTTCCCCACACCAGCACACGGGTCCCGACTGCCCGGCGTGGGGAAGCCCAGGGTTGCCTGAAGCTGGGGCTGGCGCACGTGCCTCAGAAGACCTCTCACGCAGGCTCCTGGGGGCCCACACAGCACCTGTCAGGAGCCGATGGCGGCCAGCCCTCGGACAGCCTTGGTGACTGTGGGCTGCATCTTCCACGGGTTTGGCTGGCGTCAGGGGAGGAGGTCCTGCCCCTCCCAGCAGCCCTCAGTTCAGCCCGGGCCCCTGGCACTTGGCTGTGTCTGTGCAGACAAAGTAGGTCCTCAGCTCCCCTTTGCCCTTGACGTTGATCAGGCCCCGGCATTCACAGGAGTATCCGAGGCCCTGGAGGATGCTGCTCGTCTCCTCGGTCACCTGGGAAGGGAAGGAGTGAGTCTGCAGAAGCAGGCGGGACACCTGGGGGACGGCGGGCAGACCGGCCGGCAGCAGTGTGCCTGTTCCCCGAGGACTCAGCGGCTGGGCACCAGTGAGCGGCCAGGTCCCCTCACCCCGAGTGCTTTCCTCCTTGGTCCCCGGGGTCTGTACCTGGATCTTCCCCAGCTCTCCAGTGGTCTCCATTCTGCTGGCGACGTTGACCGTGTTTCCCCAGATGTCGTACTGAGGCTTCCGCGCGCCGATCACTCCAGCAATCACGGGTCCGTGGTTTATGCCTGGAGAGGACGTTGGCAGTTGCAGGTCATTGAGGCTAGAGAACTCCCACCAACCACAGACAGCCCCTCGGAACAGCCGAACGAGGCCTGAGCCGGAGGCCTGGATCGGTGCTTCCCAGGCACCCGCAGCACCCGAGTGGGGCACTCGTCCTGCAGCTGCTAACTCTCCCCAGCGGCTCTGAGCACCGCCTGTGGCTCACAGTGACCATCCGGCCAGGAACCTGGTTCTCGGCGGCTGTCACAGCTGTTTACAGCTGGGACCTGGGGTTCCCCACTGTCTGTAGGGATGTGTCATTTCAAAGGGAGTCCTGTCCGTGGTGTGCCAGCTGCTGGGTCGGAAAGTCGGGGCCCTCCAGAACCCTTCCCAGGAGGCGGGCGAGGACGGGGCCTGCGGGCTCACCGACGCGGAGGCGGAAGGCGTTGAAGGAGTGCCTGTTGATGCCGTCCAGCTTGCTCATCAGGGCCATGCTGAACTCCACCATGATGCCGATGTGGGCGTGCTGTCGCTCCAGGTCCTGGGGACAGCGCTGTCAGGCCCAGCCACACCCCGTCTTCCCGCCTCGACGGGTAGATGGATGCGCCAGCCGCCCTGATCTGCACTGTGTGGGCATGAGGCCCACGGGAGGGGCCGTCGGCGGGCAGAGATGGGGCAGGGGCTTCAGCAGAGGGCCCCGGAGTTGCCCCCCACCACCCTCCCTCCTAGGTCAGGGCGTGGAGGTGCCCCCTTTAGGTGGCAGGTCTGGGCCTGGAATTTCACCTCGTGGGCTGGGCCAGAGGCCACCAGACGCTGCATACCTGGTTCTCATGCCCAGAGGGCACGCTGAGCCCCGCAGCTGCCATGTAGGTGCTGCCAATGGTCTTGATCTTCTCCACGCTGCTGAACTTGGGCTTTAGCAGCAGCTGCGGACAGAGGGCAGGGCTGGGGCAGCTGCGGCGGCCTGTCCCAGATCTCAGAGGGCATCTCCCACCCAACCCTGGCCCTTCTGACGAAGCCGTTTCTCACCCTGGGCTCACCCGCCCGCTCGCCCCTATGGACCAGGGCGTTCTCTCCCTGCTCCTGTCTGTGCTTGTCTGGCCTCTGGTCTTGCTAAGGAGCCAGCTCTGCCACAGGGATGCCGGTTCTGTCCCCAGCTCCCAGGCAGGCCCGACCGACCAGGCCAACCGCGGGGGCTGGCGGGGATTCCTCCACAGGGCCTGCCTCTAACGGAGCCAGCTGCCGGCCAGAGAGGACCCAGACCCTTGAGTGCAGCGAGGAAAGGGCTGTGATAGCCGTGTCGTGCGCCCTCCCGAGTGGCGGTACGTTGTGGATGGGCATGTGCCCCTGGCGGGGCCCACCTCGTCGAAGTCGGCGATGATCTCGTTGAGCAGGCGCAGGCACTCCAGCCCCTCCTTGTTGACGTCGCACTCCGTGTAGAACACTTTGAACTCGGGCACCGAGGCGAACATGACGCAGACGCAGTCGTAGGACTGATGGTACCAGTCCTGAGGGGAGAAGCGGGCCTGTGGCCACCTCCCGGCCCTTGGAGCCGGAGGAGCTGGACGCGGGCCTGATCCACAGTAGGGGGCTCTCCCTCCCCCTACGCCTCTCTCTAAAATCAATACACACAGAATTTTACAAAATAAAAATAAAAACGGGAGTTTCTGTCAGGTGGTCAGAAAGAATCAGGCTCGGGCTGATTTTTGCTCTTAAATGCCCTGGATCTGCAGAGCGGGGTCCCGAGCCCTCCGAGTAGAGGTCTCAGTCCGGAGACGCTCCGTCTCTGGCCCGGCGGCACGGAGCTGGTGGCACCCGCGCTCATCACTGTCGGTTACACGCCACATCCTGCCTGGCAGGCACTGGGGGCCACAGCCCAGGAGGGAGGCGCCCACGCCCGTGTCCCTGCGTGCGCAGCTCACGGTGAGGCCAGGACCACAGAAGGCACGTGGTGGCTCAGCCCTCCCTCCGGGAGCGATGGCCGCAGCCCTGGGGCCGCACCTCGTTCAGCTTGTCCCCGATGAAGTGGGCGGCCACGTGGGCCGGCAGCACGTTCTCCAGCAGCAGGCGGTTCACGCTCTCCATGGTCTCAAACTCCTCGCGCTCCTTCTTGAACTTCTTCTTCCACAGACAGTCCAGACGGCAGTAATAGTCGATCTGCAGACGGGACGGAGTCCTGGCCCCGTGAGCGGGGACCTGCCACCCAGCAGCATGGCCCACCCTGTGACCGTGGTGAACGCCTCACTCGCGTGACCCAGGGGTCACTCGGGTCCCCGACCAGGGCTTCCCCCCAGGACCATCTGCCCCAGTCTGAGGCGGCCCAGCCCACCCGGCCCTACCCGAGGAGGGCAGGTCGGCGGCTGAGCTGGGAGGCGGCAGCGGCCGCCTGCTCACCTGTCGGGAGAGCGAGACGAGGGTGGCGTAGAACAGAACCAGGTAGAAGCTGATCATGGTCTTCAGATCTGCCCAGGAGCAGGCGGGGGAGCTGAGGGAGTGAAGGGAGAGGCAGGGTCCCTTCCAGCTCTCACCCCCAAACATGGGCATGGGGCCCAGACTCCCCCAGTGCCACCCAGGAAGAGCCACTGAGACCGGTCGTCTGGCGCAGACCGTGAACAAAGGAGAAAAGGGGTGCAGGTCAGAGGTCGGCCTCCCTGAGGGGACATCTGAGCTCAGGCCCGGATGACAAGGAATAGCCACACTCCGTCTGAACAGGAAGCCCGGGCCGCGAGGGGGCAGGAGGCGCCTGCTCCGGAGGGCCGGGTGGGGCGGACGTGTGCCCTGGCAGGTGTGCAGGCGCCAGGCAACCCGCAGGGGCAGCCTGTCCTGGGCCCCCGGTCCCCACCTCTGGTCCAAGGGGAGTCAGGCCCTTTTCTCAATCCAATTAGGCCAGAGCCCCAGGACCACGCACACACCCGCCCCCTGAGCCACAGGTCACCACCCGTCTGGGAGTAGAGCAGACAATGCTCTTTCTAGAACTCCAGCTGAAGCCTCCTCCCACCACAGACTAGCCTACACACAGGACCTCCCAGGTGGCCCGTGAGACAGGGACGCTCCCCAGAGAACCGGCCAGACCTGGAGCCCATGACTGCCTTCCTGTGAAGGAAACCACGTCGACCCCCGCAGGTGCCCACCCAGCGGGCTCAGTCTGAAATGCCATGGAAACAAAGGGGATACAATGGGCCACCGTCACCACGGGCAGTGGGCCGGGCCCCACCTGAGGGTGGCATTGGTCTCCGTGCGGTTGCGCAGGCCGGGGCCGCAGCAGTCCCACTGCGCGCACAGGGAGAGGTGGAAGAGCGCCAGGTAAGCCACCAAGGCCACTGTCAGCAGCGCCACCTTCAGCTCCAGGCTCATCCTCAGGAAGACGGAGCAGGCGACGAAGGCCAGGATGCAGCTGCAGGTATGATACTGGGGGAACGGGGTGCTGGTCACCCACCGACTCCCGTCCCTGAGAGACACCTCCTGGCTCAGCTGTCACCAGGGAGGGGCGTCTGGGGCCCCGGGGAGAGCCCCATGTCTCAGCATCGCCCTCTGGCCTCCTGACTCCCTAACAAGGGGCAGGCTGCGGAGTGTAACTTCCTGTGCTGTCTTTACCGACCTTCACTTCCACTGAGGGCAAGTGGGCTCAGAGGAAGACAATGTCATGGGAATGCTGCTGGTGTGGAGATGTGATGCGGGGCCCCCAGGGGGAAGGACGGGCAGGAGCGGGGGGGGGGGGGGGGGGGGGGGGGGGGGGCAGGGACGGGGCAGGGGCAGGGGGAAGGGCAGGGGCAGGAGCAGGGGTGGGGCAGGGGGAAGGGCAGGAGCAGGGCTGGGGCAGGGGCAGGGGGAAGGACAGGGGTGGGGCAGGAGCAGGGACAGGGCTGGGGCAGGGGCAGGGACAGAGGCAGGGCAGGGACAGGGGTGGGGCAGGGGCAGGGACAGAGGCAGGGCAGGGACAGGGGTGGGGCAGGGGCAGAGAGGCGGGGGAGACGGGTGGGGGAAGAGCAGGGAAGGGGGAAGGACAGGGGCGGGGCAGGGACAGGGGCACACACATGCCTGAACAGCCTCCCTTCCTTGAGTTTGGCCGTGAGCTTGTCCTTCCCAGATGCACCTCACTCTCCTGCTCAAGAGCCTGCTGTGGCTCCCCATTGCCCCCAGAACAAAGATCAAACCCTTCTCCCTGCAGTCAAACCCCACCCTGAGCTGGACCAAACCCACCCACACTCTGGACCAAGTGCGCCCACACCCAGACTCCTATGGTCTCCAGCTCCACCCCACGGGCCCTCCCCACCTCTTCTTGGAGAGGCTGGGCTCCACTCGGCCGCACCCTGGGGACTCGGGGCGGCCAGGGCCGGTGCACTCACCGGGAGGAGCTCGCAGGGGGTCCAGGGCATCCTCTCCCGGCTGCTCAGGCTGGTCTGGTTCTCAGCCGGCAGCTCCAGGGCTGGGGAGGGCAGCAAGGGCTGCAGAGAAGACGGTACCCGTGACAGGTGGTCAGGGCCTGGGACTCCAGGACCTGCCAGGCCGAGCAGGGCTGGGCCCAAGGCCTCCGCCAGCATCACAGGCACCTCCAGCCAGGCCCAGCTCTGTGGCAGAGTCTATTAGGTCAGGGGCACGGAGGTGGGGACGGGAACAGAGGTGGGGACGGGCACGGAGGTGGGGACGGGAACAGAGGTGGGGACGGGGGCACAGAGGTGGGGACGGGCACGGAGGTGGGGACGGGGGCACAGAGGTGGGGACGGGCACGGAGGTGGGGACGGGGGCACAGAGGTGGGGACGGGCACGGAGGTGGGGACGGGGGCACAGAGGTGGGGACGGGCACGGAGGTGGGGACGGGCACGGAGGTGGGGACGGGGGCACAGAGGTGGGGACGGGCACGGAGGTGGGGACGGGGGCACAGAGGTGGGGACGGGGGCACAGAGGTGGGGACGGGCACGGAGGTGGGGACAGGGGCACAGAGGTGGGGACGGGCACGGAGGTGGGGACGGGGGCACAGAGGTGGGGACGGGCACGGAGGTGGGGACAGGGGCACAGAGGTGGGGACGGGCACGGGGGTGGGGACGGGAACAGAGGTGGGGACGGGCACGGAGGTGGGGACGGGGGCACAGAGGTGGGGACGGGCACGGAGGTGGGGACGGGGGCACAGAGGTGGGGACGGGCACGGAGGTGGGGACAGGGGCACAGAGGTGGGGACGGGCACGGAGGTGGGGACGGGAACGGAGGTGGGGACGGGCACGGAGGTGGGGACAGGGGCGTGGAGTGGGGACGGGCACGGAGGTGGGGACGGACACGGAGGTGGGGACGGACACGGAGGTGGGGACAGGGGCGTGGAGTGGGGACGGGCACGGAGGTGGGGACAGGGGCGTGGAGTGGGGACGGGCACGGAGGTGGGGACAGGGGCGTGGAGTGGGGACGGGCACGGAGGTGGGGACAGGGGCGTGGAGTGGGGACGGACACGGAGGTGGGGACAGGGGCGTGGAGTGGGGACGGACACGGAGGTGGGGACGGACACGGAGGTGGGGACAGGTGCGTGGAGTGGGGACGGGCACGGAGGTGGGGACGGGCACGGAGGTGGGGACAGGGGCGTGGAGTGGGGACGGGCACGGAGGTGGGGACAGGGGCGTGGAGTGGGGACGGGCACGGAGGTGGGGACAGGGGCGTGGAGTGGGGACGGGCACGGAGGTGGGGACAGGGGCGTGGAGTGGGGACGGGCACGGAGGTGGGGACAGGGGCGTGGAGTGGGGACGGACACGGAGGTGGGGACAGGGGCGTGGAGTGGGGACGGACACGGAGGTGGGGACGGGCACAGAGGTGGGGACGGACACGGAGGTGGGGACGGACACGGAGGTGGGGACGGGCGTGGGGTGGGGACGGGCGTGGAGTGGGGATGGACACGGAGGTGGGGACAGGCACAGAGGTGGGGACAGGGGCGTGGAGTGGGGACGGACACGGAGGTGGGGACAGGGGCGTGGAGTGGGGACGGACACGGAGGTGGGGACAGGGGCGTGGAGTGGGGAAGACCTGACTAGATGTGGGGCCTGGAAGGACCGTAGGGACATGGACGTGGACACAGAGGCTGGCCTGAGAGGCAGGGGCCCCATGTCCTCCCAGCTTGAGCCTAGAACGGCTCCCCTGTCTCCCCGAGGGTGAGACGGGCCTCCTTGGGGGGCCGGGAAGAAAGAACGGGGTGTCTGGGACACCGTGCTTCAGGACACCTCCTGTGGGGCTGGCCACATGAGCTCCCTGGGGCCCCAAAATGGGGGGAGGAGCTCTCACCGCCACGGAACCCCCAGGAGGCCCGGCCACGGGGCTGTGCGGAGGGTTCCGCCACGGGTGGCTTTTAGGCAACAAAATTCTCGGGGTCCAGAACTGGGAGGTTCCCAGGCTCGGGCCTGGCGCCCGCCACCAGGAGGCGGGCATAGGGTCCTCGCCAGGGCCCCTCCCCACCCGGCACCGGAACCCACCATGTTGACGATGGCGATGACGAGCAGGCCGCCCACGGTGAGCACGGCCAGGGCCACGCGCAGCAGCGGGTGGGTCTCCACCCTCTCGGAGACGGCCCGGAGCCCCGTCCAGGCCGGGCAGCACCGCTGGGGACACAGGCTCACGTCACCCGCTCTCGCCCCGACAGCGGACCCTGCCTGAGGCTTTGTGGGGGGCGGGGGGGAGCGGAGGGGCGTGGGTTCTGGGAGGGTAGCCCCAGGGCCCCGCAGATGTGAGAGCCCGAGATCTCGCTCAGCTGGGGAGCATCGGCAGGTGCTGTGTCCAGGGCTCAGACAGGTGCAGTGCCCAGACAGAGGGACGTGCCCTCTCGGGGCTGTGGACAGCTACAGCTGCTTGGGGACGCCTCTGGGGGAAGCGTCGGGGGAACGCGGTGACTGCCCTTGAGCAGGAGGGTCAGGGGGTGGGGGCTCACACCTCCTCAGCCCTGACACCCGTGGGCCCCACGGTGCTGGGTCAGGGGCTCCCCACTCACCAGCAACTCGTCGGCGAAACACAGGCCCAGGACCAGCCCCAGCGCGCAGGCCACCAGCCCGAAGGACACCCCCAGGGCCACCGTCCTGCAGAGGGGGGACACGCCTAAGTTCTGGGGGAGCGTCTACTCAGGGCTAAGCCTCCGACACGCTCCCCCGTCTCCCAGCACCCCCGTCCTCAGGCGCACAGCGGCCTCCTGCCTGCACCACTCCCCACCCCCGCCAAGCTGCTCTTCTATACTCAGCTCAGAGCCCTCTGACCCCGTGTCCAGCTGCTGCACCGACAGCTCCAGGGCCTGGCCAGACCTGAGGCCCGACAGCAAGCTCACGTCCCATCTGCACCAAGTACAAGGGAGGGAGGGAGTGCAGGCGTGGCTCCGTGGTTGAGCGTCGACCTGCGAGCCAGGAGGTCACGGCTGGACTCCTGGTCACGGCACAGGCCCGGGTTGTGGGCTTGATCCCCATTAGGGGGCGTGCAGGAGGCAGCCGATCGATTATTCTCTCTCTCATCATTGATGTTTCTCTCTCTCTCCCTCTCCCTTCTTCTCTGAAATCAATACAAATATATTTTTAAAATGAGTGACTTCGCAGCAGGAGCCTCAGGCCTGGTCCAGAAGCTCTCTGTCTTGGCTCAGTGGCGTCCTGAACACGGTGCCCTGCACTGCGGCCTAACCGCCCTCCAACCAGCAAGGGGCTGACCTTCCTCTCTCCATGACCTCACCCCCACCCGGCCCCCCCACGGGGCCCTGGAGGCAGACGCAGCCTCTCGGTGGTGTGCACCCGGATAATGCATGACCCACGCCTCTGAGCCTCCGTGTCCCACAGCTAAGAGGGAGGGAGGGCGGGGCCAGCACCCCAGGCAGGAGGCCCACCCGGAGATGCCCCTGGCGTGTGGACAGCAGGCTTCCAGGGTGAGAGGCGTGTGGGAGCTGGGAGGCCTGTGGCTCAGGCTCCAGGGAGCAGCCGTTCAATTAAAGCAAAAGCTAAGGGCCGGGAACTCCAGGTATGGGGACGCCACGGAGGCCTCATGGGCTCATGACATCCAGCCCCCCTGCCGGGTGCCATACCCCTGCCGGCCGCCGACCCCCGCCTGGCCCCGGTGGGCTGACCGTCCTGCCCACCCCGACTGACCTGGGCATGAGCAGGACATGGACCAGCAGGATGCAGACGAAGACGAGGCTGGCGCAGGCGAAGTAGTGGCGGACCCGGGGGATGGGCGCCAGGCGGTACTGGGGGCACAGAGAGCGTGAGGGGCGGCCCGACAGCAGAGGCCCCTGCAGGGCCACCTGCCCTGACCCCTTCGGCCGACTCAAGTTAATCACCTTAAAGCACCTCACCCTCCTTGACGATCAACTCTCATTTGTCTCCATCTGGTGTCTAGAGGGGACCCTTCCCTTCCCCACCCCCAGCTCCCCCACTTTATCTCCACGTCCCTGAACAGCCAGGGCCCGAGGCCCCTCCCAGGACGGCCAGGCGCTCACCTCTCGCTCGAAGCCCTTCTCCAGGAAGATGGGCCCAAAGGTGTAAAAGTCGTCAGACTTGGAGCAGCAGGGCCTGGGGGGCAGGAAGGGCAGTGAGATGTGGGGAGTGGGAGGGCCCCCCGGGGGAAGGGATGGCCAGGGGGCAGGGCCCCCTCTCAGGAGGCAGCACTAGGGAAGGGTAGGAGCTCCCAGGACATGACTGCAGCTGGGCCACATGGGGAGCCCAGGCCACAGGGAGGGTCTGGCCACATGGGGGGAACCTGGACACCTGGGGGGCCCTGGTCACCTGGGGGGCCCATTCGAGGGGGCAGGGCACGCAGAGATCTAGGCCCCTCACCTCGTGGAGCTGAGCCCCTCAATGGCTGACAGCATCTCGTCATCATAGGCGTCGTCCTCCGACCGCCCCTTGGGGGACGCACTTCTGGAATCAGACACGCACCCAGCATCACCCCAGGGACCCGCGCAGAGGTCAGGGCAGCCTGCCTGGAGGAGGTGACTGGGACAGGGCTGGCGGGACGGGGAGGGGACAGCACACCTACCTGTCGGGGGTGCGGTGGCGCCGCAGAGGGATGGCCTGGAAGGGAGGGGGGGAGACTGTCAGCCTCCAGAACACAGACGGAGTCCATCCCGGGTCTCGGCCTAAGTCCTCAGATACACGGGCAGGTGTGGGGGTGTGGGACCACCCCTGGACCAAACTGGACTCGGCTGGGGAACGAGGAGGGCGGAGACAGCCCTGGCGCCCTGGCGCAGCCTCCACGTCCCCGGGAGGCGGGGCAGAAACCGCACCCACGTCACAGGTGGAGAGAGTGAGGGTCGGCCGGGAGACGCGTCAGCACAGGCTCTGCTGCCCCCTTCGAGGGGCATCCCGGTCCCCAGGTCCCCGGGAGCACGGGTCCTACCTTGGGCCGCCGGCCGTTGGGGACAGGGGTCTCGCTGCTGCTCACGCTCTCGCGGTGGTTGAGGTGGGCGAAGGGCCGCTGGGCGCCCCAGGACTCGAGGTAGCGGGTCATGCGCAGGGAGGCCCGCATCTTCAGGGCCGCGTCCCCCTTGGGCTTGGGGAGGTGCTGGCTGGGTGGGGGCGGCTGCTGGCTCTGCGGGGGACACAGAAACGCTCGCTTCCACACACTCACTGAGCACAGCGTGGCCCCTGCGCACCAGCGGCTGCGGCGAGGGCGGGGGGGGGCGGGGGGGGGGGGCGGGGGGGGGGCCTGGAGAGGCTCTCGACAGTCGGGCCAGCCCGGAGGATGGCCAAGGCCGGGGTGAGGGAGCGCGAAGAGCCTGCGTGGCCGACATTCCTGAACGCGCCCCAAGGATGATTCACCGGCAGCCGGGGGACCAGCTGGCCTCCCGGGCGGGAAGAACGGCCTGTGCGGGGGCGCGGGGCCGGCTGGGAGCGGCCCGAGGGCCCCCACCTCGGGGTCCTGATGAAGGTGGAGGCGTCGCTGCCCAGGCCGGCTCCGCGGGGCAGAGTCCGGACACCTGGAGGCCGGCCCCGCCGCCCCGGCCCCGCAGCCCCGGCCATTCCCCGCTTTCCTGAGCCTCATCCAAAGCGCGGCTTCTAAACATGCCTTTTGGAAATCCGGGCGATTAGCGACGGCCGCAGGGAAAGTGAACGCCTAGTGACTGATTTCCCGGGTGTTTGCCATGTGCCCGGGGTTCTCCTCGGGGAAGGGGGGGGGGGGGGGCCTTGTTATTCCCATTTCATGAAGAAGGACGCTGAGGCCCAATGAAGGCGTTACTTGGGGCCTGGACCATAGGCAGTGACGGGGAGCTCACTCCCACCCGAGCAGGCCTCTCCCTGCTCTCCCTCCAGGGCACCTTCCCAGGTGTGGGTGTGTCCCCCCGCCCCCGCCCCCACCCTCCCCCCCCCACCCCACCCCCGCTGCATCAGAGCCGCGTACCCGGGGGTCGATGACCAGGTAGGTTTGGATGTTCATCTCCTTCAGGTAGGGGTCCCGCTGCTGCCCGTGCCCATCCTCCACCTCGTACGCCTTGTCCAGGTGGTTCAGGGTCGCCTCTGTGATATGCACCCGGCTGGGAAAGACCCAAGTCAGGGGGAGCAGCAGGGCCCAGAGAGGGCCGGCACCACCCAAGGGTGCTCAGCAGCCAGAGCCGGGCAGCCCGGAGCCCAGCTGGCTCCCCACATCCCCCGCACCCCACGAGCTCACTGATCCGTCTCTGCACCCCCCGCCCCCGCCGACAGCCCCAGTCCAGTGTCAGGGGCTCAGAGCTTCCCGGGGGCCTCACCCGGGGACCCCAGCCGCCTCCATCCTGTTGGCGAGGGACACGTCGTGGGACCACACGTCATACTGCCACTTGCGCAGCCCGATGACACCGCACAGCACGTTCCCCGAGTGTATGCCCACGCGCATGCTGATGTCCACGCCTGTGGCCTCCCGCACCTGCCTGGGGCAGAGCAGGAGGGTCACCTCACCTCGCCCGGGGGCAGGCTCAGGGTCCCAGTCGGGGGTGTGGCCTGGGGGAGGGCGTAGGAACAGGGGAGGCGCAGTTCACGGAGAACGTTCTCGGCCTGACGGGGCCCTGAGCGCCTCCTGCTGCCGAGCCTGCCCTCGGGGGAAGGGAGCCCAGCTGCCCACCCTCACGCCCCAGCTCTGAGCTCCTGACACTCGGAGGCCCAGTGGGGGGACCCAGAACAGGCAGCTGAGTGATCCAGGCTCGCCACCTGCCCCCGGGCCTCAGTTTCCTCATCTGAAAAATGGGCACAACGCATGCCCCACCGTGCCCGGGAGGCAGGAGGAGACCGTGGCAGGGACCGGCCCCGGGCCCCGGCCCGGCCCGTGGTACCTACTTTATGGCCTCGCACATGTCCAGCCCCATCTTCACACAGTTGCGGGCGTGGGTGGGCAGGGACACGGGCAGGCCCGACACGCAGTAGTAGCAGTCCCCCAGGATCTTGATGCGCATGCACTCGTTGGCCTGCGGGGCCAGGGGGAGGCGGTAGGCGGGGGCCCGGGTCGCACAGGCCGCAGGCCGTCGCCTCGCCCACACCCTCCGGACCCCCGTGGCCGAGGGGCGGCCGCGCCGGCTGGCGGGCTGACCTTGGCGATTTGGTCAAACTTCCCGAACAGCTCGTTCAGCATCACCACCAGCTCTTTGGGGGAGCAGTCGCTGGCCAGCCGCGTGAAGCCCACGATGTCGGCATAGAGAATGCTGGAGGCGGGGGGGGGGGGGGGGGGGGGGGGGGCGGGCAGCGGAGGGTCAGAGGCAGCCGTGCCGGACAGGGCTGCAGGGACAGGGGCCCTCCGGAGCCCCGCCACCCCTGCACTCTGCAGCCCCCAGAGGGAAGGGAGAGACGCTCTGAGGCTTCACTAAAGAGAACCCCAGAGTGTGCAGGGCCTCCCGAGCCCCCCAGCCCAGCCTCCTGCAGGGAGCGATGGTGCTCCCCGCCGGTGCTCCGGCACTGGGCACGGCCTTCTCCTCACTCACACCTGGCTCCTCGCCTTTGCAGACTTCAGAACTACAGGCCCCATTCGCCCCATTCGCTCCGCTTCATCCTACCCGCGCGGGACTCCCATCCCCCAGATGAGCACACTGAGGCTCGAGGAGACGGAGACCGCCTGGGGAGCCAGGGCCGCACGCGCGCCAGACCTCCCAGCTGCCCAGTCTGAGCTCTGGGCCGCCCACAGCCCAGACGGGAGGCGGGAGGAGGGAGCCTTCCCAGGAGACGCCATGCGCACAGGCCCGGCCGCTGCCCACCTGACGTTCTGGTGCCGCTTGACGTAGAGGCTGTGGAAGTTGTTGTCGGGCATGTAGCGGCGGTCCCCACACTCCTTGAGCCGCTCGATGATGGTCAGCTTCATGCCCATGGAGATGTGGGCCGGGAGCACCGACAGCAGCAGGTTCTCCTGGACACGGGGGGGGACGGGGGGGGGGGAGGGGGGGGGAGGGGGGGACAGGCGGAGGGACAGGTGAGGCGGCGTCAGACCCAGGCTCTACCTACACGTCTCTCCTTTCTGCTCGGCCCATCACCCCTCCACCTCTGCCGGCCTGTGTCCTGCCACCAACCCAGCCGGGCACACATCCTTGCGTGTCTCCAGCAGCCCCTGGGGTGAGCCTGCAGGGGTGTCCGGCCATGTGGCCCCTGCACACACGGCTCTGGGAGCACCTGCTGCCCACAGAGAAGGACACTGGGCCTGGGAGTCAGCCAGGCTGGGGCTCGGGGGGGGGGCGGGGGGGGGGCGCGCACCCACCTGCTGGCGCTTCTCGATGCGCAGCTTGCGGCGGATCTGGATGCACTTGACCGTGTAGGTGAAGAGCTCGAGGGCGGCGCCCTGCATGTGGTGCTTGTGGAAGGCGCCCGTGAGGTTCCCGCACAGGAAGACGACCGCGTTGGCCAGCAGCTGAGGTGGGCGCACACGGCTCAGGTGTGGCCTGGCCCCTGCCCCCAGGGGACTGTCCCCCTTGCCGAGCTGGCGATGGCACCCCGCCCATTCCCTGACCGCCAGCCCGCTCAGGCTCAGGCTGCACCCTCCCTGGGCAGACAGGGAAACTGAGGCCCAGGCAGGGGCTGGTCTCCTGGGGAGTCGCTATAACCACAGGACCAGGGCTCAGGCCGGCTCGGCATCTGCCAGCCCCTCCCTGGTCCAGAAGGGCCGGACCCCGGAGACCGGGGGAGCCGGTCAGTTCTGGGAAGCAGGACGGCCCGTCCCAGGGCCCAGGGCTCAGAGCCTGAGGGGAGCACGGGGGACTGTCCCCGAAGGCACAGCGCCCCCCCCCCCCCCCCCCCCAGCTGCCCAGAGCTCCTTCCTCCGCCCCCGGAGCAGGCACCAGACCCAGCCAAGAGGAAACCATGTCACAGCAGCACTGGGTGTGACTAAGTTCACTCACTCAACACAGGACACAGGACAGAATGCCCAGGGAGGCCCGCCCTGCGGGTGACACCCCGGAACAGGCCGCACCCAGGACAGTGCCCTGCACCCAGAACAGGACCAGGACTTGGTGAGGAGCTGAGCCTCTGGGTACCACGGGCCAGGTGCCAGCCCAGGCGTCCGGCTTCCAGAGAGAGCCTGCCCTGAGCCAGCGGGCTGCCCGCAGGGCTCCAGCTTCGGGACCAACTCACCCCACGGGCCTGGCTGCCCTCAGCCCAAACCACAGCCCCACCAGGACTTCCGGAGCCCCTCACCTGCACCCCACCCAGACCCCCCAGAGCCCCTCACCTGCACCCCACCCTGACCCCCAGAGTGCCTCACCTGCACCCCACCCAGACCCCCAGACCCCCTACCTGCACCCCACCCTGACCCCCCAGAGCCCCTCACCTGCACCCCACCCTGACCCCCAGACCCCCTACCTGCACCCCACCCTGACCCCCCAGAGCCCCTCACCTGCACCCCACCCTGACCCCCAGAGCGCCTCACCTGCAGCCACACCCAGGCGCTGGGTGACGAGGAGGCCCCCATCAGCGTGCCAAGCACCAGGAGGTGGGACACGCTGGAGACGACCCCGACCGCGACGGCGCCCCGCATGGTGAAGGGCAGCAGCGTGTACACCACGAAGACGATGAACAGGAAGAAGGGCACCTGGCACAGGACACGGTGAGTGCAGGGCCGGCCCGCCACCCACCGGGACACAGCCCGGACCCGCTGCTGTGGGGCGGCCCTGAGGCCATCCCTGCCCTACCAGGCACCACCTGCCCGGGGGTGAATGACACAGCGGAAGCAGAGCCCAGAGGAGTCGGGGTGTGGCCCCCTGCTGGGGCCCCGGGACCAACCCCTCAGCCTTTCCTGGCACATGAGCCCGTCCGTGCCGTTTTGCTTTTCTGAGCTGGACATGGGTTACCTCCAACCTAGGGAGGGTCCACCCAGAAGAGCCCAGACAACCAGCCAGCCAGGCGGACGTGCCTCCCGCCTCCATCCGTCCCGTCGGGGCAAAGACTGAGGCCATGGTCAGCCCAGGGCCCAAGTCACAGGAGCACAGCCTGGGAGCGGGAAGGGCCGGGGCCAACCCCCCACTGCTGGTCCAAGCAGCCTCCACAGGGACCTGACGCCCAGAGACGGCACAGCGAGGAACGGCATCCAGCCCCCAGGGGCGCCGGGCCCTGCCTCGTACCTGCTCCCACCCACAGGCCGCCTTCGTCCACGCGTCGAACACCAGCACGTAGCCCAGCGTCACCAGGCAGGCCCAGATGAGCAGCGCCGAGGCCCGGAGCCACCGCTGGACCAGGCACTCGACGTACACCAGCACGTACAGCACCACGAACACGGCGAGCGCCAGGAACGCCGTCACCAGCACGGCCGGCCGTCCGGAGAGGTCCTGGGCGTGGAAAACACACACGGACGTGTCACGGCTTCCCCAGTGGGTGCCGCCTCCTCCAGGAAGCCCGCCAGGCTAGCCTGTCCACCTGCCTCACTCACCCCGTAGCTGAAAGTGATGATGATGAGGGCGATGCAGGCCACGATGACCACCAGCAGAAGCGTGAGCAGCAGCGGCCCGTGCTGGCTGGTGAGGCGGTACTTCTCGTACAGGGCATCGTGGTCCGGGCCCTCCTCGCCCTCATTGAGGAAGTAGCGCCCCTTGGCAGGCATGCTCTGCCCCTGGCACACCTGCCCGGGAAGCCCACTCAGGAGAGCCCACGGCCTGGAGGGCATCTGTGTGCCGACACCCTCCCTGCGGGCCTAGGCCTCTGGCCGCTCCGAGCCCGGCAGGGGGGGCTGGGGAGGGGGCCCCTCGGCCTGCAGGTCCATGGGCACCGCGGTGCCTGCTGGCTCCACCCCAGGCCTCGGTCACTGCGCTTCTGGCATCTTCCTTGGCATCCAGGCCAGGCTGACCAGACTCACGGCTCCTCAGCTCTGCAGACACACAAAGCGACCCGGATGTGAGCTGGGCGGCCGCGTCCGGGAGGGCTGGCATCGGGACGGCAGGGCCAGGCCTCAGCCTGGGTCTGATCTATTAGCCTCAACCTGGACCAAAGTCCAAGTCCTGCTTAGGCTGTGCGCACCCCGCGGCCACAGAGCTTGTCCCCTGGGCTCCCTGGAACCGCTCTGTGGGGTACACAGTCGCCAGTCACACACGGCTCAAAAAATTAAAGTTGATTAAAATGAAATTAAATACTCAGCCCCAGCCTGGCCGGTTGGCTCCGTGGTTGAGCAGAGAGCCGGGAAGCTTCCTGCCGTGTTCCCTCCGGCAGCGGCAGCCCCGGGACTGAACCGGCTGCCAGTTACACGCAGCGCCGCCTGCCCCTCGGGGATGCCAGGCAGAGGAACCCCAACCCCAACCCCAACCCCAACCCTGAGAAACGCTAACTCCCACGGCGGCTCCATCCCCAGCGAACCACACACACTCACAGACACACACACACAGACACTCCCACACACTCACAGACACAGAGAGACACATAGGCACACACACAGACACAGACACACAGACACTCACACACACTCACAGACACAGAGACACACATAGGCACACGGACACAGGCACACAGACACTCACACACACTCACAGACACAGACAGACACATAGACACACGGACACAGATGAGAGACACATAGACATACACTCACACAGACACTCACAGACACAGAGACACACACTCACACACACAGACACACACTCACACACACTCATACAGACACACAAACACACACGTAGACACTCAGACACACACACACTCACAGACACACATAGACACACACAAACACCATAGGCACACACACACTCACAGACACAGATAGACACATAGACACACTCACACATACACACACACACTCACAGATAGACACACAGACACACACACACAGACACTCAGACACACACACACTCACAGACACACATAGACACACACAAACACCATATGCACACAGACACACACAGAGACACACATACATGCACACATGCATATGCACACATGCACAGAGACAGAAGAGCACATGCATGCACGCATAGACAAACACAGGCACAGACACACATGCACACACAGACGCGCAGACACAAGGCCCCAGGCTGCCTTTGCCTCCCGGCCGCCGGCCTGCCCTTCCAGGCCCGTGAAGCCCTGAGCCGGCCACACAGCCAGAGGACCAGCTGCGAGGTGCGTGGGAACCGGCCGGGGACACGCTCCTCTCGGGGGGCTAAGGAGGCCACCTCCCAGCGCCCATCACATCTCAAATGCCACCCCCTCCTGCCCCGTCCCTGTGGAGGCCCAGGGCAAGGTCAGGCGGCCTCCTCAGCCAGCTCGGTCCAGGGCGGCCTCTTTTTCCAGGAAGCCCTCCGAGCTATGCCACACCCCGTCGTCTCCCATCCCACAAGCGAGACGGGCCGCCCGGGCTCTCCTGGCCGGATGCCGCCCAGTGGGGGTCCAGGTTCCGCAGCTGCTGGAAATTGGGGGCCCGGACCTCACATTACCACCCAGGACCGTGCCTCCAGGGCAGCTCAGGAAATTGGTCCCCTGTGCAGCTGCAGGACCCGGCAGCCACCAGCCTACCACGCCCTGGGGACTTCGAGCCCACCCCCCTCTACCCCCCACCCCCTACCCCCTGCTTGCAGATGCAGGCCCCCACTTCCTCACCCAGGCCAAGCCGGCAGGAACCCCGGCCTCCAGGGCCTGGGCTGGTGGCCTCTGAAAGAGGAAGTGGGAGCGACAGGCCCGAGGAGAGGAGGCCGCTCAGTCCCCTCGCCGCCCCTGCGCCCGCACCCCAAACCCACAGCGCCGGCTCGCCCCCTAGGCCGGCTGAGAGCTCAAGGGCTGGGTCCCGGGCACGGGGAGGGGGGTGGGGGGGGGTCCTTTGCTGAGGGAGCCCCGCGGCCGCTCTGCCCAGCACAGGCCTGGCACTTAGGGGAACCTCATGGAACCAAGGATTGCCCGCCATTCAGGCACCCAGCCCACCCACACTCCGGCCTCACTCTGCTCGTCGGTACACCCCCAAGTCGGGGGAGTGAGGCGCAGGCCACAGTGGCCGACGGGCCAGGTTCGCAGGACAACTGGCCAATGAGCCCAGAGAGAAGGCCCAGTCCCAGAGCCGGAGGCCCATCCCTGGGGCAGAGGCACCCAGAGGCTGGCCCCCAGGGCCCCTCCCTCCGGGGACAGCCCGCAAAGCCACCAGGCAGGGTCAGAGCTGAAGCCTCCCAGAGGCGTGAGCAGCCCCGCCCCTCTCTCTGCTCCCCCAAACTCCTAGGCTGATGACCCAGCCCCGGGGGCCACAGGCTGCCGTCCAGCCTTGGGGACCCGAGGCCTGTGCTCCAGCTCCGCCTCCAACCTGCTCCCTGGCCCTGGGCAGGTCTATGCCCGGCCTGGGCCCCGGGGTCCCCGCGTGCAAAGGGGCGACGTCAGGCCGCTGAGGCCCCGCTGTGGCTGCGTGGGGAGGACTGACAGAAGCGGGCAGGAGACCCCTGGAGGCTGCCCCCTGGCCCCCGGGTGGTTCTGGAGGGGCGGGCATAGGTAGGGAATTATTCTGTGTACCCCAAATCCTCATTTCTGCGTTTCCTCTGTCCTCTTTAAAATGCAAATACCCTATGTATCCCTCACCCCCAAGGCACCAGCTGCCAGGGGTCATCCATCCGGTTTGCCACCTCCTGTGCCACTTCTAAGGACAATTCATCCATTCATTCACCTTCGGAGAGAAGCATTCATTCATTCATTCATTCATTCTCCACATACGCACTAGAACCTTCCGTGTGCCAGGCCCCAGGTGAGGTGCCAAGAGGCAGGCGCTCCAGGCACACGCTCCCAGAAGGCACAGACCTCATGCCGGGCCCCCGGGTGTCTACAAGGGCGCCGCACACAGTGGGTGCTCAGGCAACCGCGTCTATGGCAAGAGCAGTGCCCCCCACGCCGCTTGCCTGAAAATTCACCACTGGTGACTCACTCTTTACGCACGGCCCTCGCTAGGCCCCCCTTTTAGGAGGGAAACTCTTCCTGCCCGTGTTTAACACACTCCCATCCCTCCCCCTCGATAAGGAAAAAGGCAGAAAGGGGAGTCCAGCGGCCTTTGGGAGCCTCACGCCATGCGAGTCCCCTCCGGGACCACGGGACAGCGGGCTCCCCACAGCCACCCGGACAGCAAGGCGCGAGAGGGCCCGGAGGTGGGAGAGGAGCTGTATCCACTAACCCGCAGACAGGAACCAGGGAACCACTGAACTGGCGGGGAGAGGGGGGGGAGGAAAGGTGTAAGTTCAAGGCTCGCTGCCTGTTTAAAGACGCAACAGAGGCCAGAGGAGACAGCCAGGAGGGTTCATGTTCACACCGGACGGTGGCCAAGGGGAGCCAGAACCCACAAAAGAACTCTCTGTGATGCTGCAGCGAACACATCCTAACGTCACTCAGAAACCTACTGAAAGCAAAACCCAAAGAGGAGCGATGAGGAGAGCATTTGCAAGTCTCACCGCGAGGCGTGAACCTCCCTCCCTATGCAAAGAGCTCCTAAAAAAACAAAAAATAAATGAAAAGGCCATTAACCCAACAGAAACATGGGGGAAGGGTGTGGACAGGAAGCTCACAGGAAGGCGATGCAAATGGCTCTTAAACATCTGGAAAGAAGCTGACCCCATCCACACACACACACACACACACACACGCACGCATAAGAGAAATGCAGCCCTAACCGGTGTGGCTCAGTGGATAGAGCGTCGGCCTGCGGACTCAAGGGTCCCAGGTTCGATCCCGGTCACGGGCATGTACCGTGGTTGTGGGCACATCCCCAGGTGGGGGGTGTGCAGGAGGCGGCTGATCCATGTTTCTCTCTCATCGATGTTTCTAACTCTCTATCCCTCTCCCTTCCTCTCTGTAAAAAAAAATAAATAAAAAATAAGAGAAATGCAGATTAAATGTCCGAAGGAAAGCCATTTTTATTTACCCGACCGGGTCAAAGCGCTTCGCAGACCTGTGTTGGCCGGGCCGGGTAGAAACAGGCTCTCACACTCACTCACACTCACACTCACTCGCACTCGCACTCGCTCACCCTGACAGGAGTGAGCCTCGGCGCCACCCGGGAAAGGCAGTTAAGTCCTATCTAACCAAGCCGCTCGGGTACACGGACCTCTGACCTCGCAAATCTGCTTCAAGGAACTGGCCCTGCTCACACGCTCAGGTGTGTGAGGTGACCTGTCCACAGTATTCACTGCAACACCGTGTGTAACAGCCAAGACTGGGAACGGCGCGTCCGGCCAGAAGCTGGTGAGATCAATCAGGGCACATCCTCACGACGGAACACTCTGCCGCTGTCAAAAGGGGGGCAGCAGCCGAAACAGCCCTGTCCCTGGGAATCCGCAAAAAACCCCCATGGCAACAGCCACGCCCGGGAGAGGGATGGAACCAGGACACGAAAAACCAACACTGCCGGTTGGACAGAGCGAACAAGTCGTCCCCTGGATCTGCGGTTTCTGCTTCTATTGTCATAATGTAGCTCGTGCAATCTTCTAAAAAGTCTTTAATAGGAAAACCAGGATCTAGTGGATGCATCGTGTCCATGATAACAATACTGCGCTGTAGACTTCAAAGTTTTTCCTAAGAGAGTAGGTGTTATGTGTTATCAGAAAAATAATGATAGAGAAAAAGAAAACTTTTGATGGCATAGATGCCGGTGATGGTTCCACGTGTGTACACTCATCTCCAAACTTATGAAGTTGTCTACGTTAAAAATGTACAGCCCGGCCGGTGTGGCTCAGTGGTTGATCGTCAACCCATGCACCAAGAGGTCACGGGTTCGAGATCCGGTCAGGGCAGTTTAAAAAAAAAGGACAGCTTTGGGTGTGTCAATCATATCTCAATAAAGTGGAGATAAGGACACCAGTAGAAAAATTCAAAGGACAATGTAAGGTGGTTGATGACTAAGTGACTGTGAGTTTAGTATGTTGACACGGAAAGATGTGCTCCTAGCATGTTTGTTGGTGTGTGGGGGCACATATACGCATGTGTGTGTAAACATAGAAATCCATTAGATTATTTTTTTTAAAAATCTTAGGTGCATGGTGTCCAAGCTGCGTGACCCCCTCTGTGCCTCAGTTTCCCACTTGGAAACGGGGAGAACGGCATTCTGACCACACAGGGCTTTGAGGGGGTGCAATGGGGCGATGTGGGCAGAGCACCGGGGCTGCACGTGGCACCCAGGACCCAGCTCAGAGGACAAGGATCATCATGTTGGCAGGGATCCCAGAACCTGCGCCTTCCGCCCCACCCCGGGCCGGTCTGAGCCACAGAACGAGGGGTCCGGCAGCCCAGGCCCCCGCTCCACCCTGAGAGTGATCTGGCCTCTGGGGTGGAGACAGCTGTGGTCAGCACCTCGGGGTGCTGCCTGGGGCCATGAGGAGCAACACGGCGGACGCCCTCATGTGGTGCCCAGTTAGGCCTCCGGGGAGCGGCTATCCACTGGGGCAGGGGTTTGTGGGGACGTTGGTCCGAGGCAGCGAGAACCCCCGGGGGCATCTGGCCCCCACCCCAAGCCCTCGAGGTCTGCTGACAGGGGAGAAAGCAGAACACCCAACCCTCCTGGCAACCTCTGAGCCCACCCGGAGGCAGAGGCAGAAAACCAGGCAGGCTGGGGTCCCCACGGTCAGCCCAGGAGCACCCTCCGCCAAGTGAGCAGGGCTGGGAGCGGCCTGGGCAAGGTCCTGCACCCTGACCCCCAGCCAGGGGAAGGCTCCGGGATCCTCACCTGCTCGGCCAAAGTCCCCAGCTGGGAAGCAGCAGGGCTGAGCCTCAAACCCAGACCTGCCCACTCGGAGGCCCAGGCTCTCTCTTAAGCCGCCGCCTCTGCCTTTCCTGAGACGGGCTCTGCCCAGGGCCGGGCACGACAAGCGATGCACACACGGCCCCCTCACCCGTTCCTCCCACAGGCAGTGCAGGTGAACATTCCCCTCCTCCTTCCACGATCCCCGAGCACATCAGCAGAGCAAAGGCTCTGACAAGGCCTGCAGGAAAGGAACTTGTTGGATGGAAGGCAGCTGCACATTTCCGTCTTCCTGGCTCCAGGGGCTCTTTCTGCATGAAGTCCCTCAGGACTGGGAAATGCTGACTTCGGAGCCCTGAGAGTCAGCTCGGAGCTTCTTCCCCAAGGATACTTCCTGGGCAACCGTGGCCAGACAGGCCACTAACCTCCCTTCCACTCCCCTCCCCTTCTCTGACAGCCTGGGAGCCCCACTCCCCCACACCCACCCGGCCCTGGGGTGGGCAGGATGGGCACACAGTGGGGGGGGCCGGCCCTGAGCTTGGCCTCCGGGGTGGGGGTGAGAGAAGAAGACACGGGAGACGCCGGGGGAGACACCCCTGCCCTCAGGGAGTTTTTAGTCGGGGAGACACCTGCCCCTGAGAAGAGGAGCAGAAACGAGCTCCAAACACCAGCCAGGAAGAGGCCTCCTGTCCCACCTGCTGCCTCTCCCATGCAAGGCAGCGAGGTGGCCCCCGCCCCCTCCCCCCACCTGCCACGGGCAAAACAGAGCCCCAGGCCGACCGCCAGGGGACCCTCTCAGCTCTGCCCCTCTCACCCCCGGGCCTGATCGCTCCAGCGTCTCCTCAGACCAGCAGAGGAGCGGACCACAGGGAGGGCAGGGGGCAGGGCACCCCGCCCGGAACCCGCAGGCCACGTTCGGGGCCTTGGCGGCCCCTGGCCATTCCCAGAGCCCAGGGAGGCATCACTGCGCCTGCAGCCGCTGCCGGGCCCCGAGGTCCCAGTCTGGCTCCTGTAGCGCCAGCCCCATCCCAGGGGGAGACCCCATTTCCCCGCTTCCTGAGCACCTGGGCTGGGCCAGCACAGCCCGGAAGTGGCCTTCTGCAGGGAAGCAGCCAGCCGACCACCCCAAACCACAGCCCGGCTTCCGGAGCGGCACCCACACGGGGGCACCCACATGGAGCTCAGGGGGCCCTCCATCGCCGGCCCTGGAGCCAGCCCCCCATCCGGGCCACTCACTCCTCCCACAAACCCCTGCCCTCCGGAGCCAGGCTCGGCTGGGCACGCACAGTGCCTCGATGGAGTCTCAGGCCACAGCATCCCTGCCCCCACCCCCCGCAAACCGGAGCCTCCCCGGGGTAGTCCACCAGGCTCCCCGCACCTGCCCGGGACCCCAAGAACACCCAGCCCCATCCTGCTCACCCCCTGGCCAGGAACCTCCAGCTGGGCTCCCCGAGGCCTCCTTCGGGGCTGCATGATTTGACTGATTTCGGTTCCCCAAACAAGCCCCGCCCTCCGGCCTCCGGCCTCCCGCAGCCTGAAAGCACTGCCTCCTCCCCAGCCCTGGCGCCCTCTGCCTGGCAGACTCCTGCCCGCCCTTCCGTGCCCGCTCAGCTGCCACCTCCTCCGGGAGGGCCGCCGCGCCCACTTGATTTGGATGCACAGCCTGCCCTCCCCCGTCCAGCACGGGGCGCCTGGCCTGCCACTGCCTGGGAGGGACCCCTCTCCCCAGACAGGCCTGGCCACGCACTGCCAGCTCCCAGGATGCAACCCCCGCCAGCACGCAGGTGACACTCAGACCCCAAACTCCACGGCCCGGGCCGAATACGGCCGCACCCACCCCTGCACCAGGTCCGTGTGCCTGAGCTCTGGCGGGTCACGCCTCCCAGGACGCCGTTTCTCCCCCGAGCCACGGGATGAAAACGCCCTCATGCCAGCCTGTTCCGGCGTGAAGTGACCGCGGGGCTATGAAAACCTCCTAAACCCGGGAGAAGGTCACCCAAGAGGAGCTGAGCCCACTGTGGCCCAAGGCTCCCCACCCGCCCGCCACCCCTGAGACGGGCGTGGGGACAGGGGCGCGGGCCCGGAAGCGGCTCCGCACCAGGTGTCGCCCGGGCTGGGCAAGGCCACGCCGTGACGCGGGCAGCTGAGAAATCCGTGGGCAACGGCGGGTGGAGCTGGAGGCCGATGGCTATCGGTGGGCACGCTGCCACCTCCTTGGGGAACAGGGATGGCAGGAGCCACAGGTGGGCCACTGGGCTGGGAGGGGACGGAGGGCCCCACGGGTCGGCAGGAGGCCTCCGGCCACGGCCAGGGAAGCCACAGGGCCGGGCCTGCGGGTCTCAGATGCCTGGGATGTTCTTTTCATGCCTTTCACTCTCCCCGAAACCTGTCCGGGCACTGCCGCTCCGCAGGGGAGGAAACTGAGGAATGAGGATCGGCCCAGGGCCCGAGGCCAGCCGGGCAGACGGAGCCGCACCCCAGCAGGACAGCCACGCAGCCGCCTCCCTGCTCAGCGGCTCCCGCCCAGGTGCAGCGCTGCACCTCCTCCCGGCACCGACCTGCGGGAACCACAGCACCCAGCGCCCAGATGCGAGACGCCCAGCCCTGCTCCTCTCTCACGCTGCCGCTGCCCGGAGGGGGCCAGGGGGCCAGGGGGCCGGAGCCCCGGCTGCCACCAGTGTCACTGGCTCTGCCTGGAGGGGGCTGCACCGGGACCCCCACACGACCCTGCTCCTCTGGCTGCTCAGATTTGGCATCTTGTTCGCTCCCGTGACCCAGGCCACAGGAACTCCCAGCGCTCAGCTACGTACGTCTCATTTTTTCAGAGAGACGAAGGGAGAGGGAGAGAGAGAGAAACATCAATGATGAGAGAGAATCATGGACTGGCTGCCTCCTGCATGCCCCCCACTGGGGATTGAGCCTGCAACCCAGGCCTGTGCCCTGACCGGGAATCGAACCGAACCATGACCTCCTGGTTCTAAGTCGACGCTCAACCACTGAGCCACACCGGCCAGGCTACGTGGGACTTTTTAAGCAGAGTAAACGCTTCAAAGATCCTCCATCAGCACCTCCTCCCCCCGAGACCCAACCCCCACAAAGCCCGAACTGGGCTGTGACCACGCTGCCTGCTCCTGAGGCCCCGAACTTCCCATTACCGTCCGACTGGGCCAAGCTTCCATCACTCAGTGAGAGTGCCCCGCCCCTCCCTCCCGGACAGGACGGGGAGGTGAGGGACAGGGGCGGCCACCAGCCACCTCACCCAGACCCTGGGGTGGGGATGAAAAGTCATGGAAAGTCCTGCCCGGCCGGCGAGGCTCAGAGGGTGAGCGTCGACCCGTGAACCAGGAGGTCACGGTTCCATTCCCAGTCAGGGCACACGCCCGGGTTGCGGGCTCCATCCCCAGTGTGGGGCGTGCAGGAGGCAGTTGATGGATGATTCTCTCTCATCATTGATGTTTCTATCTCGCTATCCCTCTCCCTTCTTCAATAAAAATCAATTAAAACATATTTTAAAAAATAAAAGTTACGAAAATCCAAAGGGCCGGTCACCTACCTCCCAGCTGAGGCCGGACTCGCACGCAGGGCCCTGACTCGGCCCCAGCCACCTGGCCCCCGGGGGGAGCGGGGGACAGACCAGGGCCCAGCTCGGGACTCCCTCCGGGAGCCTGAGTCCTCACTCTGCCCGTGAGGGCCCCCCACACCCCCCCCGCCACGGACAGGCACAGGGTCCTGCGTGCAAACGTGACAGCTCCCGGGAGAGGTGGGGGTGGGGGTGGACACCCCTGAAGCCCACTCACAGGGTGACCAGGACAGGACAGTGCCCCCCTGGGCCTCGGTCTTCTCCCCTGTAAAGTGGGACAGACGTCACCTATCACACTACAGGGCGGTGGGGGGCCGGGCTGGGTTAAAGCGATAGTTCCAGACTGTAAAAGGGGTCCGCATCCCCAAAGCGACATCAAGACGGACCTCTGTCTCCTCTTAAAAGCGCCCCCCAAGCCTGTGTGGAGGCCCCACTCCTGCCCCATCCCACAGCTCGCTGCACCGAGGCCCTTCGAGCCCACCCCACACCCGACACCCGGAAATGCCACTTCTCTCCCACAGAAAACCACTGCAGATCCGCCACCCCCACGGCGTCCACACCTTCCCTCTCGGGCCGAGAATCCGGAACAATCGCGAGCCTCCCCTCCTCCACACCCGGGGCCACAGGAAAACCCCAGAAAGCCCAGGGCCCGGCGGGAGGCGGGCAGACCTGCAGCCCCCCCAGACTGCACCCCCAGACCCCACACTTCCTGCCGGGTCCCCCGGGCCCCCCACACTTCCTCTCTAGCCTCCTCGCGTGACATCTCAGTATCTTCCTTAGCCTCGTCCAGGCAAAAGCACATCAGTGAAGTCACGTTCAAGGTCCTGTGCAGGGATGGCTTCTTCGGAAACATACTCAATAGCTGACAACTGAACACGCTCACCCGCGGAGAGGCCGGGACCACCGAGGCCACAGCAGGTGCCCCGGGAGAGGCTGGTCTAAGTCGCCCCTCACATCGCCCGGCTGTGGCCGAGAGCCAGTGACAGCCCACAGTCACATGCCGTCCCAGGCGGAGCGGCCCGGACTCCGGCCGCCTGTCCAGGCCGTGGGCCAGGGGCCTGCGGCTCAGAGCCCAGCTGGCCCCCCGCCAGGGCTGGCCACAGAGGGAGCCCCCGGTGCCCGCTGTTCCCACCTCCTGTGGCGACAGGGAAGAGGCGCTGCTCCCTGTGTGTGTCCATGTGCCCGTGTGCGGAGCGTGTGGGCGGAGAGTCCGGAAGGACCCATCGCCATGGTGCGCGCTGGCCCCGGGCCGCGGGCCGGGAGGCCGGACAGAGGGAGCTGGCCCGCTCTGCAGGCCTCCGCTGTCTCGGCACGCATCCCTCCCAGCGCCGGGTGTTTGTTTATTTTCTCAGCCTAATAAAATAATCCCATGTTCCTTCCTCGAGCGTGTGCGGCCATTGAGCAAAGCAGGGTGTACTTGTCCGTGTAAAGTGACAGCCGGAGCGGAAGGCGGGTGAGTCTGTCGTTCACAGACTTCCAGGGGCGACGGGCCAGATGAACGACACCGCAGTGATACGGCACCTTCCCGTCGAGGCGAAGAGCCGGCGACAGGTTGTCTCTGGTCCTCTGTCCGGGGCCAGGCCACCCGGCTGTCTGCCCAGGAGGCCCGAGAGCCTCCTCCGCCCCCAGCCCAGACCCTGTCCATCCCCTGCCCAGCCAGGCCCGCCTGCTGGGGCTGGTGTCTGGCGGTCCCCGTGGGCCCAGCCGTAGGACAGATGGCGCCCCGTCCCCACACCCCGCCTTACCTGGCTCTCCTCCGGGGCCCCTGGGCAGCTGGGCCGGGGGCTGAGCCGGCTCGCGGGTGGCCGGGCCCTCGCCTGCCCCTGGCCGGCCGGCATCCAGGCTCCCACATGTGCAGGCTGCTTCCCCGGCTACCTAATGGGGTGAGTCACATCTGGGACCCACAACTTCCTGCTCGGCGCGGCCGCCGGGGCAGCGCAGCCTCAGCTCAGCGCCCCAGGGGTGCGTGGGGGCCCCCTCCCTGCCGCCGCCGAGCCCTCCGCGGGAGTGGGGGGAGCTGTCGGGCCCGGCTCCCGGCTCCAATGACTTCATGGAAATTGGAAGCTTTAAGCTGGAACAATTTTCAACAAGTGAAAATAAAACACGCACCAGAACCCTCCATTAGGAGCCCCGAGACCACGGTCGGAGGCAGGGAGCAAATGGATCCTTAACGAGCAATTAGAGGCGCACGCAGCCTGGCACGCAGCCTCGCCCTGGCCCCGCCGCTCACACCCCGGCCCGGGCCTCAGTTTCCCCACCCCCATCGTGGGGGGCCTCGTCCGTCTCTGAGACTCCAAAGTCTCCAGCCCAGACAGCTGCCTCTCCAATCCCAGCTGCCCCCCTGCCCCCCCGCCCCCAGTGGGGCCAGGCCGGGGCCCATGCCTGGAGTCCCCACTCCAAACTGCCAGAGCCTCAGAGAACCCCGGGCAGCCCTGGGCCCCCTGCGGCCAGGAATCAAACCTCACCCCCCTTCTGCGTGGCCAGGCCTCAGTTTCCCCACTGGGCTCCTGGGGGGCTCAGTGGTGAGGCAGCAGAGTAGGAGGGGCTGGGAAGCAGCGAGCAGAGGCGTCCTGAGATAGGGAAGCGCCTCCCGGTCCCCGGGGAGCCCTTCTGAGCACGTGCCTGGGTGCTGGGGTCACTGTCCACCTTCTATCCTCACGGGAAACCCTTCCGCTTGGTAACCAAGTGGGGAACAGAGCCCGGTGTTCCCAGCTGGCACCTCCCGCCCTCGCCAGGCCCCCCCTCCAGCTCTTTCCCCAGAGGAGACAGTGGTCAGACCCTTTGCTGCCGACTGCCTGCACCCCCACCCCCCGCCCGGCCGCACCCCCCGCCGGGCCAGGCCTGACACCAACTGGACACAGGCTAGCTGGTTCTGCGGTCAGCACGTAGGCTCGGCCTCGTGTAACTCCCGTCGGCCCCATGGAGCGGGTCCTGCTCCCACCTCCCTTCTAGAGAAGAGGAGACCGAGGGTCAGAGAGGACACTCGCTCGCCCGAGCACACAGCGCCCAGGACAGGCAGAGCCAGGATCCCAACTCAGGTCTGTCTGACTCAACCGCGCAGGCCACGACCCTCCCGGAAGCAAGGAAGGGCCTCCCTGGGGACAGGCTGCCTCGAACCCCACTCCGCCCTCCCTGCAGGGTGTCCTGGGCCACTCGGTGCTCCCACACCTTCCGGACCAACTTCCCCAAAGGAGGGGCGGCCTGAGGCTCTCCGAGCACCGGACTGGGAGGACTGGTTTGGGCTCTTGGTGCCGGGGCACAAAGCACAGGCCCTACCCTTCCCTGTCCCACTCGGCAGCACCCGGCCTCCTCCTCTGTGGGTGGGACCCCCCCCGCCCCAACACACACGGGGTGCTGGGGACAGAAACGAGACTGGGACACGGCCCCCGAGATCCAAGCTCCCAGGTTGAGCCGTGGACCGATGGCACGGCACAGAGATCTGGCGAGGCCCCGTGAAGGCCAGACACAGCCCGGAGCTCAGGGGACAGACCCCCCCCATCCCCAGAGGAGGGGACCCAAGACGGGGTGTCCCAGGCCGAGAAGGGGGCCCAGACACTCCCTGGCTGGTGCGTGGAAGCCAAGGCAGTAGAGAGTGCACAGTGGGCGGGAAGGACGAGAACGCCAGCGGGAACAAGGCAGACAGGGTTGGCCGAGGGGCACCACCGAGCAGGGAGCCAACAGCCTGGCCCACTCGGGTGTCCACCGAGCAATGGGGTGTGACTCAGCCGCCCAGGGAGACGCAACCCTGGAGCTTCTGTTTCAAGTACGTGGGGAGATGCTCTCAGTCATCAGGCTGGGGCGACGGGGCTGGGGGCAGGCACTGCGGCAGCCAGGCTCCAGCGGCCCCCGGGGACCTGGCCTCCTGCTGCTCACGCCCCTGCACAGTCACACAATCTCACACACACACACCACAGTGCAGACGCTCACTGGGATTTCTGAGGTCACCTGGGACGTCGCGCCTCCCCTCGCTACCTCCTGGACCAGCCAGTCGGGGAAGCCCGCCACCACGCGGCCTCCCGCCAAAGCCAGCACCAGCTCGCCACCCACGGAGGCGGGTCCCCCGGCCCCGGTGCAGACTGGGCTGCCTCATGCTCACCGGCGTTGCCAGCTCAGAAGTGAGTGGGGGTCGCCTCTCCCCAAGATGCCCCCATGACATTCTTGCCAAATTGATCCGCACCCAGATTCTCCCAGTGAGAACCCAGCAGAAACACAGCCCGCTCTGTGCGGCCAGCGGCCTGCGTCCCTGCACTCAGCCCGCCACGGGAGTGGGGGTGGGGGTGGGGGGGTGACCTGGCTGAGGCAGGCTCAGCCTTGGGGTCCCAGACCGATTTTTCACAGAGCGGGTGGGAGGTGATTCCCATGCATCGCGTCACCTCGGCCTTCAGGGCTCCGGGATGTGCTGGGGTCCCTTCCTCCCGGGCTGGGCCCCCGTGGAGGTGCTCAGGGCCACCCCTTCTCTTCACAGGCAGGAAGCGGGGTGTCCAGAGCGGAGCAGCTCCCACAGGGGCCTCCGGACTCCTCACTGGGGGGTGCTCAGGGTGGTGGATGGAGCCGCAAAGCCACTCCGCATACACTGTGTGCTAAGAAGTCAGCACCGTGGCCTACGACCCCCACGCCGGCGCCGCGGCCCCTCCTGTTAGAAAGAAATCTACGGGACGCTGCCTGTCCCGGTGCCGGTGCCGGAGAGGAGAGAGGAGAGCCCTATGCGTGTTGGTGCAGCCGGCCGGGGGCAGGGGCTGGCTCCCAGGGCCCCCAGGGGACCCCGTTCGGCCAAGCCCGGGAGACAGGGCTGCGGCCAGGGAAGGGCAGCCGGGGTCAGGCCGTGTTGAGTCACAGCAGAGGATCCTAAAGGAGCAGATGTGAAAGCAACTGCTCTGCCAGCCCCGGCCTGTTTCCTTTGAAAAACTTGGCAGCTGGGCGACACCCTCGGACGCCTGTCCTTCCCCAGCAGGGGAGGGAAGGGCCCTCTCTCTTTCCTTCAATGTCACAGGTGTGTGTGTGTGTGTGTGTGTGTGTGTGTATGTGTGTGCGTGTGTGTGTGCGTGTGCGTGTGAGTGTGTGTGTGCGCGCGCGTGTGTGAGTGTGTGCGTGTGTGTGTGCATGTGTGTATGTATGAGTGTATGTGTGTGTGCAAGTGCGTGCGTGCGTGAGTGTGAGTGTGTGTGTGTGCGTGTGTGTGTGAGAGTGCGTGTGCGTGTGAGAGTGTATGTCCACATGTATATTTGCATGCAAAAAACATCTGGAAGCTGGGCCAGTGTGGCTCAGTGGCTGAGTGTCGACGCATGAACCAAGGTCACGGGTTCAATTCCCCATCAGGGCACATGCCCAGCTGTGGACTGGATCCCCAGTAGGGGGCAGCCTATCGATGATTCTCTCATCATTGACGTTTCTATCTCTCCCTCTCCCTTCCCCACTCTGAAATCAATAAAAACATATTTTTAAAAAAACACACACGGCTGAAACCGGTTTGGCTCAGTGGATAGAGCGTCGGCCTGCGGACTGGGGGGTCCCGGGTTCGATTCCGGTCAGGGGCGTATGCCTGGGTTGCAGGCACATCCCTGGTGGGAGATGTGCAGGAGGCAGCTGATCGATGTTTCTCTCCCATCGATGTTTCTGGCTCTCTATCTCTCTCCCTTCCTCTCTGTAAAAAATCAATAAAATATATTTTAAAAAAAACAACACACACACACGGAGGGAGATGTTTAAACCATTGGCCATTTGGACACGGAAGGGACAGTTAGAAGGTAAGAGCAATATTTCAGGAGCCACGTCAGCAGGCTGGCGGGAGCCGGCGACCGCGGTGGCTGAGGGGGTGGGAGTCACGCTCCCTGTCCCCCTGCGTGTGTGACTCCTCCACACGCAGCGGGAAGCCTGGTCGCCGTGAGACTCGGCATCTGTCTTCTCATCTGAGACGCCCGCACACCCGCCCGCCGGGGTCCTTGCAGCCCCTTCCTCCGGGTGAGGACTGTGCGGCCCTGCAGGGAGGCGACACCCCAGATCTCACAGCTGGAAACACCGCCACAGGGTCAGCTTGTTCCCCAAGGCAACGGGGGGGGGGGGGAGCTTCCCATGCCCCACCCTCACCTGAACACCCATCACACTTGGCAGAGACAACCTCAGGCCCTGACATCACCTCCCGGCATGGAGCAGAGGCCTCCTCCTCCCCCTCCTCCTCCTCCCCCTCCTTCCCCTCCTCCTCCTCCTTCCCCTCTTCCCCTTCTTCCTCCTCCTGCTCCTCTATCTCCTCTTCCTACTCCCCTTCTTCTTCCTCCTCCTCCTCTGTCTCCTCCTCTCCCCCTCCTCCCACCACCTACAGAGGAGCTTAATGGCTCCCAGCACCAGCCGGGCAGGGCAGGCTTCTTACCCCGTCTCCTGGGAGCCTCCCTGTCTCATCTCATCCTCTGACCACAAAGCAGTTCACCGAAGGGGGCAGGGAGGGGGACCTCCACGCCCCCAGACGCAGCCTGACCACAACCCCCGTCCAGTCTGCGGGCCCAGGACGTGGAGAGAAGGACCCCGCCGTCGGCACAGACCGAGCCGCCGGCTCCAGGCGCAGTGTCCGCCGGCACAGATACGGAGACGCCTAAGCGACCAGCACAGGGGACAGAGCCCAGCCAGCAACCCAGGCACCACAACCCCTGCAGCCCCACTCACAGCGCACGGGCAGCTTCCCCAGACGGCAGCCAGGACCACGGATGCCGACTCTTCCTTATCATGCGTCTTAAAGAGCCCGCTGGAAAGATGTGTGTCGTTATGGTAATGGCTGCTTCACAGAGCAGAGACTCTGGGGTCCCCCCCGGGCGGCTTAGGTTTCCTGGCTTTTCAATACCCCACGGGAACCGTTTCTGTAACGAAGTGAAAGGCGTTTCAGGAGAAGAAACGAGCTGTCTTTCTCCTCCTCCCCAGGAATGTCCCTCAGAGCCACGGCCCCGGAGGCAGGAGCTGGCCTGGCTGTGGGACCCCCGAGCTCACACTGCCTCTCGGAGCCTCAGTTTCCCTGTCAGACACCACACTCGCCACACTGAGCTGCTCCCGCCGTCCTCGCGGTGAGGGGGGGACTAGCAGGCATGCCCACAGGTCAGGTGAGGAGGCCTGGCCAGCCCGGCCCCGCCCCCACCACCTGTGCCCGTCAGCTCAGTCCTTGTCCCCCTGGGCACCCACTGACCTTGCACCCAGGCTGGTGAGGAACTACCCTCCTACCCTCCCACCACACGCTAGCAAGGAGGTGTGTCCCCGTTTTACAGGGGAAGGAGCCCACACACCCACATACACCAAATCGAGACGGAGACTGCGGCCTGGGCCCCTCCGTGGGCCCCTCCTCCCCAGCCGTCAGCACACCACCCAGCACCCCTTCTGAAGGGCCAGGGGCCCCGCTGAGGGCTGCGGGCGGGGTCCCGGGAGGACTGGGTGCATCCATCCTAAGAAAAGGCCGCATGCAAACAGTTATCAAATCAGTTAGTATTGACACAACACTGCGACCAACGGCCCCCACCCAATGACGTCCTTCACCCCGAGTCCCATGCTGCCTTCGGCCTCCTCGGATCTGGACCTGTTCCTGGGCCTCTGACATAAGCCTCCTGGGCGTCTCCATTTCATACATGAGAAACGGAAGCTCAGAGAGGTTGACGCACTTGCCCGAAGCCACACAGCCAGGGAGCGCCCGGGGGTTCCCTCGGGAGCCCGAGTTCCGGTCCTCCAGACAGAAGCCACGTGAGTAATCGCCCCTGTTAATGATTGCAGACAGCGCGCCCTCTGCAAACAGCTGGCCGGCAGGTGCTCAGTAACCGCGGGAGTGCCTCCCGCACACACCAGCTGGGCGGCCAGCTCCTGCACGGCCCCGCGCCCACCCCCACCCCCACCCCCACCCGCAGGGCCCCCACCAACCCCTCTATACAGCCGGGGACAGGAGAGGGCCGTGCAGGGCTGGGGCCAGCATCTCCTGCCTTTCTTTGTCCCCCTCTTCAAGTGACCATCCGGGCCCCAGTGCCCATGTCCGAAAGGAGAGAAAGGCACCTGCCCCAGAGCCATGTCCCTGACCACAGACCCCGGGACCCCACGACGAAGGGCACCCCTGAGGTCAGCTGCCCCAGGGGGCTGAGCGTCCCGAGGCCCACTGCACGCCCCCAGCGGAGGGAAGGGTTTACAGGAGGCAAGGGCTGGAGGGGGAGGGGAGGGAGCACTCACCCAGGGACACAAAGGACTCGGGACTCTGGGGGTCCCACAGCAGTACTGCCGAGAGGAGGAGAAGCCCGTCAGCTGATCCCCCAAACTCCACAGTGAGGGGGTCGTCCACTCCTCTCGGGACCCAGGCCAGGCACGCCAGCTTGGAAAGCCACCCTCTTTGTGGTTCCCAAATGGGGGTGCATAAGAGCCTGGAGGCTCCCGCCAGCCTTGCCGCCATCACCCCCAGCCTGGCCCCCTCTGGAAAGGGGCCGCCATCACTCTGGGCCCCGTCAACTAGCTCCCCGACGGCCAGATGCCAGCAGGCGCACAGGGAGAGTGGCTCCTGGGCCCGAGGCCCAGCCGCCTGCGCGGGTTGGATGCTAATTGATACCGAAATGCCTCAGAACCCTGGGCCGCCGCCCCCCCCCCGCCACCCCCCACCCCCACCCCGGCCACCCTATTAAAATCAGAAGTTCGCACAGCCTACCGACCCCCGGACACACCCAATGCCAAGTTCCTAACCAGCAGAGCTGCTCTTGAAACTTCTCCAGAACCAACAAAAGAGGAATAAAGTTTTGCTTTGCTTCCCGATCGCAGACAATTTTGAAAATACAGAAAGTGTAAACAAAGGAGCGATGTATCAACAAAGCCCACAAGGATATTTCCGGAGGGACTCCTGCACCCACGGCCTGCCCGGGGCCTCCCTCGACAGGTGTCTGGGGTCAAAGTGCAGCCCCTTTGTCTCTCCCATTGGCCAGTGGGCGGAGGAGGCCTGAATCGTCTCCCCAGTCCAAGGCCCCCGCCCAGGCCCCCGCCCAGGCCCCCGCCCAGGCCCACCACTCAGGCTCCCTTGCTGGACTCCACATAAGCCACTGTCACCCATCAGCAATCCCTTTGTGCCCAGCTACACAGAAAGGGGGCCTGAGAGGGGGGTCAGCCTCAAAGCCCAGAGCACCCCGGGTTGGGGCAGGACCAGGAGGAGGGGGGATGTGGGAGGGGAGGTGGGCAGGGAGGTGGGCAGGCCGTGTGTTTTGCTCTTGTAGGATTTAACTTGAGACTCTGCCTGCCAAGGTGGGGTCAGCTCCCAATGGCTACTCAAACGGACCCCGCCCCCCCAGAACCCCGGGAGGCCAGGCTCTGGTCCCAGCTCCAGGCCCGACCTTTGACGACCTCAGCTTTCCCACCTGTAAGTGGGGCTCATCACTCCGGCCCTGACTCACAGGACCCCAGCATTCAAGGGGCGTCATGCCGTGGCTGTGTAAGCCACCTGCCTCATACCCTGGAGGGCGCCCCCTGCCCCCCCACCCCCATAAGAGGCCAAGAGCACCCACTCTCAAAGCCGGAGGATCTGAGGAGAGAGGACCCCATGTCCAGGCTCCGTCACCACCTCTGCCCGTTTCCGTCATGCGAAAGGTTAGGTTTGGGGTCCCCCCAGGGAGGATCCAAGTCAGGGGCCAGAGCCTGCCCACTGCCCCATCTGCCCCCCTCACTGGCGAGGGGCCTGCCCACTGCCCCATCTGCCCTCCCCTCACTGGCGAGGGGCCTGCCCACTGCCCCATCTGCCCCCCTCACTGGCGAGGGGCCTGCCCACTGCCCCATCTGCCCCCCTCGCTGGCGAGGGGCCTGCCCACTGCCCCATCTGCCCCCCTCACTGGCGAGGGGCCTGCCCACTGCCCCATCTGCCCCCCTCACTGGCGAGGGGCCTGCCCACTGCCCCATCTGCCCCCCTCACTGGCGAGGGGCCTGCCCACTGCTGGCTCTGGGTGGATGGCTTCCAACCCCAAGCCCCGGCTTGCCCTCCGGGAGGCTTCTCCTAGGGGCTGTTTTCACTTTAAACAGACACAGTGGACCCTTAAACAAGGGGGAGGGTGCTAGGGCTCCATCCCCACCCCCACCCAGTGCGAACCCCACGGGTACCTCTGACCCCCCAGAACTTGAATACAGTTCCTGCTCTCTGGCATCCGTGGGAGGTTGGTTCCAACCCCCCGCCCCCCAATACCCCAGCCCAGGTGCCCAGTCCCTCCTATGAAGTGGCCTTGAGGCCGTGGGAGCCGGAACAAAGCAGACCGGCGCCTCCGCATGGGGATTCCCAGCCACAGGGTCGGGAGGACGCTTCCCTCTGCGGCGGCAACACCTGGGGAGACCCTGGACTGGCCGTGTCTTTATTGAAAAAAACCCGGACGTACGTGGACCCTGTTGTCCAAGGGCCAGCGATATGCCGACACTGTCCGGCCCCCTGTCCGTGTCTGGGACACGCACAAAGCTGCCCTCTGCCACCGTAAGCCTGGCCTCCCCACAGCAGGGAGGCGGGTGCCGGGCCTGGGGGGCAGCGTGGTGCCCTCTCCCCGTCTGCCCTGTAGTCGGGGCAGTGGCATTGGCCCCTATGCCTGCCAGCCGGGGCCCTATCTGGGCACATTCTCCCTCCCCTTCCCCCCCCACACCCCGCAAGGGCCCTGGGTGGGGGGCCGAGGGCGGAGGGAGGGGACATGGGGAGACCATCCCCAGGCCCCAGCCAGACAGAGGAGTGGAGGGGAAGGGGTTGGGGCTGGGGTCCCAGTGGGCCGGCACCCTCCCCGGCTGCCCGCCTCTCAGGCCCGGGGGAGGGGCCGGCTCAGCCCTCCACCCAGAGGAGCCCGCAGGCGCCCCGCACACCGCAGGCCCCCCTGTGGCGCAGGCCCCCCTATGGCGCAGGCCCCAGGGCCGGCGGGCGCATCCCGGCCCCTCCCCCACCCCCCGGGCGCGCGCTCCAGCGCCGGCGGCCCCTCCCCGCAGCCCCCGCGCGCTCACCTGCCCCGCGCACCTGCCCCGCGCACCTGCCCGCGCTCCTGCCCCGGCGCCGACCGAATCCCCGCCGCCGAGCGTCAGCGCCCCGGCCGCCGGCGGGATGGGCCGTGCGGGCTGGGACGGCGGCGTGGCCGCAGGCGCCCCCCGCTGGCGATCGGGGTCCCGCCCGGCCCGGCCCAGCCCAGCCGCGGCCGCAGGCGGCGAAGGGGGGCGCCCCGCTCGCTCTGGCCCCCATTCCGCCGCGCCCGCCGGGTCAGCGTGGCGGGGGCGGGGGGGGGGCGCCGGGCGCCCCGGAACCGGGCAGGAAACGAGCCCTTTCGAACCTGCTCGCAGGGGCGCGCAAGTGTCTGGCTCAGGACGCGCCGGGCGCTGCGGCCACACTTTCCAGCAAACTCCTCCAGCTGCTCCTGCTCCGGCGCCAGACCCGCCCCGCACCCCAGGAACGCCCCGTTTCTGGAAGGATCCCTCCTCCGCGGACTCATGCCCTCCCGCCAGAGGAGGAAGCTGGGGTGGCCACCAGCGGCCTGGCTCGGGCCTTGAACTCCGAGGGGGTCCCGAGGTGGGATGGAAGCCCCCGCCCCGCCCCCTGCACCCAGTAGGTCCACCTTTATCCACCTGTCTGCTGGCACCAGGAAGCCAAAGCCCGCCTGAGAGAGCAGGTGCCCTCGCCCTTGCCGGTGTGGCTCAGTGGATAGAGTGTCAGCCTGCGGACTGAAGGGTCCTGGGTTCGATTCCCGGTCAGGGCACATGCCTGGGTTGCAGGCTCCATCCCCAGTAGGGGGCGTGCAGGAGGCAGCTGATCCATGATTCTCTCTCATCATGGATGTTTCTCTCTCTCTCCCTTTCTCTCTGGAATGAATTAATATATATATATGGAAAGTAGGTGTCCTCCCCCTGCGGCGTGGCTGGAGGTTGCTGGTTGAGTCCCAGGCAGGGCACACACCTGCTGGCAGGTTGCCGAGGCATCTGCAAGGGCAGCCGGTGGGTATTGCTCTGTTTCTCTCCCCCACCTTCTCTCTCTAAGCGTGTCCTCGGGTGAGGACTTAAAACAACAATAAATACATGAAAAAAATAAAGTAGGTGTCACAACTCACCCCACTCGCTGCTTCCCACAAGCCAGGGCGGGCCCAGAGTTGGCGGCAAAAAAAAAATCTGTCCCGTTTCCGCGGCACCAGGATGGGTGAGCAAGAGCCGCTCCGCTCCCCTGAGTCACGGCGGGGAGGGCCGGGACGGGGCTGAAGGGACCTGCGGGACCAGCGGGCGGGTAGGACACAGCCTCGGAGTGTCTCCCTTCCGCTGCCCCGAGCGCCCTGACACCAGTGAGAACCCGGGTCCCCACTGTGCTGAGAGGGGTGTCGGGCGCAGCTGTTATGCCCATTTCTCAGGTCCAACCTCAGAGGCCCCGCCGGAGCTCCACGGGCAGATTCTGGGGAATCTACAGTTTAACAGGCATCGGGTGATCCTACGACCGCAGGTTGATAAAACCCTGGTCCACTGGGAACCCCGTGGTGGAATCCGGAGCCAGGGACCCCAGCTTACCTTAGCTTAGAGGGAACCACCCGCAGGGGCCCAGCTGAGGAACTGGGGTGGGATGCTGGCAGGTGGAGACCTGCTTCCACTCCATACGGCGGGACACGGGGTCCCAGAGCCTCCGGACGGGGGCGCGGGGCCCTCTGGGCTGGAGCTGTGCCACTTTCCTGGCAAGGTCACTGCTGCGTCTGAGGGCTCACCCGGGAGATGTGAGCCGCGGGGACGCCCGGTTCCGGAACTGGGCGCGATGGTAGGCACACCTGATGCTCATCAAAGCCACAGCCCACGCCCGCACGAGGCCTCGCCCACCCTCCTCAGAACCACCTGAGGCTCCTGCTGGTGTCCTGCGGCCCCGGCGACCCTGGAGAGGGAGGGGGCCCGGGCGGGATGGCCCCTCTGGCCCCTCCAGCGTCCAGGAGCCCTCCCCCTCTGCAGGGAGCGATGCTGCGGCTTCCACCCACGTGTCACCTTTCCCCGGAGCTCTGACCAGCTCTCCCAACAGCAGACGGGAAACAGCGGGGGCGGGGGGTAGGGGGGCGGGCGTCCAGCATGCCTCCGCTCACCCTCCACTGCCAGGCGGCTTCCCTGCGGGGGCACCTCAGGGCGCGGCCTGGTGGTGGCTCCATCCTCAGTGACTGCGAAGGAGCCAATGTCGGAATCGCCCGGAGGCCTCATGAAGAAAAACTCACAACACACACACACCGCGGCCCCACCCTGCTTCTGGTTGAGCAGGTCTGGCGTGGCTCCCAAGAATTTTACCTTGTCCGTCCGAGCTCCCAGCCGTCGGAGCTCCCAGCCAGCACGGATGCTGCTAGTCCCGGGCAGCTGGGCTCTGAGATTCTGCTGTCCAAACAGGGTGGGGGTCCCAGTCCCAGAGGTCCTGACCCCCAGGTCTGCGAGTTCTCGGGATGCCTTATCCAACACCCAGGTGAGCCCGGCCGCGTGGCTCGGTGGCTGAGCCTGGGCCTCTGAACCAGGAGGTCACGGTTCCACTCCCAGTCCCGGGCACGTGCCAGGTTATGGGCTCCATCCCCAGTGTGGGGCGTGCAGGAGGCAGCGATGGATGATTCTCTCCCATTGCTTCTATCTCCTTCTCCCTCTCTCTTCCTCTCTGAAATCAATTTAAAAAAACCCAGGTGAGCTCATTAGCGACCGGATGGGCCGGATGGGCCTTCCGGGGGAGAGGAGAGGCTGCCCCAGGTGGTGCTGGGTGAACCGGCCGCCATTGGAGGAAGAGCTTTTAGATACCAGCTCCCACTGGACTACCACCACCACCACCAGCCGACAGAGGGAAGAGCCTCGTGTTTGAAGAGAAAACTTACACAGGAAGATGTTGTAGTCGTTCTGCTGGGAGAAGGCGGCAGAGGAGATCCAGTCCACGCTGAAGGGCTGTCATTAAACGTGGACTGTCCCTCTCCAGGGGGGAGGGGGCGTCTCCAAATGCCGCAGCCAGTGTGTTCGTCGCTCTCTTTTAAAAAAAAAAATAATAATTTTTTTTATTGATTTCAGAGAGGAAGGGAGAGAAATAGAAACATCAATGATGAGAGAGAATAGTTGATCGGCTGCCTCCCGCACGCCCCCTACTGGGGATGGAGCCCACAACCCGGGCATGTGCCCTTGACTGGAATCGAACCCGGGACCCTTCAGTCCGCAGGCTGACGCTCTATCCACTGAGCCACACCAGCCAGGGCCTGTTTGTTGTTTCCATTACCCACTCTGGTGACAGCCCCAGAGATCATGTGCCATTCGCCCTCCCAGGGGCCGCACCCACCAGGAGGGCCAGCGCCTGCTCCCAGAGAGCGGTCAGCATTTGCTGCCTGCCTGCGGCTCTCACACCCCACACCCTTCTCCCGGCAACCCAACCTGACGACGCAGGGCACTGGCCGGAAGAGATGCTGGAGGAACCCGCCATCTACTCCTGCTGCCTCCTCACACAGACGACTGTCAAAAAGAAAAGTCACGCCCTGGCTGGTGTGGCTCAGTGGATAGAGCATCTGCCTGCGGACTGAAGGGTCCGGGTTCAATTCCAGTCAAGGGCACATGCCCGGGTTGTGGGCTCCATCCCCATTGTGGGGCATGCAGGAGGCAGCCGATCCATGATTCTCTCTCATCACTGATGTTTCTTTCTCTCTCCTTCCCCCTTCCTCTCTGAAATCAATACAAATATAAAAAAAGAAAAGTCAGGATAGCTACCCGGCAGCTCAAGCACAGGAGTTCAGGGGGGTGGGAAGGGAACACAGCTTCTAGCCACTACAAATCAAGGTGTTAGCAGGCGTGTGTTACTCAGACACATGGAGGTAAATGAATAACACCCCCCACACCCCCAAACCACCCACAGTTGGAAGTGGCGGCCTCAGGGGAGGGAGAAAGTGGGGAGCGGGTGGGAGACAAACCTTTCGAACCATTTGGCTTTAAACGATGACATTTGGCTCCTCGCTGTCTTGGCAGGGCCTCCCCCCGACCCCACCCACCCCACCCCACCCCACCCCATCCCTGGGCCTTCACGTTTCTATTCCACAGGGGTCGCCTTGTCCCCTCACCTGCAGTCCTCCGGGGCGCCGGCTTGCCTGCCGTGTGAAAGCCGTTTTCCCGAATTGGGTTCTAGGAAAGTCAAGCTGTGTGATGGAACCACTTCCAACTACCTCGCGTGCTTGTGCCAAAAAGTCACGTCGGAGACGCCGCCTGCCGAGCGATTGGAGGACAAAACCTCGGTTTGCAGCCGGAAGCGGGCAGGAGCGGGTCTGAGCATGGACACACCGATAGGCCACTTGATACCTTCGACAGCCCCTCCTTCCCTGCCCCTTGGATGTTGGCATTAAACATCGGCGTTTTAAAATCTCTAAGGGATCCCCGGTCGACAGCGTTTTAATCCCCTGTTTTCAAACAGGAGCTAGTTACTTGCTTTAGATACATACACATCTATTCACAAACTAACGCTCTTTCCAGATGGATCCTGTGAGGTCAGTCTGTTTGCGGTTTTAAATGGGGGGGGGGTGCGTGTGTGTGTGTGTGTGTGTGTGTGTGTGTTGACAAGCAAGAAGCATAAAGCCTTTTACTTACAAGGGGATAAATGGCCCCAATTTAAGTCAACGCCGTCGAATTCCCGAGCTCAGTGGGTAAAACACAGGCCATCTCCTCACAGACTTCCCTGGACAAGCACAGAGGAAAGTCTACAACCACATAGTAGGCGCTTTACGTAGTGATTTCAAAAAAATATCTCCCCCCAAAAAAATGGCAGCCCGGGGCTGCTAAGGCTTACGGGGTTCGCTGTGTGACCTCCCCCCCAGCTGTCCCGCACCCCTTTGCCAACAAAACTCTCCGGTGGATTTTTCCCGACAAAATCCCGGCAGCCCTGCGTTCTCGGACCCGGGGCTGCACCCTACTTCTCACCAGCTTCCTCTTTGCTCGCCAGGCGGCCCCTCCTACTTTCAGACAGAGAATTATTTTCATTTATTTTGGGGGAGGGGGCGATAACTTATATTTAGAGAGAGTTTTAGATTTAGTTGCTGCCATTACTGAAGGGTCTTTAAAGGATCGAGTTTGAGGGGCAATGGTGGGGAGCCATCCGTATAACTGTGTTTTTTTTCCATCTGTTTTGTCCACGGCAGCGTTTTCTAAACACTGGAAATTGAGGAGAAGGGACAGGGTGGTTTCAGATGGCCACGGGGCCTTTATGACCCTTCGATCCTCGCACGTACCTTGCAAGATGAGGCTTCTCGAGCAGCTCCTGAAAACGCACCAACAACAAGATAAACCGGAGCCGTTTCTGTTTAGATAACTCGGGTTGGAAGAAAAGGGCCACCACATGGCAATACTGTGTAACAGCCCCGCTCTGGGGGAGCTGGGCCGCGCCGGGCAGCCACAAAGGGGCATCTGACGTGTTCGTGCAGCAAAGCTACTCGCAAGCCAAAGTATGCACCCAGAATGCATGGTGGGGAGCCGCAGAATCCGGCAGGGGACGCCTCCATGTAAAAGCAAAGACCCCCGCAAAGTACATGTGTGCAGACATGTTTATGTATGTCAACGCATTTTGTTATTTATCGATTTGAGAGAGAGAGAAATTTGTTCCACGTATTTACGCATTCATTGGTTGATTCTTGCATGTGCCCTGACTGGGACTTGAACCCACAACCTTGGTGTATCGGAATGACACTCTAACCAACGGAGCTGCCCAGCCAGGGCTGTAAGTGCGTTTTTTAAATCTGGGCTACATCCCAAATCACCAAAGCGGCCGGCGTGCGGGAGCTCAGGGGGCCGAGGGGGCAGGGCAGCAGACCCCTGACCCAGGTGCCCCCATGTTGCCTGCGATCCTTCCCCGTGGAACTCACACTCAATTGCTGAGAAATAAAGGACATCCATTCTGGGGGGGTGGATCGCTCATGCGCCAACTTCCCACGGGAGAGACTATCTAACAGGATTATACTTTCTGCTTGTTTGTTTAAAGAGAATTGCCAGTGAATGTGTAAGAAGGGAGAACATACTTTCAACCATAAAGATTTTAAAAAATAGTAATGAATGTGGGAGAAGCGAGCGGGCTGGAGCGGGCGGTTGTCTAGACTCCTGTTCACACTACATCAGCCTGGGACTCCGTGCGCTTCCCGGCTCGGGCGGTCCAGGCAGCCCCGGGGGCCCAGCCACAGCCGCCAACTCCTCTCAGAAATGGTTTGGTGGCACGTGGCTACGAATCCTGCTTCCTCCGCTCTTGGGAGGAGCAAACCTTTTCATGACTCTAACGGGCCGTGCGGTGGCGCATCCCCACACTCAGGACCCCTTGCATTAAAGCAAAGGAGAAAGCGGGTGGGCCTGTGTGAATGGAAGTCGGCTGCTGGCCTGGTGGTGGCCGGGGCCAGGCCAATGCCTGCCTTCGCCCAGGACCTGGCTGGGCAGGAGGGCACAGCAGCACCTGAAGGCACCCCCACGCCACTCCCGGAGGCACGAGGACGAACGCCCGCAGATGGGCCCTCGCTGTCGGGGAAAAGCTCTCCTGCCCACGCGGGGGCTGTCTCGGGAATGACAAGACGAATTACGTTCAGGCGTCACACAAAGGTTCGGACCAGAGGCTGTGAAGGTGAAGGAGAGCACAGAGCCTTTATTGAAGTGGGGTGATGAGGTGTGAGCCGGGGCGAGCCCTGGGGGGCAGCGGGGCGTAGAAATGCGATTTATAAAATTTTCAAGGCAAACGATGGGCATCTTTGAAGACATCGTCGTTAGCTTAAAAAAAAAAAAAAAAAAAAGCTTCCGGGATGCGATTCACTCATAGTTTTGATCACCGGTGCCCGGGGTGACGGGACCTCAGGACGTGCGGAGATTTCATAAATCGTTTGTATCAAATCTCTTTTTTTTTTCTGGTAAACTCCTTCGCGCCTCGGCAGCGGTCACTAGACAGGACTGGGGAGCTCTTGAGACAACTCAAACCTCCAGCACCTCCCAGGAGTCCGCACTTCTGAGCACAGAAGGCAACGCTGATCGGAGGAAATAAACAAGAAGGTTATTACACACAGGCACGGGCTCGCCACGCCTCTAACGCAACGCATCTACGTACAGAGTCCGCTAAGAAGCCTACCGCGCCTTCCGTCCGGGACGACCCAGGCTGCCCCTCCCCGCCCTCGCCCGCAGGTGCGTGCGTGAGCCCGTGCTCTTACAGGGACCACGGAGGCCTGTGGCAGGCCTTTGGGTTCCTTGGGGCGACAGGGTTTGCAAAAGACTCATGTTAACAGGGGACCCCTGGACGCTCTCTGTGGAAATCAGAGAGGGGTCTTAAACCTCGGGGCTCAGTGGAGGAACGAAGAGACCCCGCAGGCGAGCGTAACCAGAGGCACTGCTGACGGGGCGTGGGAAAGCGCGTGCGTGGCACGGAGCCCGGCCTGGACGGGGAGGGCAGCTACATGCAGGGAAGGCGCCGACCACCAAGCATCTCTCTCGCATCTCACAGGTGCCCCTGCCTGGACCATGGGAGACAGGACCGAACAGCCTTCCCCAGGCCTCCCCCGACCCGCACCCACCGTCCAGGTAGCGGCCAGTTTTACTTCACAGCCGCTCTTTACATCAGCACCTTTAGGATAAACCAAGACTCCAGCCCAGCCGGCGTGGCTCAGTGGTTGAGCATCGACCTATGAACCAGGAGGTCAGGGTTCAATTCCCGGTCAGGGCACAGGCCTGGGTTGTGGGCTCGATCCCCAGTGTGGGGCGTGCAGGAGGCAGCCGATCCACGATTCTCTCTTATCATTGATGTATCTCTCCCTCTCCCTTCCTCTCTGAAATAAATAAAAATATATATTAAAAAATAAAAAGATAAGCCAACACGCCTAATGAATTCACCAGACTACCTGCCTGGCGGAGACCTCGCTGGCATCCGGCTGCTGTGGGAGAGGGAGCCACGGCCACAGGGAACTCACGGACTTAAGTTAAACGAAAGAGGATGTGCTAATACCCAGCAACACTCGGCGAAACGCGCAGGTGGCGGCCCCCTGACCCCCTTGCTGTCTAGCATCTGCTCCTGCGACATCCCGGCATTTCTCCCATCAAACCAGGAGGCACCCCCAGTCCGTAACCACCACAGGGGCGCACCACCTCCACCCCCGGGCTCCCTCTCTCCGCAGCGCCATCTCCTTCCGCTGGTGGGCGATGGGCCAGGTTCAACCTGACAGCACAGACTTTAGCCGCAAATGCAAAGGCCGAGGGCTTAAGAGAGAAAAAAACGTGCCAGGAAAGAGCAAGGCAAACACGAGCAGCTTATCAACTCAGAACCGCGCTGGAGTAAATATTTGACTCTGGATAGCAAATAGGCCCGTTTCTAGGCAATTCTTCTGGTTAATAATTCTGTCAACATCCAATTCATTGAGCTCATTATCTCTGATGAAGAGAAGGGGCCTCAGGTGCAAAGTCAACACACCTCACGAGGACACGCCTCACGGGGACATGGCCCACAAGGACACGCCTCACAGGGACACGCTTCACGGGGACATGGCCCACAAGGACACGCCTCACGACGACATGCCTCATGGGGACACGGCCCACAAGGACACGCCTCACGGGGACATGGCCCACAAGGACACACCTCACAGGGACACGCCTCACGGGGACATGGCCCACAAGGACACGCCTCACGACGACATGCCTCATGGGGACACGGCCCACAAGGACACGCCTCACGGGGACATGGCCCACAAAAACACGCCTCATGAGGACACGGCCCATGAGGGCACGGCCCACGAGGACACGGCCCACGAGGACACGGCCGAGTTTCCACGCCACGTGAGTGACATCGCACTAGGACCTGGCTTGTCGTGCTGAGCACCAAGCAGCATGCTAACGTGTCCATAAACGTGAACACGGATTCTGCCCGCCCTGTCCTGACAGAACGCAGGGCCTTTGCCTTGCGGTGTCGAGGCCGGGAAGGCACCTCCGGGCACGCTCAGGCCTGTGGGTCTCCGCTGAACGCGGCTCTGTTCCCTAAGCGTCTCCCCGTGAACCGCGCACAAGGGGAATCGGGAGGAAGCGTAGCTATGACACCTAACATTCCTCCTCGGGTAAGTGTCAGAGCCATTTAGCGGACGCTTTGCTCACAAGGCGCCTCGTGGGAAGGCTGCCCCCAGCCCCCGCGGACAGTTCAGTGGGCGCGGGAGCCGGCGGGAGGATCAGCTCTCCCGGCCATCATCGAGGCCTGTCGGTGTCGGTCCCGGCTAGACTGGCAGCGCCGTTTTTATAGCCAGCATCTACCTTCTGAAAAGTTAACTGAGAGGCCATGCATTTCCCACCAACATTCCTGATGAGTGACTAACACACTAAGAAACCAGCAGTGTGCTAGGACAGAAGGAAGGGACAAAACTCTAGATTACTATCAAAACTGACATCATGTCCTCATCACTGACAAAAACACTAGCAAAGCTCTAGGGATTTTTAGAGTGACCTTGACAGCCACACCCTGTCACCGGGGAGGTCACGGCCGTGAGCACGTCACAGCCATTCCGCGTCCTGCCCGGCCGGTGTGGCTCAGCAGCTGAGCGTCAATCCATGAACCAGTTTGATTCCCAATCAGGGCACAGGCCCAGGTTGCAGGCTCAACCCCGTGTGGGGCGTGCAGGAGGCAGCCGATCCATGATTCTCTCTCATCACTGATGTTTCTATCTCCCTCTCCCTCTCCCTTCCTCTCTGAAATCAATAAAAATGTTTTTTAACATCGGGTCTGCCGCTCACAGCGGTCACACTCTCCTGACCGGCCCACAGTCTGGAAACCCCAAAGCCTAGTCCACAGGGCACGGCAAACACAGCTCACACGCAGCACGGCGTGGGGGAGGGGACGGGAAGAACACACGTGGGCATCTGAGGCGCCAAAGGGGGGCTGTTAGCACTTTCCCTGCCGCCCACGCTCTGTCTGAGCCCAAGCACAGAACCTGAATGTGAACGGAGGTTCCAGATGCGGGAACAGTAAGACACACTCTCGACAGGACGGACGTACAGCGGGACCCTTAATCCTGAAGACCGGACTGCACGGCGGCTACGTGTGACGCCAGCCGGTCCCTGGTCCAAGCAAGAGCTGGAAGCCACAGGCAACCTCTCCGAGCGAGACACACGCTGAACCCAGCGCCTGCACGGACACCTCCAGCCGGGAGGGAGAACACCCAACCTTCCCATCGACACAGAACCGCCGGGTCTGGGCCGACACCTCTGACCACGGCACCTCTAACAACCAGCATGTACATGTTTCTGATGACGCTTTAAGGAGCGTCGACATGGACCGGGCACACACACATGCACACACATGGCCGCTGGCAGAGCCCGTGTTCCACACCCCGGCAAAGGCAGGCCGTGGCTCGTGGATGCGGGCGGCTGTCTCCCTGAGGGACACGCACGTGGTGGGTCTGCCAAGTCTTTAGTATCAAGACCCGGAGAAGGGAAACGGCGGGGGTCGCACGCACGGATGGGAGGCCACAGAACAAATGAGCAGGCAAAGTGAGCGTTCTTCAGAGTCTTTTACTTCGATTGAACAAGGAACAGCGCCGACGCTGTTCGCTGCAAGGTACACAGTATTCACGAGAACAGTGCTGGTCGTCTGAGGAAATGCACACGCCTCAGGTTCTCCTCCACGCTTTTTCTCTCTTTTAGAAAGATACTGTTTACCAAAAAGAAACGTCAGCAGTACAGGAAAAACGATTTTCCCAATAAATGTACGAAAACCTAAGATTCCCAATGGAATCAAGATTATCTTCCCGCGATCACCACCTTGCAAACAATCACATGCTTGTGGGGCACCCTGTCCGCGCCCTACGAGGACGTTCACGGTCGACAACGGGGGCGATTCTCTAAGAGACACCAGTGCGGCCGCGGCACACGGGTCTCCGCAGGTACTGAGCGTCCGCAGTGGGCAGCTAACACTGAATTCCATTTTATTGTATAAATAATTGTTCCCTTAGCGGTAAACCAGAGTCTACACCTTCGCAACAGTCCTAGGAAATAAATACTGTGATTATGCACACGACAGGTCATGACAGAACTAGTTTCGAAGAACAAACAGCAGCTCGACACCCTGGATGAAAACCCTGATCGGAATCCAATGGGCACCTTCAAATTTAAAACATTGTCCAGGTAACATCACATCGAAAGTCACATGGTTCGCACGAGGCTGGAGTCTCCGGTTCCGGAACACGTTTTTCGGTTGTGAATTAAAGTAACGAACACATTGGAAATGGTTGATTTCAGGGATGACGTCGGTGTTGGTCTGACTCCCGCGTTATTTTCTTTATAAAAAGTTGCACTCAGTGTCCATTCATGGTCTGATTGGTCTTCAGTATTTCATTAGTGCATACAAAAGAAACTCCTAAAACCGACAGTGCTTCACACGTGTGTATGTATGCATACATAAGACAATCTCGTCTCAGACATGGCTGTCACGGACAGAGCCACACACACCGATGCTAGACATGAGCGCTTCCACCTACAGACAGCGATTTCAAAAATTCACTTACATTCATTTGATCACAGTAAATATTCCCAAACTCAACGTGTGACACGTGACAGAATATACATCTTGTTTGCACCCGAAGCTGACCACCACCGACATGTACAGTGTGATTGAAACAAGCCGATATTTAAAAACGTTTTAATTCAAGATAACAATTCCATGGGAGGAGGCGGAAGACTGGGAGGACAGGAAGTATTTGGTCTTCGTGAGGCAATACAAAACAGACCATTATCAAAGACCATTTCGTTTGGAAAGATCGAAAATACCAAAAGCATCAAGTGGATATAAGAAAATAGCTTTTGTCCGTGTGATTTAATTAAAGCTGTTTACAGGTAGGTATTCCCTCCCACGGGAGCATGAACTTTAAAAAAGAGATGAGAGACAGGCAGGCGCAGAGCCCGGGCGGGAGGCGCCGCGTGCAGAGTCCGCAGCCAGGGCTCGCGAGGCAGGTGGGGGACGGACATGTGGCCTCTCGCCCGATCACAAGTTTAAAAAAAACCACAGAGGAAACAAACATGGAATCTCATACCTGCCCACTGCCCAGCCGACAGCACGAGAGGAAGCGGGTGCCGGTTCACGTTCGGAGATGAGCGAGCTGTTCAGTGTTTACACAAAGTACATAGTACGGATATATATTCGTTTGTACAAAATAAAATCAATGTCATTTGCCACCATCAACACCTTTACTCGAGGGAGGAGACGTGCTCGCGGCGGCCGGTCCTGGGGGCCCCCCTAGGTCATTCAACGCAGAGCAAGTCGAGTGCGAGAGCTAGTCACGTCCCCACGCGTGGATGTTAGGATGACAATTCAGATTATTTTGCAAACTAATCCTGAGAAAAATCTGTTTACAATTTAAACAGTAATGTTATGTAAAAAGTCTTAACAAATCCACTATTACAAATATCGATTTCCTATGTGGTCGTCTATATATACACACAATAAAATGGTAAATATATGCAAAAATATTTTAAAAACACATGCACAGACCACTTCCCCCTGGGAATCTGGGCTTCCTATGAGAGACCTGTTCTCCTCCCCGTCCTCCAAAACCCCCCTCCTCCCCCCACCTCCCGACTCTGCTCCCTAACTCTGCATAAAGCCAGAGAAATAGATCCACTTTACATTCAGGCTTTGAACCTGAAACGACCCTGTTGTAGCAAATGACTTATCAAACGAGCAGCCCTCCCCCCGTTTTGCGTGTGTTTTGCTTTTGCCGCTGTCAGTCTTCATGATCCATCGCGACGAGCCGGGAAAACACACAGTTGCTCAATCAACACGTGGCCAGCACCGGCTCCTGAACGGGTCCCAGGAGGCCCGGGGCCGCTGTCGGGGCGTGAGGTCACTGCACACAGCAGGCGTCCGTGGCACCGCCGACTACCTGCACAGGTCGGCCAGGGGCGCGTCCCTCTTGTGCTTCCTCCGCTTGCCGTGGAAGCACTGGTTAGTGGGTTTGCCTGGATGCGGCTTGTTTGCCACCAGGACACCATGGCTGGTGGGAGCTGTACCTGGGAAGCCTTTGCTGGAAGAACGGAAGAGCCGGGCGGGTCCGTGCTGCGGGAAGGAAGCGGGCAGAGACGTCAGTACCATGAGGCGCCCGCACGGCTCACCCCACCCCCGGGAGCTCTCAAACCAGGGCTCCTCCCGAGCTGCGGAACCGGCGCTCTGTCCCTGGGATGCCGAGCGCAGACCACCCTGCCCTGGAGCCTGCCAGCCAGGATGCCACAGAAGTGGCCCCGGGCTCCGTCACCTGCCACGTTCACCGCCCCTCGGGGCGATCCGATCGGGGCACGGGCCTGAGGCCGTGCCGGTGAAGGACCTGCAGGTCAGCGGAGGCATGCGTGACGGACATGCCCAGCGCGGGGAGAGGTGGGATGGCCTCAGGCCGGGCCGGGAGCAAATGGCTTCTCCCCCATCAGGTGCAGTGCCCGTGATGATACAACTTCAGGCAACAAAACAGCTTAAAATGGAGGCGCTCTGAGGCCTTTGTAATTGAAAGCTGATGCCAAACACGGACCATTTCAGCCCAGACACCTGCATCGGCCATGAACACATCCCAGGGCCCGCTATTCCCAGGTGTGCGCACGCGGCCACGGGTCACACTGAGCTGCCCCTGCAGAGACTTAGGTGCAAGGAGACCCTTTACAGCCGCTGCGGCCTCTCTGCTGAGTCTGGGATGAGGGGGTGGGCCCGGCATCGCACCAGGACCAGGACGGGACGCCGGGAGGTCTGTGTCCCGGGCCCTGTCACTAGGAGCCCGTCGTGCAGTGCAACCTCTTAGAACCAAGCAGGTTGGCTCTTTAACCTGAGTCTCCTGCAAACCCACGCCGTACACGTGTAACTGGCATGTAAGAAGCTGGACAAGCGCTGCACTGAATGCTCAGTGACGCACACGTGTAACCGACATGTAAGGGACAACATACTCTGCGCTGCCTGCTCACAGTGACACACACGTGTAACTGGCATGTAAGAAGCTGGACAAGCGCTGCACTGAATGCTCAGTGACGCACACGTGTAACCGACATGTAAGGGACAACATACTCTGCGCTGCCTGCTCACAGTGACACACACGTGTAACTGGCATGTAAGAAGCTGGACCTGCGCTGCATTAAGTGCTCAGTGACACACACGTGTAACCGACATGTAAGGGACAACATACTCTGCGCTGCCTGCTCACAGTGACACACACATGTAACTGGCATGTAAGAAGCTGGACATGCACTGCACTGAATGCTCAGTGATGCACACGTGTAACCGACATGTGAGGAACAATGACACACATGTGTAACTGACATGTAAGGGACATGTTCCACACTGCCTGCGCACAGCGACACACACATGTAACTGGCATGTAAGAAGCTGGACCTGTGCTGCACTGAATGCTCAGTAACACACGTGTAACCGACATGTGAGAGACGACAATGACGCACACGTGTAACTGGCATGTGAGGACAATGACGCACACGTGTAACTGACATGTGAGGGACGACACGCTCCGCGCTGGCTGCTCAGGAGAAGCGTGCTCACGCACCTGTGACTTGCTGGCGCTGCTGGGTGTGGCGGGGGCCGGGGCGCTCTGCACCTTCCCCCCCGCCGGCGAGGACTCCACGGCCACCTCCTGCGACCCCACTCGGCTCCCGGGGGACGGACGGCAGAGCAGCTGCTTCGGGGTTTTGCACGGCGTGGCGTCCGAGTCCTGACACAGGTCGCGTGGGTTACAATGTGGCATGTGAATAACAGTCAACGTTCAAAAAGAAACCCATTTCAGCTAAGTGCTCCCGGACCCATTTAAACATCTGGGAACTGAAGGAAGCACAGAGGACTGTACGAAGAGCAGTGGTTACATTTTCCTCCGAACACTGAAAGTGGCTCATTCCCCAGAGGGTGTCTATTCGTTCTTCCCTCCCGGGCACGTCTGCCTCCGCCCCTGCGTCTGAGCCGCCTCGCTCTGCCCGTGAGGCCTTCGCCCCCCGACACCATGCAGGTGCTGTCGGCATGGAAACAGCGTCCTTCCCACATTCCAGCCCCCTGCCTCTCGCCTCCCCGGCCAACATGCAGCACTGGGGGGCCGTCTCGGGTCTCAGTGCCGTAAACTCCATCAACCCGAGGGGAAGGGGAGCTGTGGGAGTGATCCCCAAGTCCCCCCGGGAAAGGCGGAGAACAGACAGGCTGCTGGGGGTGGTAGGGGACGCCAGGGCCGCTGACAGGTCTGCGTGGGTGGTGGGCCTGTGTTGGGATCAGCTGGGTGACGGCTGTCCGGCACTCTGAGTGCACTGGAAGCGAGGAATCAGACGTTTTAAACGTGAACTTGACGTTACAGCCCAGCCAGTTAACATCCCACCAGGAGGCTCCGAAGCATCTGAGGGAGGAGCCTCGCAGAGCAACGCACGCGCTCCACCTGCGGATGCTGACCGCCTTAGACGCCCACGGGGACCCCGGGTGGGGTGGGGGTGGGACTGGCTGACGGCGTCCTGGGGACGCTCCCTCTCCCCCCTCTCAGGAGGGCTGAGTGTGTACGCATTTGTGAAAACTCCGTGAATGTACAGGATTCCTGATGTGTCCATCTCATGTCAGAAGCAAAACTGGGACCACCCTGTGCTCTGGCTAACGGGGGGCATGCAGCACTCAGGGTGCCCACTGACCTCCCCTGGGAGCCTGTCAGGGAAGCAGCAGGAATGGAGCCCCCCCCTTCGTACCCACCGCGTGCTGGAGGGGCAAGCGCCATGTGAGCACCCACTGCGTGCCGGAGGGGCAAGCGCCATGTGAGTACCCACTGCGTGCCGGAGGGGCAAGCGCCATGTGAGCACCCACTGCGTGCCGGAGGGGCAAACGCCATGTGAGCACCCACTGCGTGCCCGAGGGGCAAGCGCCGTGTGAGCGCCCACTGCGTGCCGGAGGGACAAGCGCCGTGTGAGCGCCCACTGCGTGCCGGAGGGACAAGCGCCGTGTGAGCGCCCACTGCGTGCCGGAGGGGCAAGCGCCATGTGAGCGCCCACTGCGTGCCGGAGGGGCAAGCGCCATGGGAGCGGTGGAGCCCGGGGAGGGGCACTGACGTGCGTGCATGTGCGCGGGAAGCTTGTCGATTGTAACTGACAGTGAGCAGCGTCGTGAACGTCTGAGATCCCCAGTAACAACGTGGTGAGCGAGCCCCTCCGCCCTGACACCGCCCCCACCGCGCCCGGGACTCACCACGTCGCTGGAGCTGGACTGCGTGGCGGACGACGAGGACACGGGGCCCGACGAGGAGTTGGAGGAGTGCTTGCTGAGCGGCTCCGCGGTCTTGCCCCTGCACTTCCCGAGGGCGTCGCTCTCGCCCGAGAGGCCCCTGTGACATTTCTCCAGCTGCGGGGGCTCCACCATCAGGGTGACACCGTTTCCTGAGAGGGGGCGGAGGGGAAACGTGTCTTCCCGCGAGTCACGCCCCGTGGGGACCGCGGTGGCGACGGCGCGGGACTCACCGTTGCACGAGGGCTCGGGCCTGCTCGGCAAGCCCCATTGCTTGGAGATCCAGTCCCGGTACGTGGCCACCTCGTCCGTCACCCTGATGATCCTGCCCAGGATGCTGCGGGGTGAGAGGGGAGGGGGGTGAGCCTGAGGCCGGAACTGTCCTCTCGGGCGCCCGCCGGGGGGGGCTTACCTCTCCGTCTCGTTGTTGGGGTAGTGCTTGGCGATGGGCGACACGGCGTGGCTCAGCACCACGTAGGCGTAGTCGAAGGCCTGCTTCACCTGCATGGCTCCGTACGAGCTCCTCCCCACGTCGTTGCCTGGGGAGAGGGGCAGGTCAGAGGGGCCACCACCGCCCTCGGGGCTCTGCCTGCAACGCGGGCGATCGGGGGCCCCGCGGAGCTGCCCTCGGCCCCGGCGTGGACGTCCCGACTGAGCAGTCGGAACGGGTGCTCGGGCCTCCGCGTGCCCGGCCTGCCAGGCACCACCCCACAGGCTTCCTGCAAACAGGACCCGCCGGTTTCTCTGGAGAGCGCCCGGGCGACATGCTCCCGTCCTCCCAGCCGTGTGAGCACCGCCCACGGGGCGAGGAGCTCCGCCCAGCAAGGCCGTGGAGCTGGAGGTCTTTCTGTAGAGCAGGTCCCATAAACGGCTCCTCAAGGAGGAAACACACGGGACTCTTCAGTCACGAGACGCCCAGGCAGCCGGCAAAGGCCAAGGCCACAACTTCCCTCCCTCTCTCGGGCGCCGTGCCCGAGGCGACAGCGCAGGACGGCGGAGCTTCAGCCACACCAGGAGGCACCGCTGCCCAGGGACCTCGGAGACGACGAGCACGCGGCCCCGGGGAGCACGGGGGGAGCACCCTTCTTCCCTCCCACCGCTCGACGCTGGGGCCGTGCACAGACCACGCAGGACTGACGGGGAGAGGAAGCTAAAGGAAGACCAGCCGCCTCTCTGAACCCCTCGCTCGGGAGTCTGTTACTGGGCCACCGCCCCAAGGACCTGAAGCCTCGCGCTGAAGCCCTGGGGAGACAGCCCACAGCCCGGGGCAGGGAGCGGGGAGGCCGGAGCGGGTAAACGGGCAATCGGTGACAGAAGGAGACGGCACCGGGGTGAACGGTCAGTGACGGCCTACAGAACTGTGCACCCGAAACCCACGTAGCTACGAACCATGTCACCCGTCAATTAAACTAAAAAATAAAAGCCCTGGTTGGCAACAGGCTGGAATTGGGTGATGAGGACACGAGAAAGGAGACAAGTGGCTGTCAGAATGGAGAGCAGACCCTCCCCAGCCACAGCCACTCCCACCCACACCGCTCCCCACTCATCTGCAGCGTGTTTTCTGGTGTGTGTGTGTGTGTTCATGTGTTTTCGCTGGTGTGCGCTGGCTTTCATATACCTGCACATGAAGTATTCTGATGAACAGAGGATGTCCACATTAAAGCTGATCCTGAATGTTTTGTCCGAAGTGCCAGCCCCCACACGGTGACCACGCCGCGCCCCTCCCCGCCCGCCCACGGATTACCTAATCTCAGTACCTGGCTGTAAAGGGTCCTCGATGTAGAGCATCGACGGCCTGTAGCCATCCAACATGTTCTTCTGAACTTCATCTTTGGCCACATATGAGCCCCCATCCTTTATCCGGATGCCAGTCTTTAAATAATTGAAGTGCCGTCCATATAATTCAAAAAACTCTATTAAGAGAACACCATAGTTTGTGTTGGGGATGCAAGCATCTTCCCTGGGATGTAACTACAAGCAGAAGGAGAAGAAAAGAAGTTACGTTGCACATCCTCTGACTTCTCCGGGGGGTGACACATGACATCTGACTTCTACCCCAGCGCTGCCCGCTTCCGGTCTCGCGGCTGCTACACAACACCCCGCCTCCCGGGCAGAGCGCTGGGCCACTGGGAGGCGGGGCAGACGGCGGCCCCAGGATGGGCAGGGCTGGCCGCCACGATGAGTCCCGAGCAGGCCAGGCCGCTGGCAGCGCTGGGCCCCATAAACGCGCTCAGGGTGGCGGGACTTCCCCTCCCCTCGCCCCGCGGCAGGCCCAGCCCAGCGGGACTCCAGATGGGCGCTTAGAGGACAGCGCTGTGCGTGGAGTTTCTACTGCTAGTCACCGTTACGGAAGCCACACCCCACCTTTAAAATGTGCAGTGAAAAATCTCAAACAACAGAACACGTGGGATTAAAAACAAAGCAATATTCTTTCCCAGGGACTTTGAAATACTTGCTAAATTGCAAAAAGGTGACAAGTTTAAAGGGGAACGTCAATGAATAAATAAATAAATAAAGGGGAACGTCGTGAGTGATCCGGGCAGCGGGCAGCTTCCCCCCGGGACTCCCAGTGGTGACCCCGTCGTGCACAGGGCCTGCGAGCCAGGCTCACCTGGAGGAAGCTGACCGCCATGAGGAAGAGGCTGTAGGAGCCGATGCCCCCTGTGAACACTTCGTTCAGGTCCCGCTGCAGGAGGAACTGCTTCAGCACCAAGACCAGGTACGGCAGCACGGGGTACTTCTGCAAAGGAGCGACGCGTCAGCGGCCCTGCGCGAGGAGCGCCGAGCGTGCCCGGTCCTCCCGTTCCAACTGGCGGGCACCCTTCCCGCCCCAGCTGAAGGGCGACTGTAAAAGCAGCAGCAACGGGGGAGCACGAGGCGAGCCCACGGCACACGGCCCCGGAGCCCGCGCTGCGCCCACAGCCGGCAACACCACACGTGTCTGGTGACGGTCACGCCGGCCGCCACCGCCCAATGCTCAGTGGCAAACAGGTAAGAGAAGCAGCGCGGGGCGGTCCCAACGCCTCCAGCACCGAGTCAGCGGACGTCAGAGGGGCATTTCTCAGGGCAGCACCCCCAGGCAGACCAGGGCCCCCCAGGCCAGAGCGGCCGGCCTGCGGCTCCCGGGGCAGGTGAGCCTTCCCCACGCAGAGGACGAGACCTGAGCCGGCGCCAGGGCAGCGCAGCCCGCGCCCCTCGGGCACAGCCTCACTCGGCGCCCCCAGGAGCCAGGCCCCCGCGGGGGTGGGTCGCCAGGGATGCCCGGTTCCTCCCTGGCGCTAAGAACTCCACGCTTCCGTGAGAAAGAAAGAAGTGTGGACTCCTGCCAGTCATGTCCGAGCAAGCAGGCAGGAAGAGGAACAGGTACAGAAGGCAGCACTGTTCAGCGAGACGGAGGAGTCAGAAATAGTCTCTTTAAGCGAAGGAAGCCTGTCTGTGTGACCAGGAAAAAACCTCCAAAATATTAAGTTAAAAAAAGGATAAGACAAGGCCCTGGCCGGTGGCTCAGGTGGTTAGAGCGTCATCCCAACAGGCAAAGGTTGCAGGTCCAATCCCCGGTCAGGGCCATGCAAGAACCAACCAATGAATGCGATTTAAATGGAACAAATCAATCTCTCTCTCTAAAAATCCATACAAAATTTTTAAAAATTGTGTTTTTTTTTAAAGTATAAGATAATGAGCGTACAGGGTGCCATTCCTTTTGTTAAAAATCTCAGAGGAGAATGAACAAGAAAAAAAAGTTGATACAAAGCCACTCTAAGCCTGTTGGGTGTAGGTATCCTTTTACACCAGTAAATTTTTATTATTCCTATTAACTCGATTGAAAACATTTCTGGGAGGAGAAAATTTACGCACAGCCGGCACCTCCCACAGTGTGGGGTTGGGCTGGAATTCCCCTCTCTCTCTTTCCTATACTCCGAACGTGTACACAAGAATAAAGAAGTTAACGTGTTGCTTATAAAACAGGGAAAGGCGAACCCGTAGAGCTGCTAAAAAAACTGTCAGCGTCAGAAGAGACGTGGGCGTAACCACAGCAGCCTGCCGCTTCTGCTCGGGGCGTCCTGAGGGCAGGCCCGCAAACGCTCCGGAAGAAAGCGCAGCAGTCGAGAAGGCTTCCATCTCCCCCAACAGAGGGAGGAGCCCGAGGGACCACCTTCAGGCGCCGGGGACTGAAGCCTAGAGCAGTCACCTGGGAGGGCCCCAGGCTGAACTCTTATGATCGGAGCCTGGCCTGTGTGGCTCAGTGGTTAAGCAATGACCTATGACCCAGGAGGTCAGGGTTCGATTCCCGGTCAGGGCACAGGCCTGGGTTGTGGGCTCCATCCCCAGTGTGGGGCGTGCAGGAGGCAGCCGGTCCATGATTCTCTCTCATCACCAATGTTTCTATCTCCCTCTCCCTCCCCCTTCCTCTCTGAAACCAATACAAATACATATTTAAAAGACGGACAGATCCTGCCCCCAGCGCGGCTCCCGCCCTCCTCTCCCACGAGCAGAGCAGCTTTCTCAAGTGTGGCTCTCACTCCAGGCCACGTTGTAGGTGACTGATTCTTGGGGGGCTCCGGAGAGAAGCCCTCGCCGGCGATCGCATGCACCTCTCTCAGCGCCAGGACGGGCCCTCCCGCCACACGCGGCCTGGCCGCCTCCCGGCGAGCGTGAGCCCTGACCTTGGTGAAGTCTTTGATCAGGTCCGCCGCCCGCACGCCGTTCTGCACGTTAAAGCTGATGTCCACCTTCACTTCCGTGAAGGAATCTGTTAACTTAATGATAGGCACCTGCAGGGGAGAAAGGGAGTGTTAAATCGCTTTACCCGAACCAGGGGCAAGATCGGGGCGCGGGGTGAACGGCGTGAGGCCCCACCCCTCTCGGGACAACAAACAGGAGGTCCTGAGGCCTGCGCCTCCCCCCCCCCCCCCCCCCCCGCCTTCCAGAAACTTCCCTCTGCGCAGCTGGCGCTTCCCCTCACACCGCGTATCCTGTCGCTCCTACGGCTGAGTTTGGACACCCAGTGACAGAACCCTTCCTGACGCCACAACTGGGAAACAGCTTCCTATCACTGACCGCCAAGCAGTCAGGGGGGCCGCGAGGCTAGTCACACACAGGCCCCTGCATCACGGTCAGTGTGGCCAGGAGCCCGAACAACCCAGCAGGAGGAGTAAAACGCAAGAATCATCCCCAAATGGAAAATGACGACGATTTCTACGAGACGTGTGGGATTCTTCATAAGAACAAGAAAAGCTCCGTGTGCACCACATGCGAGAAAACGCGGGCGGCACCCCGCAGTCCCAGCTGCCCGCCGCCAGGCTTCCCCGGGTACATCGCGTGCAGACCCCCGTGCCTATGCGGGCGCGTCTGGGCTCCCACGGCAGCTCCCCGACGGCCAGGCCAGGCTGGTGAACGCCAGTTATGGCCCGTGTCCCGGACACAGACTCGGACGGAGCAGAGCAGCCCCGGCTGGGCCGCTGAGAACGCCCAACAGAACCTGGGCTCTGCTCTCACTGAACAAATCCCCGCAGGACCCGCGGGCTAACCGGTGCCCTCTGAAGGGAAGGTGTGACCGCAGGAGGCCACCTGTGTCACACACGGCCGTGCGCCCGGCACGGTGCCCACTGACGGAGAGAAGGTGCGAGTGCCGGGCCCTCCCGACCACCCCACCGGGCAGGCTGGGGCGTGAGGGCGGTGGGCGAGGGGCCGGGGGACTCACGGTGGCTTTGTCCAGGACTTTCACCGAATCCTCGTCGGCGACCTTGTGCTTCCGGAGAGCTTCCTCCAGGGTCCAGAGCGGGAGGTTCTCCCACTTCCCGAACACCACCAGGTCGATGTCACTGGGCAGAGCGAGAGGGCCGTTCCCCTGAGCGCGAGGCCCGCCGGCCTGAGACCCGCACACCGCCCGCTCTCCCGGCCCGAGGAGGGGGCTGGTGACTTTAACGGCCACCTCCTGAGTCATTTCACTCAGGCCAGGCCCCGGGGACAGGCGACTGTGAAAGCAGAACCTCAAAAAGACCCCAACGGTTCCTGTTCGTCCGGCTCTGGGGCTAGAATCCGAAGACTCTGGCTGAGAGCTGTGCGTCAGTGAGAGCGAGACAAGGTGCCGCCACCGTGTAAACGAGGAGACACCCGCCCTCTCCCACGTTCGGCCCGGCTGCCCGTCCGGAAGGAGATGCCAGGACTGCTCAGCGCCCCCCCCCGGGTCAGAGGCCGTGCAGCCCTTCCCTGCGGTTATTCCTGTGCCCTTTCACCTCGGGATGACGTGAAGGCACCAGCCAGAGTGCAATGACACTGTTAGGAAGAGTGGCTCGGGGTTCTGCGGGGGCCCGGCACCGAGACAGGCACAAGTGTCAGTGAACCCGAGGGGTCGCTTACGGCCTGGCTGGGGGGGATGGTCGTCAGGGCCCACCCACGGGGTCAGGCGCTGAACGCGGGGTCACGGTGCAGCTCTTAGTGAAACGGCCCCCCAGTACACGCAGGTGCCTCACCCAAAGGCCCCCCTGGCGTGTGAGTGGTTAGGGGACGGGCTGAGGCCCTCGGGGCCAGCGATAGCCCATTGCTGGGCTGTGGGCAGGCGAGCAGAACCTCCCCCACCGCACAGAGGACCTGAGCTGCGCCCGGACAGGCGCCCCGTCCACCCACCACAACGATGCAGGCGCTGCTGACAGCGGTCGGAGTGACATCCACCCCCGGGGATCCACATCGCAAACAGGAATGTGAATGTCTGCTTCATCATCCGCTTTATTTCTACGCTTACAATCCAACAGGCCAAACGTGCACCCTGGGGACAGGCCCACCCCGCAGGCGCCGTGCACTCACCTGGTGGGTAGGTACAGGCCCGTTTTGAAGCTCCCAAATATCTGGACCTGAAACAGAAACGACAGTGGGTTCCATGCCATCAGCTGAGAGCCACCAGCCACGGAGAAAGGCCGGTGTCTGCTGCCCTCTGCTGGCGCCTCTGAGCAGTGCAGCGGGTTCTCCCCACCGTGCTCCAGGGAGCACAGGTAGGCATTCGGACCCCACACCGTTACACACTCTGACACTGGTGTCTGCCCCCCAAACACAGTCCCGGCCCCCGGACACTGGAGGAAGCGTCGCCGCAGGAGGAAGACATGGAGCTCAGGGCAGGGTCGTGACCTCAGCATCCTGACATGTGGAGCAGATCATTCTCGGTTGGGGGGGGCTGTCCTGGGCCCTGTGGGGTGTGAGCAGCACCCCTGGTCTGCGCCCACCATCTGCCAGGAGCACTCACCAGTCACGAGAATGAAAACTGTCTCCCACCCACAATGCCAAATGCCTCCGGGGGACACATGCCCCACCTCCCCCTCCCCCTCTCCCCACCCCCCCCCACTGAGAGCCACTGACTCAGGCCGACAAGAGAAGCCACGGGGCAGCAGCAGCTGCTCAGCGAAGTCTGCGTGTCCTCTCCTCTCCTCTCCCGCCACCTACAGCCCCTCATCTGAAGTGTTTGTGTTTTACCAATTGGAAAAGAAAACAAAAAACAAAAAACAAACAAACAAAAAAAAGCCCCTTGCCAAAACCGGTTTGGCTCAGTGGATAGAGCGTCGGCCTGCGGACTGAGGGGTCCCGGGTTCGATTCCGGTCAAGGGCATGTACTTGGGTTGCGGGCACATCCCCAGTGGGAGCTGTGCAGGAGGCAGCTGATGGATGTTTCTCTCTCATCGATGTTTCTCTCTCTCTATTTCTCTCCCTTCCTCTCTGTAAAAAATCAATAAAAATATATTTAAAAAAAAAAAAAAAGCCCCTTCGCCACCCAGGACAGAGCCTAAGAAAAGCTACGTAACACAGAACGGAGTCTAACGCAGGCCCTGAGAACGCACAATCGTACAACAGACCCTCAAGGGAGCCCTAAGAGTGCAGCTGACTCAGTGCAGGAACAAAAACCGCAATAAGCAGAGGCAGCCCTGGGCCCCGCTGTGCGCACTGGGGGGGCTGTTCGGGGAGTGGGGGAGCCGGGTGGAGGCAGGAGCACAGAGAACAGCGTGTGGTGGGGGGGACAGACGCCAGCATCAGCCTTGAGAACATGACCCCCAGACGACAGGAGCCGTTCCTCCGCCCTCCTTCCCTCTAAATGACACTGTCATCTGCAGGCTGGAGCCGCACGGCGCTGACACGTGCCTCGGGTAGCAGAGCGCACAGGCGTGCCCTCCTCACACCGCCTCCTGCGCTGCCTCTGCCAGGCCACCAGCCCGAGGGCCCGGCCTGGAGCCGACCCGTGCTAATGACTCGGGAGCCACGTGCTAAAGGCTGAAGGAAACGCGTGGCTGCAGATGCGCGGGCAGTGGCCCCGGAGGCCGGTGAGGCTCCGGCCCGCACGTCCCCCGCCCCCGCCGGGCGGTGCTCACGTCAGCGCTGGGCCAGAGCTCCTTAATGACGCTCTCGATCCTGTTCACCACCTCCATCCGCATCTTCTCCTCCTCCGGCCTCGGCGACATGTACTCGTAGAAGTCGCTGATCTCCTCGTGCAGGCTGGGAAGAAAGGCAGACGGTCACACGGGCGGCCGCCTCAGGAAGCCACGGCCTCGAATAGCCTCATCTAAGTAAGTCTGGTAACTCCGCTGATGACGTATCCTCGATTGCTACCTTAATTTTAACGCTGCAACTCATGCTGAGCTAAAATGGGAACGTGTAGAACTTAATCAAAAATAGCAAAATAATTCCACAAAAGACGGAAGTCCAAGGAGTCCCACTGGCATGCTGACAGCGGCAGCCGGAGACCCTGAGCGACCACTGCAGGAACCCGGAGGTCGGCCGGGCGGCCCTGACCCCGGGGAGGTCTGCCGGGCAGCCCTGACCGGGACATGGAGGGACCCAAGCCCCGGACAGGTTGTTCAGGACGCATGTAGCGGTTCTGCTTGCCTCGGGCTCGCCCTTCCTGGGGACGCACCGACGGGCTGTCTGGAAGTGCCAGGCGACGATCTGGAAGAGCACCTTAATCCGCCGGCACTTCCTCCGGGAGCCTGAGGCCGGAGTGCGGACTGGCCTCGTGTACCGGCCGACGGTCGGGGCAGCACCGGCCCGGAGCGAGCCCAGTGCGTCTGAGTGACCTCTTCAGGAGGCCCTCCGCTGGGTTTTTACAAGGAAACTGGCCATGCACACGCACACGCACACGCACACGCGCACACGCACACGCCTGTACTCCCATGTCTCCTCTGCCAGGAGACCGCTCTGCCTAGGTGCCACTCAAACGCAGTGAGTCCAACCGAAAGGCCATGTCTTCCTCCCAACCCCATTCCTTCTCCGGGGCTCCCCTCCCGGGGTCACTGCTTCCCCAACAGAATCTGCAGCATTTCCCTGCCGCATCCTTCCTCATCCTCTGGAGCTAACGGGTCTCCAAATCCTATCCCCTCCCCCCCACCCTCCAAAAACCCCAAACCCACTTCCAAACCAGGACCTGCCCCCTCAGGGCTCCCATCCGCCTCCCATCCCTGCCCCCTTAGGTCTCCGTGGGTGCCAACCTGGACACTGGCCAACTCCCTCTCGGCATGCCTGCCTGCAGCCTCCACCACAGCCCACAGCAGCACCCGCGCCCCTGCAGCCCTGGGCCCGGAACCCCTTCCCACGAGCCTTCAGCTCACACGTCACCTCCCGGGTACGACTCCGACGTCCCCAGGGCTCCCGGCCACTCCGCTGGCCCTCCTCCTGCCTGGCGGTCAGCTCAGCCCATGGCCCGCTCACCGGCCTCCCCACTCAGACGCCCCGCTCCTGGCTCAGCCCTGTCCCCGGCCCCAGCGCAGCCCAGGGACGCTCTCCCTCGTCCACCCGTGTGCCCACGCCCACGCCCACGTGGTCATACAGGAGACAGTGAGCCTGGTCATACGGTCCAAGGAGATGGAGGCTCACACTGTGGGGGAACGACAGAACCGGAGAGGAGGGCAGTGTGGCCCGAGGGCGACAGGCGTCCTTGAAGGTGAGGACGAGACCCCACTTCTCAGAAACACGTCTGCCCGTGCACAGCACCGTGTGCGCATGGAACTGGTCCACAGCCGAGGGGCGCAGGCCTTCCCAGAACGCAGTGCCCTCCTGTCTGCCTGGGGAAGTCTGCACATGTGCCAACTTCCTACGGTGCTGACCAGGAGCACCAAAGCTAAAAAGAAAAGAAATGTACTCACCCCCCGCCCCCCAAATTCTCACTATATCTTAGATTTAAAAAACAAGGGAGAGAGAAGATGCGGTGGCAGCGTACAGTGACTGGACAGGGAGAGGAGCCTCCATATCCGACTCCCGCAAGCTGTGTGGGCATCGGCAACCGTGGTCACGGCTGAGGAACGAATGTCACACTGTCCCCCTCCTGGGGGAGGGCCTGGCAGGAGGCACGGAGGATGTGTCCACAGGGTGAAGTTTTCCTTCCTTTCACCTTTTTTTTTTTAATATATTTTATTTTTTACAGAGAGGAAGGGAGAGGGATAGAGAGTCAGAAACATCGATGACAGAGAAACATTGATCAGCTGCTTCCTGCACACCTCACACTGGGGATGTGCCCGCAACCAAGGCACATGCCCTTGACAGGAATCGAACCCGGGACCCTTCAGTCTGCAGGCCGACGCTCTATCCACTGAGCCACACCAGCCAGGGCTCCTTTCGCCTTTGAAGCGCGGCCCTCAGACCCGCTTTCCTGGAAGTTAGAGCGTCCTTTTACACGCCAGCGCCTCCACCTCCGGACACGGGTCCCTGGGCCAGGGTTTCAGGAGGACGGTTCTCGGATTTCCCTGTCCCACCCCCTCTCCTGCTATGAGAGAGCGGAACCTGCTGGCTTCTTCCCCCCGCGTCTTCCTTCGCCCCCCGACCCTGCTGCCAGCTTCGCGGTGCCGCGTGCACACTGGCCGGCCGGCCACGCTTCCTCAGGCAATGGGCGGGTCTGCACGGTCCTCGTCCGCTAGAGGTGGCGCTAACAGACAAATGTCACGTAGGCTTGTCTCAGTCAAGTCACTGTCACCAGCGTCTGTTCTGCTTTCGCCAGGAAGAGGAACATGGTGGTTTCTTCCTTCCGTGGCCACGATGAGGATGAGGATTAGAATAAAAGCGACAACTCAGAGTATGTGGCCCCATCTCCAGCTCGCACAAGCAAGCCACCAAGTTCATCGTGACAACAGAAAGGACGAAAGCCAAACAGCAGACCAACACCTTCATGTTAATCAAGTCTCCCCCCGACCCCCCCCCCACCCCCATTCCAAACCGGATAAGCTTTCCTCACAAACAACGAAGCAGAAACCACGCCTGACGCTTCCACGGGGCAGCCACGCTGACCACAGAAACACAGGGCCCTTAGAGCACAGATTATACAATCCCTGGACGCACATGTATGTTACGTAAGCCTCAGACCAGATCCATTTAGTAAATGCCTGGCGCACCTGCCACTACCTTTCCCGTCCGTGTGCGCTGCTCGGAGGAGCCTCTGCCGACCCCCACGCAGGCGCCTGGCCCGGCTGCTCTTTCTAACGGACTCCCACGCAGGCAGCCCCTGCTCACTCACCGACCGCTGCAGGCTCCACGCATTCAGCCCCGGTCCTGAGGCCAGGGACAGCTGTGAAGCCCCAGGGACACACTAGGAGATCGATCAGACAGCCCCCAAATTAGTACACACACACACACACACACACACACACACACACTCCCCCGGGAGCACCCTGCCACCCTTTCTCCTCCGGCTGCGGGGGAAGCCATGGCAGTGAGATGCAGCCTACAGATCAGCACTGAGGACGCCCGAGGCCTGCGCCCAGGGGAGCAGGGTGGGAAGGCAGACGGCCGCGCCCCATGGAGGCGCCACAGGAAGGGGAAGGAGAAGCCGTGGGCTCGCTGGCGGGGCGCGGCCTTCCAGGGCACCCAAGGCTGCCGGTCAGATCGCCGGTTACATTGCCGGTTACATTGCCGGTTACATTGCCGGTGGGGGCATGAGAGGCGGCCAGTCTGTGTTCTGCTTGCGCACCGGTGTTCCTTTCTCTCTCTCTCTCTCCCCCTCTCTCCCTCCCTCCCTTCCTCCCTCTCTCCATCTCCCTTCCTGTCTCTAAAAATCAATAAAAATTATTTGTTTTAAAAGGATAAACAAGCTCCTCCCCCCCCCCCAAACTGGAATGTCAGCATCTCCTTCTAACTGTTCACACTGGACAGCACAGGAACCAAGTCATGTGAGTCACACATGGAGCCGGGTCTCAGCTAAGTGGCGGACGGACACATCCCCAGCCCATCCTTCCCTGTGGGGCCTTTCACATTGTGCTTTCATTTCAGTATCACCCCGAAAACACCCGCAGAAGCCTGCCCTGTTCACCCCGCGCCTCCTGGGAAGCGGAGCCGCCCGGGATTCCCGGCCCACGTGTCTGCTCCTGCCACACCACCGCCAAACGGGACCGGGACGGGTCTGCACTCCGGTCCGGAGCAGTCAGCCCTGACAGGTGCACGGTGCACACCCGCCAAGTTCTGAGGTTTTCCGAGCAGAGGAGGTGGGGAGAGAACTGAGTGGGCACGTGGCGGAGCAAGAAAGGCACTTGGAACATCATGGCCGACATCATGGCCGGCATCGCGACCTCACACTGACAGCGCTTTGACTGGAATGAGTCATCTGTCCCATTACACTCATTTCCACTTTTACTGGTTTTGTCATTTTATATCAATTTAACTTGTTAGTCCTTTTTTTTTTTATAACCTTTGAAGATAAGCATGTTATACTTGTGTGCATTCTCACGTTGTAATAAGAACAATTTCAGCAATGGTGCCGAGAGCGGCCAAAGGGGAAGGACAGCCTTGGACCAATGGGGCCGGGGAAACTGGACATCCACACGCAGAGCAATGACCCGGGACCCCTACCTCACACCACATACAGGACCCCTACCTCACACCACACACAGAAGTCGACCCAGGATGGAGCAGAGACCCAATCTTACCAACTAAAGCTGGATACACGAAAAGAAACGTGGCGGAGTCAGCAGGGAACTTGGCATTTGGAAGGGCCGGATATAATATCACAAGCACAGGCAACAGCAACAAAAAAAGTAGCTTGGACTTCGCCAAAATTGAAAACTTTCGTGTACCAGAGGACATATCAATAAAGGAAAGAGGAAACCAACAGAGTGGGAGAAAATATTTGCAAATCACGTATCTGATAAAGGGTTACTATCCAAAATATCTGAAGAACTCCTACAATTTAACAACAACAAAAATACACCACACAAAAATGGGCAAAAGAATTGACATTTCTCCAAAGAAGATACACAGATAACCAATATGTACAAGAAAAGGTAGTCGCCCTGACCGGTTTGGCTCAGTGGATAGAGCATCGGCCTGCAGACTGAAGGGTCCCGGGTTCGATTCCGGTCAAGGGCATGTACCTTGGTTGCGGGCACATCCCCAGTGGGGAGTGTGCAGGAGGCAGCTGATCGATGTTTCTCTCTCATTGATGTTTCTGGCTCTCTATCCCTCTCCCTTCCTCTCTGTAAAAACTCAATAAAAATATATTTTAAAAAAAAAAGATAGTCAACCTCGTTAGTCATCAGAGAAATGCCCATCAAAACCACGCGATGCCATTTCAACCCATTAGGACGGCTACGATTTAAAAAAGAAAGTGCTGGTGAGTGTGCAGAAGGGCCAGCGCCCCCTGCCTCGCTGAGGGGATGTCAGATGTGGCCGCAGCGGCACAGCTGGGCAGCCCCACAAAGGTTAAACACAGTGTCACCATCTGACCCAGCAATGCCACCCCGAGGTGCAAACTCAAATTGCAACCAGAAATGCAGACACCTCTACACCAACATGCACAGCATTATTCACAACAGCCAGAAGGTGGCTACAACCCAAACTCCATCCACAGGTAACCGCTGCCACCACAAAGCACAGTGAGAGGAGCAGGGGGGTCTGTAAGTCAGTCCCAGGAAGACTGTGCAGCCAGCAAACGAACGACAGAAAAACCCGAACAAAGCAACTCGACACTTTAGTCATTTAGCACGTGGAGCAAGCTAAGAAGCAAGTTGTTACCCTTTTAGAAAGACTGGAAACAGCCTTACCGATGTGGCTCAATGGATAGAGCGTTGCCCTGAGGACTGAAGGGTCCCAGGTTTGATTCTGGTCAAGGGCACATGCCCTGGTGGCAGGCTCGATAACCACTAGGTGGCGAGCAAGAGGCAGTCGATCAATGATCCTCTCTCATCATTGATATTTCTATCTCTCTCCCTCTCCCTTCCCCTCTGAAATCAATAAAATACACTTAAAAAAAAAAGAAATACTAAAACACTTGCAGACCACATTCTATTAGGACCCAAAGGGGACCTAGGAATGAAGGGCCGCCACAACCTATCCGACAGTCCCAGTAGCTCCTCACATGTCGCCAGGGGGTGAATCTGCACAGCCCGTCCCAGCCCCCCCCATCACCCCCCCCCCCCCCCCCCGGGCACTGCTGGCTTCACAGGACGGTCTCCAAGCAGCCACAGGAGGTCACACAAGCCCTTCCGCCATCACCTTCCTCACCAACGGGCACACGTGACCTGTCCTTCAGCTGCCCTTTGCCGAGGCCCTGCCTCACTGCACAGCCTCCGCTCGGCGGCCGGTGTGCGCCGCGCCTCGCTGCTGGCACGTGACTGACCCTCTGGCCAAGGACAAACACCGATGTCCTCACTCAGTGACACCAAGGCCACCGTCACCTCCCCTTCAGGTAAGGAAGAGATAAGCAGGAGAGGAGTTAACACCGGCGCAGCCATGCAGCTCACAGGAGGACATGACTGACACATTTACACACCTCCACACACACAGACACACGCACACGCACCCACACACACAGACACGCACCCACACACCCTCCACACACACACACGCACCCACACACCCTCCACACACACAGACACGCACCCACACACCCTCCACACACACAGACACGCACCCACACACCCTCCACACACACACACGCACCCACACACCCTCCACACACACAGACACGCACCCACACACCCTCCACACACACAGACACGCACCCACACACCCTCCACACACACACACGCACCCACACACCCTCCACACACACACACGCACCCACACACCCTCCACACACACAGACACGCACCCACACACCCTCCACACACACGCACTAACACACCCTCCACACACACACACGCACCCACACACCCTCCACACACACATACACGCACCAACACACCCTCCACACACACACACACACACACACACACACCCCTCCACACACACAGACATGCACCCACACACCCTCCACACACACACACACGCACCAACACAGCCTCCACACACACACACCCCTCCACACACACAGACACGCACCAACACACCCTCCACACACACACACACACACACCCTCCACACGCAGACACGCACCCACACACCCTCCACACACACACATGCACACGCACCAACACACCCTCCACACACACACACACACACACGCACACGCACACGCACCAACACAGCCTCCACACACACACACACACACCCCCCTCCACACACACAGACACGCACCCACACACCCTCCACACACACACACGCACACGCACCAACACAGCCTCCACACACACACACGCGCGCACACGCACCAACACACCCTCCACACACACATGCACCAACACAGCCTCCACACACACACACACACACACACACACCCCTCCACACACACAGACACGCACCAACACACCCAGGGGCAAAACCTCACAGCCACTGCACCGAGACAACCATACGCACGGTGGTCAGACCTAACCTGCTCGGGGAGGAGAGAGGAGCGGGGAAGCCCTCAGCGAAGTTCCCCTCGTTCAGTGGTGACCATCAGGGTCTTTCCGAACCTGGAAGAAGGAACCCCGCAATCTGCTCCGAGGAACAGACGGAGGAGCCCGCTGGAAGGCTGTGCGGCCTGCTCCCAGCACTGGGTGCACAACAGATACAGAAAGCCCCTCCGAGGCCCAGCGCAGGCAGCGCCACGCAGGCCCTGGCGTGGGATGGAGGGAAGCGTATCTGCCCCTCCAATCGCTGGGCTTACCGGCCCGGCAGACCGGGCAGAACGGCAGCGGCAGTAAGACCTCCCGGTGGACGGAAATTATTCTTTAATGGGTCTTTTACACAGACAGCGACAAGAGCTGAGAGGCCGATAGACAGCTGACAGCTTCTAATGAAGAGCCCCTCTGAAACGGCGTGTTTGCTGTTATTTTTGTCAAGTTGATCAAAAACAAGAAAAATGATTAAATGCACAACCTAAAGTCCCTAACACGGTGACGACAGGCAGGCACCAAGGGAATGCAGAACACATCACATTCTCTTGCTGTTTCTTGCTGTTTTGACACAATGATTCTGGCAACCATTATCTGTTAATCACCCTCACGGTCACAAAACTAACTCAGCGTTTTTGGTGAAGGCGGCCCCGTCAGCACCCAGCACAGTGGCGCTGGGCGGGCAGGCACTCGGGGCAAACCCAGAGCCGGCCTCGTCGCTGTGACGGTGACAAACAAAACACGGACATGCGCTCTGCAAGGCTGTGTTCCCTCAATCATGTGCATGTCCAGCGAATTCTCCCGTCCCCCTCCACCCCACCACAGCCCGGCGGGGGGCAACCTAGCCTTCAACCCCACCCCGTGCCCAGCACTACTGGGCCTGCACACAGGAGGCACGTGGGAGCGTCCGCGTGGTGCCGAGCAGGCAACACTGGAACCACCTTTGGAGTCTTTGATGGGAAATGGCTTAAAAAATGATGGTACAGCGCTAGCCAGGGTGGCTCAGTGGATAGAGCCTGCAGTGATTCTCTCTCCTCATTGATGTTTCTCTCTCTCTCCCCCCCCCCTTCCTCTCTGAAATCAATGAAAATACATATTAATCTTTTTTTATTCTCCTCTTAGGAGGAAAATAAAGTCATGCCTTATTTACATAATTAAAATTAAGAAAAATGTCTGCATTATAAATTGCACGTGACTCACCTCATGTGCCACTAAGGAAGTTCAAGTCCACACGATCGCAGGAATCTCACTGATGAAGGCCCCGAAGACACACGGTCCTCGGTTCTAAACACAAACACCCTTCCCTCTCCAACGATACAAACACTCCTCCTTGCTTACCAACAAGCCAGGCCCTCACCGCCCAAAAAACAACAGACAAAAAAAGCACTTTCGGCACCAGACCACATTTCTAAAAAGTCTTAGACATCATCTCAAATTTCTTAATAAGCATTTTTACTTTTAATCCTCACAGCTAGGGTCCCCGCGCAGCTAGAGGATTCTGAACCTCTGCTTGGAAAGACCCTTTGAGCAGCACTTCTCAACCTGTGCTGCGTACGATTTTAAAAATATGATATGAGGGACCCCCCCCCCCCCCCCCAGACCTATAAACCAGGATCTCCGAAGCAGCCGGGCTCGGGTCACTGGAGGCTGTTTTCCACTCCCTCAGACGGAGACCCTGTTTGAAGTAACGGGCTGGAGAGCTACCTTGTCCAGCTCACTAAGCAGAACACCATGACCTGCAGGGCTGTGGGGAGCAGGGCAGGCTGGGGGGGCTGTGGGGAGCAGGGCTGGCTGGGGGGCTGCGGGGAGCAGGGCAGGCTGGGGGGGCTGTGGGGAGCAGGGCTGGCTGGAGGGCTGTGGGGAGCAGGGCTGGCTGGGGGGGCTGTGGGGAGCAGGGCAGGCTGGGGGGGCTGGGGGGGGCTGTGGGGAGCAGGGCTGGCTGGAGGGCTGTGGGGAGCAGGGCAGGCTGGGGGGGCTGTGGGGAGCAGGGCAGGCTGGGGGGCTGTGGGGAGCAGGGCAGGCTGGGGGGGCTGTGGGAAGCAGGGCTGGCTGGGGGGGCTGTGGGGAGCAGGGCTGGCTGGGGGGCTGTGGGGAGCAGGGCAGGCTGGGGGGTGGGCAGTGGACACCACCCCTGGGGTATCTGACATTCCAGGTGAGGCTGACAGGTACACAGACCTGTGAGAGACAAGCGCTAAGAACCTGCTTACAGGTAAAGACAAAGTCACTTCACCAGCGGTGAAACGTGGTAAAGTCACTGAACCTGCCTGAGGTTCAAATTATCGATTAAGACAAAATGTAACGACGTAGAGTCCCCAGAACTGACTTATGCTGCACAACTGGGGCTGGGCTCCACAACGTCGCCATTCTCCCCAAATGAAGCTCGCTCCCCCCTAAACACCAGCTCCCATTCTCTAACCCTCCTCACCCCCACCCCCACCCCACCCCACCCCAGCCCCTGGCAACCACCAGTCTACTTCCTGTCTCTATGGCTTGGACTACTTCTGGGACTCACAGAAGTACAATCATTCCACAGCTGTTTTTAACTTAGCAAGTCCTTAAGGTTTGCTCATGTTGTAGCATGTGTCGAATTTCCTTCCTTTTTAAGGCTAATATTCCACTATGTGTATACACCACATCGGCTGCTTCATTCTGATTTTTTTAACCATATGTTATTTGGAAGTCACATACAAGAGAGATATGTTTAAAAAAAAACACCACACCACCCAAGCCGTGGCAGAGGCTTTTGCATATGAATGCCCTGGCCCTTTGCAATCTACAATTACTAACAAACTGCAGCTGGGTCAGAGAGACCCAGAACATCCAAAAGAAGGCCCAAGGTACCACAGCAGCTTGCATTGCTTCACAGCTGGGCCTCATCTGGGCACCTCCAAATCCCAAACAAAGAAGAGGAATCTGCAGATCTCTCCGTAGCTCCTGCTGGGTAGCCTCAGGCAGAGGCTAAATTAGCGCCTCCTTAGAGATCCAAGAGCCAGTGTACCTAGTGGTCAGAGTGGGACCATCCAATTACAACTCCTCAGATTCATAAGGGACACACTCAGGCAGCAGACTCAGTGAGCACCAAAGCCCCACTGAAGCAAGTCTTGCCCCAGAAGGGTGTCTCCAGCACAGAAGTTCTCCCACTGCAGACACAGCTGATTCTCACAGCCAATTGCCCTGGAGGTCAATTCCTCCCAGTGATACCTACAACAATCAAGGCTTAACTACAACAAGACTGTGCACAAAGCCCACAAAGGGGTGCACCAAGAGTGTCCACCTCAGGTAATTGGGGAGGCTGAGCCACTGGGCCCTATAGGACACCTAGCACAGAAAGCCACTCTATCAACACAAGAAAGCAGCCAAAATGAGGAGACAAAGAAACAGGTCACAAATGACAGAAATGGAGGAAAGCAAACTACTGGATATAGAGTTCAAAACCACGGTTATAAGGTTTTTCAAGAATTTTCTAGAAACCGCCGATAAATTTAGTGAGACCCTCAATAAGTCTAGTGAGACCCTCAAGGATATGAAAAAGGACCAACTAGAAATTAAGCATACACTGACTGAAATAAAGAATATTATACAGAGATCCAACAGCAGACTAGAGGGTCGCAAGAATCAAGTCAGCTCTAGCTGGTTTGGCTCACTGGATAGAGCGTCGGCCTGGGGACTGAAGGGTCCCAGGTTCGATTCCAGTCAAGGGCATGTACCTTGGTTGCAGGCTCATCCCCAGTAAAGGGTGTGCAGGAGGCAGCTGATCGATGCTTCTCTCTCATTGATGTTTCTAACTCTCTATCCCTCTCCCTTCCTCTCTGTAAAAAAATCAATAAATATATGTGTTTTTTAAAAAGAATCAAGTCAAAGATTTGAAGTACGAAGAAGTAAAAAACACCCAACCGGAAAAGAAAAAAGAAAAAAAATCCAAAAATATGAATATAGTGTAAGGAGCCTCTGGGACAACTTCAAGCGAACCAACATCCGAATTATGGGGGTGCCAGAAGAAGAGAGAGAGCAAGATATTGAAAACCTATTTGAAGAAATAAAGACAGAAAACTTCCCCTACCTGGTGAAAGAAATAGACTTACAAGTCCAGGAAGCACAGAGAACCCCAAACAAAAGGAATCCAAAGAGGACCACACCAAGACATATCATAATTAAAATGCCAAGAGCAAAAGACAAAGAGAGAATACTAAAAGCAGCAAGAGAAAGAAAATCAGTTACCTACAAGGGAGTACCCATACGACTGTCAGCTGATTTCTCAACAGAAACTTTGCAGGCCAGAAGGGAATGGCAAGAAATATTCAAAGTGCTGAATATCAAGAACCTACAACCAAGACTACTTTATCCAGCAAAGCTATCATTCAGAAGTGAAGGCCAGATAAAGAGCTTCACAGATAAGGAAAAGCTAAAGGAGTTCATCACCACCAAACCAGTATTATATGAAATGCTGAAAGGTATTCTTTAAGAAGAGGAAGAAGAAGAAAAAGGTAAAGATAAAAATTATGAACAACAAATACACATCTATCAACAAGTGAATCTAAAAATCTGATGAACAGAATAAACTGGTGAATATAATAGAATCAGGGGCATAGAAAGGGAGTGGACTGATAATTCTCGGGGGTAAGGGGTGTGGGGGGTGCGGGAAGAGACTGGACAAAAATCGTACACCTATGGATGGGGACAGTGCGGGGGAGGGGATAAGGGCAGAGGGTGGGGTGGGAACCGGGTGGAGGGGAGCTTTGGGGGGAAAAAAGAGAAACAACTGTAATAATCTGAACAATAAAGATTTATTTATTTATTTATTTTTAAATATTTTATTGATTTTTTACAGAGAGGAAGGGAGAGAGATAGAGAGCCAGAAACATCAATGAGAGAGAAACATCGATCAGCTGCCCCTTGCACATCTCCCACTGGGGATGTGCCCGCAACCCAGGCACATGCCCTTGACCGGAATCGAACCCGGGACCCTTCAGTCCTCAGGCCGACGCTCTATCCACTGAGCCAAACCGGTTTCGGCTGAACAATAAAGATTAAAAAAAAAAAAAAACACCACATAGGCAGACTACAGTTCTACACCCTAACAAATTTAAAAGAACAGAAACTACACAAAGTATGCTCTCAGACCACAATAAGATTAAACTAGCAATTAGTAACAAAAAAGAGAGCCAGGAAATCCCAAAATACAGTATTTGGAGATTATCACACAATACTTGGCGATTAAATAAAACATGGGCCCTAAAAGAAGTCTCAAGAGATATTTCTAACTACATGAAAATGAAAATACAACTTATCAAAACTTAGGGGACACAGAGAAAGCAGAGGAAAATTTACAGTACTGAATGCAAACATTAGAAAAGAGAAGCCGGGAAAAATCAATTATCGCCCTAGCCCAGTGGTCGGCAAACTCATTAGTCAATAGAGCCAAATATCAACAGTACAACAATTTCTTTTGAGAGCCAAACTGTTTAAACTTAAACCAGTTTAAGTTTAAAAAACTCACAAGCCACATGCGGCTCTTTGGCCCCTTGAGTGTGGCTCTTCCACAAAATACCACGTGCGGGCGCACACGTACAGTGCTACTGGAACTTCGTGGCCCATGCGCAGAAGTGGGTTTTCGGCCTGGGCGAGTCTATTTTGAAGAAGTGGCGTTAGAAGAAGTGGGGGGTGTCAGTCAACTCACAAGCCACATGCGGCTCTTTAGCCCCTTGAGTGCGACTGAAACTTCATGGCCCATGCACAGAAGTAGGTGTTTTGTGGAAGAGCCACACTCAAGGGGCCAAAGAGCCGCATGTGGCTCGAGAGCCGCAGTTTGCCGACCACTGCCCTAGCCGGTTTGGTTTAGTGCAGCAGTTCTCAACCTGTGGGTCATGACCCCTTTGGCGGCCGAACGACCCTTTCACAGGGGTCACCTAAGACCATCCTGCATATCAGATATTTACATGACGATTCATAACAGTAGCAACATGACAGTGATGAAGTAGCAACGAAAATAATTTTATGGTTGGGTCACAACATGAGGAACTGTATGTAAAGGGCCAGAAGGTTGGGAACCATTGGCCTAGTGGATGGAGCATTAGCCTGTGGACTGAAGGGCCCAGGGTTCAATTCCGGTCAAGGGCACATGCCTGGGTTGCAGGCTCAGTCTCCAGTAAGGGGCATGCAGGAGGCAGCTGATCAATGATTCTCTCTCATCATTGGTATTTCTACCTCTCCCTCTCCCTTCCTCTCTGAAATCAATAAAAAAAATATATTTTAAAAAAATCAATTATCTAAGTTTCTACCTTAGGAAACTAAAAAAAGATGAACAAATTATAAAGTAGGACAAGTAAATAATTAAAATGAGAACAGAAATCAGTGAAAAGAAGAAATCAATAGAGAAAAATCAATGAAATTAAAAGCTGATTCCTTGAAAAGATCAATAAAATTGACAAACCTCTAGCCAGATGAACTAAGAAAAAAAGGAAGGAGACACAAATTATAATCTCCAAGTGAAAGAAGGGCCATCACTCCTGAGCCCATGGACAGTCAGAGGACAATGAAGGCACATATGGATGATTCTACATAATCACAGAAACACCTGCACACACGTCGATGGCAGCTTTAGTCATCATTGTCCAAACTTAGAACAGCCAGGTCCTTCCGGAGGTGATGGGCTCATCCTTACACAGTACTCTCAGCATTTAGAAAAGCCCCTATGAAGCCAGGAAAAGATACGAAGGAACCCTAAATGCAGATTGCCAAGTGAAAGTAGACAGTGTAAAAGGCCACATGGACATTCTGGAAAATGCAGATGCTGGGACAGCTAGTTATTCACGAGCAAAAGCATGAAGATGGACCCCTACCTCACACCATACATAAAAATGAACTCAAAATGGATCAACGATCGAATGTAAGAGCTAAAACTATAAATTCTTAGAGGGAAACACGTGGATTAATTTCCAGGATCTTGGCTTAGGCAGTGGTATCTATGATATGATAGCTAAAGCACAAGCAACAGAAAAAAATAATAGGTGAACTGGAATCCACTTACAGGAACTGCAATTTAGAGGAAAACAAGCAAACCTTTGTGCTTCAAAGGACACGCTCAGGAAAGTGGGGTGGAATGGGAGGAAATATCTGCAAACCATCTTCCTGGTAAGGGGAGCATCTAGAACATAGAAAGAACTCCTATAACTCAACAACAAAACTTTTAAAATGGTCCAAGGATTTCAACAGACATTTCTCCAAAGATATACGTTTGCCCCACACGCACAGGAAGATGGGTCACCATCATGAACATCATGAGCCATAGGAAGACGCAGACAAAACCACAAGGAGCCTCCACTCCACACCCACGAGGGTGACTGTCACCCAAAAGGCGGACAGTGAAAAGTGCTGACAAGGGCACGGAGGACCTGGAGCCCTCGTCCATGGTGGGGAGGGGCGAAAAGCGTGACAGCCGCTGTATATGACCCAGCAATCCCACCCTCGGTATTCACCCAACAGACATGAAAACACATGTCTACACAAAAACTTGCACATGAATGTGCGTAGCAGCATCAATAGCCAAAACGTAGAAACCCAAAACGTTTATCCACTTACCAGCCCATCACCTGGTAAGTGGATAAACGAAATGTGGGATATTCATACAATGGAGTATCCGGCCAGAAGGAGGATTAAGTACTGACACACGCTACCACATGCATGGACTTTGAAACGTTAAGTGAAGGGAACTAGGCACAGAGGCTGTATATTGTATGACTCCATGTATATGAAATGTCCAGAACAGCAAATCTATAGAGACAACAAGTCTTTATGAGGCTGCCAAGGGCTAGGGAGTAGGGGCGGGGCAGGGAGGGGATGAAACTGTTCTAGAATGAGATCGCTGTGATGGTCACACAACCTTCTAAAACCACTTTAAAAGGGTGAATTGGAGCCCGGCCGGTGAACCAGGAGGTCACAGTTCAATCCCAGGTCAGGGCACATGCCCGGGTTGCGGCCTCAGCTGGTCAGAGTTTGGTCCTGATACGCCAAGGCTGTGGGCTGGATCCCTGGTCCGGGCACACACAAGAACCAACCAATGTCTCAATAAGTGAGACAACAAATCAATGTTTCTCTATCTCTTTCTAAATTCAATAAACTTTTTAAAAGTTTTTAATTCTCTCATCTTTTTTTAGTTATTTAAGTTATTTTCTAATGGAGGTATAACTGACATATATCAGCTTCAGGTATATAACATATGGTTCAGTATTTGTCGATAGTGTATTTTTCCATATGAACAACTATACACCCACTTTTGCCCACCCCTGCGCTGGGAAAAGATCCCCACAATAACTCCAGTGAACACTGGTCGCCTACAGAGAGATTTCTTTTTCTTCTGAGGAGAAATGTTAAGATGAACTCCCTTAGCCACTTTCAAATATGCAACCGAGTATGAGGTGCGGTCCCCCCTGTGCCCCACACCTCCAGGACTCATAACCAGAAGTCTGTACCTTTTGACCCCCTTCACCCATCAACCCCCCCAACTCCCACCACACCCCACCGCTGGCAACCACTAATCTGCTGTCCGCATCTATACGGCACTGTTTGTGCTTAGATGCCACACGAGTGAGGTCATGCAGGACTGACTCACTTCCCTAGCATCACGCCCTCGAGGGCCACCAGGCTGTCACAAATGGCAGGGTGTCACCCTCTAGGGCTGGGCACCCTCCACGGCGTATACACCACTCTCCATCCACTCACTCCTGCCGAGGCCCTGCTGCCCCCATGTCTCAGCCACAACCAGTGGTATGTGGTGAACATGGGGGTGCAGATCCCTTCCAGTTAGTGTTTTCCTTCTCTTCAGATAAATACCCACACGTGGGATTTGCTAAATAACATGGAAGTTTTATTTTTAAATTCTTGAGGACTCTCCATGCTGTTTTCCACAGTGGCTACACCAATCTACATTCCCGCCAACAGGCACAAGCGTTCCGTACTCTGCACAGCCTCACCCCCACTTGCCATTTCTTGTCTTTTTTTATAATAGCCATTCCAACATGTGCGAGGTGGTATTTTAAAAAATTACTGAGCCCGGCCAGCGTGGCTCAGTGGTTGAGCATCGACCTTTGAACCAGGAGGTCATGGTTGATTCCTGGTCAGGGCACAGGCCCGGGTTGTGGGCTGGCTTCCCATTAGAGGGCAGGCGGGAGGCAGCCGATCCATGATTCTCTCTCATCGTTAATGTTTCTATCTCTTTCTCCCTCTCCTTTCCTCTCTGAAGTCAATAAAAATACATTTTAAAAAAAACATTGTAAGTATATCCACAGTAGGCGTCCCTATTGGTGAGAAGAACAAAGGCTATAATGTACACATACATTAAAAAGTCTAAAAATATCGATACCAAAATGTTAACGGTAGTTATATCCTGGCCGTAGTATTATAGGGCCTATTTTTTCTTCCTTTGGTTTAGCTGTATTTTCTGGCTTCTGACAATGAGCATTTATTAGCGGCATGCGAGATACACGCTGACTTTAAAAACAAGCATATTCTAAGCAGCAGTGATTTCACACAAAGAAGAAAACGAAGGGTGAAGAACTAACTCCCGGGACTGAAGACATGCAAACCCGAAGCTCGCCGTGGACCGAGTGGTATTTTAAAAAATTAAAATACCAAGCGACTGGAAAGGAACTCTTACAGCTCCTCCACCCCACAGCCCCAATGGACTCTCACGCTCGTTTAGGCAGAAATTTCCAACACGCGACAGTGCCAAGCACTGTGTTATTCTGACAAAATCCAAGCAGTGACGGCACGGAGCTGCTCGGGGGAAGCAAGAGCCCAGGTTCCACCCGGTGCAGAGAGCGCTCCCAGTGAAGTTTATTCTGGGACCGACGTGAAGACAGAAGCGTGCGCTCCACACGGTCTGGGAGCCTCGTTCAGATCTAAACGTAGAGTAAAGAGAACGGCTCCCGCCACCGAAAGCCACACGCACCCCGGAGTCCACCCCGAACAGAGGCAAGCCCCAGACAGCGGAGTCTGCTCCGAGCAGCGGCAGGACAGGGCCCCGTGAGAGCAGCTCTGCAGTTCCCCGCTCATGTTCCCCTGACAGTCACGCTCCGTTTCACCAGCTGCTGAAAAAGCGCCACGTAGAGGAAACGCTGTAAAATGCTTCACGGAAAAGAGAACGAGTTAAAGTGACACTGCTCAGAGTCAAACCAAAATTTGGCCCTTTTAACTCCTGAGTTACACACAACACAAGCGAGTGCTTACAAAACTGGTGCAGTCGGGGTAAGGCTGTGGGTTGTGATGATGCCGATTTCCTGGTTCTGATATCAAACTGCAGTTATGTGAGATGTGACCATGGCACTAGGGGAGGGGAACATGGAATCTTGCTGTGTATGTTCTGTAAATTTCTGTGACTGCGTTTCAAAATAAAATGTAGCCCTAGCTGGTTTGGCTCAGTGGATAGAGCATCGACCTGCGGACCGAAGGGTCCCGGGTTCGATTCTGGTCAAGGGCACGTACCTCGGTTGCAGGCTCCTTCCTGGCCTGGGCCCTGGTTGGGGCTCGTGCAGGAGGCAACCCATCAATGTGTCTCTCTCACATCAATGTTTCTCTCTGTCTTTCCCTCTCTCGTCCACTCTCTCTAAAAATCAGTGGAAAATATCCTTGAGTGAGGATAAAAGCAAATAAATAAATAAACAAACAAACAAAATAAAATGTAAAAAATAAAACATGTTGCCCTAACCGGTTTGGCTCAGTGGATAGAGCTTCAGCCTACGGACTCAAGGGTCCCGGGTTCGATTCCGGTCAAGGGCATGTACCTTGGTTGCGGGCACATCCCCAGTAGGGGGTGTGCAGGAGGCAGCTGATCGATGTTTCTCTCTCATCGATGTTTCTAACTCTCTATCCTTCTCCCTTCCTCTCTGTAAAAAGATCAATAAAATATATTTAAAAATAAAATAAATATAATAAAAAATAAATAAAACATGTAGTGAGCTATGCCTGAGAATGTGAATGTAACCGGGGAGGTCTGCTGGCGCCGAGCCTGATGAAGAGGCGACATGGACACCCTGATTTGCGCGCGCGGTTTGAGAACACAGGTTTCTGCACACGGTTCCAGCCGCTTCCGCAGGCAGCAGGGCGCGAGTCCCTGAGTTAAGTTGCCAGATCAGTATGACATCTCAGGCTTGACCGAGCAGGGTTTTCTTCAAAATCTTTAACTCCGATTTCCCTATGGCCTGCAGCCCCGTATGTCATCCAGGAACTTAGCGAACGGAAAGAGGTGCATCGCCGCTGCCTGGGTCCAAATGAATGAAAGCCTCGCTCAGAAGGCGCCCTCAACGTCAATCCTATTACCCTGGGAATGCATGATCCCAGGCCGCTTGTAGGACGGTAAGACGGTGCTGTGGCTGCAGCAGCTGGGCCCCTCACACGCATTCTGAGGGCGGGCGGAACCTTCTGCTCCGCTCCCGGGGCCGCGGTCCAGCCCGCTCTGCGGAAGGAGCAGACGGGATGCTCAGACCAGCGGCCAGGATCTGGGCCGAATGCTGCAAATCACCATCCTCGTTGGCCGATAGCCCTTTCAAGGTGACTCCACACCTATGTGTGTGTCGGTGATTCACACACACATCCCTGGCACCGTGGGTGTGATCCTGAAATAGCTGCCTCCACTCACTGCTACTCTAATGGATCCGACAGACGGGAGGGCAGAAAGCTGAGTGAAATCACGTACAACAGCTTGTTTTTCTATTTTCCATTAAAAAAAATGGCTCACACTTTCCTCTCCGCTCCAGCAGGTGTAAGAACATCTGATCGATCCAATACCAGCGAAGGTGCCTGGAGTTTTCCTCCCGTGGGCCCCGTGGCCTCCTAACACCAGGATTCACTGGAAGCAGTTGGGATCCAAGGCCACTGAGCACCCCCGGACCAGAACTGTTCTCTCACACGCGCCCCCTCCCAGCCTTAGACCCTCTAGTACCCCCTTTCTCATCCTTCCGTCCCTGCAATACACTAAACCTTTTGGCCCGGCCAGCGTGGCTCAGTGGTTGAGCATCGACCCATGAACCAGGAGGCCAGGGTTCGATTCCCAGTCAGGGCACAGGCCCAGGTTATGGGCTCGATCCCCAGTGGTGGGTGTGCAGGAGGCAGCCGATCCATGATTCTCTCTCATCGTTGATCTCCCCCTCTCTCTCTTCCCTCTATAAAATCAATAAAAAAAAAATAATGAAAATACACATGCTACACCTTCTGTGTGAGCACAGGATAGATGCCAACATCTAAACTTAAAAACGGGGCTGAAAGATCCCATGGCTGAAACGCCACTGATCCTGCCCGTGACGGTGCTCGCCAGTCACGGATCTGGGTGGAAGATGAGCCGTGGCACCAGTGCCATTCAGCTGAGCACCGGCCCCTGGATGCTGGGAAGCCTTGGGGCTGAGTTCACGTCCTTGTGGACTCTGCCCTGCAGAACACCGAGTGTCGTCTCGAAAGCGCATTCCAGCACCCGGTGCCGCAGAATTCAATGACCTGGAGGTTCCAGCCACGGAGGAGTCACGGGGGCTCCCTCTGCACGCGCCCAGAACTGATAAAATCATTCTGTGGGAAGCAGGCACGCGGGACAAGGCCTCCGAGGTCCTTCATCCCCAACCCGCGTGAGGCCGCCTGACCGCCCGCCTTGGAGCCCAGCACTGACACCGAGCACTGACCGTGCTGTGCAGCGGGGCAGGCGGCGGCCATGTCGCCGGTGCTGAAGAACAGCGGCAGCACCTTGGACTGTGACCGAGGGACCACGGCCCGGGAAAGACACGGCCCCACTGCGCAAGGACCCCGACATCGCAGCCCCCAGATTTCCACTCCCTGCTGGGCAGCTCCACCTCCACATCACCCTCCTTTGCTCCAGACCAACGAGAATAAGACCAACATTTCCCCAGTCCCTCAAGGTCAAGACGGTAGCTGATGATTAAGTCCACATGGGTCCAAATCCTCTCCCTCCTCACCCTCAAGTACCGCTCGCATTTCTTTGCTCTCCCTCCCATTCCCATCCACCACCCCGGTCCAGAGGTCATTCCTTAAACCGAGGTTTCCCACGGGGTCTCCTCAATGTCCCTCGGCCACATAAGCACTCCAGAACATGGTGCCAAAGTCACCCAGCCCTTGAAAAAATCTCTCCGGTCCTGGCAGTGCGGCCAACTCAAACTTTTTATTGATTGATTTTTATTTTTACTGATCTTAGAGAGGAAGGGAGAGGGAGAAATAGAAACATCAATGGTGAGAGAGAATCATGGATTGGCTGCCTCCTGCACAGCCCCTACCGGGAATCGAGCCCACAACCCGGGCCTGTGCCCTGACCCGGAATTGAACCGCGACCTCCTGGTTCACAGGCTGAAGCTCAGCCCCTGAGCCAGAGCTTTTCCAATGGGCCTGAACGAGCATCAGGCACCTGACACAGGACGTTCCTGGGCACGGGGGGCTCAGCCCAAGGACCCTGACTCCATAGGTTTCCTGTATTTGCTACGTTTCGTCCTCCCATCTTTCTCCAGGGTGATCAACAATTAAATCTTTGACAAGAAAAGGGCTCAGGGCTCTTTTTCATGGACAATCAGAGGAGCAGGTGGACTGCTTCCCACACCACAGCGAGCCTTGGAGGGACATGAACCCCAAGGAAAAAAACAAGTGAAAGCAACTTTAAAATGAAGACAAGGAGCCTGGCTGGTGTGGCTCGGGGGGTTGGCGTTTCACCCCCTAGACCCGTGGTTCTCAACCTTCCTAAGACCACGACCCTTTAATACAGCGCCTCATGTTGTGGTGACCCCCGATTTCATTGTTGCAAATTGAACATAATGAAAGCATAGTGATTAATCACAAAAACAATATGTAATTATATATGTGTTTTCCAATGGTCTTAGGCGACCCCTGTGAAAGGGTCGTTCGACCCCCAAAGGGGTTGCGACCCACAGGTTGAGAACCGCTGCCCTAGAACCGCAGTTGGGGCACGTATGGGGGTCCATCCGTCAATGTTTCCACAGACCTATCCTCAGGTGAGGATGGAAAAAACAATTTTTTTTTTATAGAAGAAAAAGGAAGTGCACACACTCCCTGGGCCTGTGGGGGCGCGGGGAGGGCTGTGATGGTGAGCCAGGCAAACGTAACTGTTTGGAACACGACGATGAGGGCTTCAGGATGAAGCCTAAGTAACTTACTCCACATTTAAGAAACCCCCATTCTAGCTAGTGGCCTAGCAGGTGAGAAGAACCATACACATCAAAGAAAAAGTAGACAGGCAAGCTATACCCTCAGCACGAAGCAAGTGCTTCAGGAGTTCAAGAGGGAACCAAAAAAATCCAGAGCCGGGGCGACGGGCCGGCGGGATGTGAACCTGCCTCGGAGCGTGCAGGCAGGAAGTCTAACGCTGAGATGGAGACGTGAGAGTGGCACCCAGCCGCCCCACAGCCCCAGCCACTGCCGTGTGCTCGGCTCTCCTGTCCCTCCCGCGGAGCCGGGGCCACCACAACCTGCTCACCTATTAGCTCAAAGTCAGCCACAGGCCGAGGGCTCAGAATGCTGGGAACAGTTTTACTATATTTAATCTCAGAACAGCCTAACAGTGCACTCTGAGCTCAGATGTTTTAAACATCTGCATTCAAAACAGCAAAACTCCCCCAACAGTCCAGAAACTAGGATCCATAAATCAAAACAAGAATCTTGAAGCACCCAGACACTCTTACAAAAACACTCTTAAATTAATAAAAACATTTTTTAAAAAAACATGTTAAACTGTTGACCTCCTCTCAAAGGAGGAAACAAAAAAAAAGGGAAAGTCTGACGAAGTGATAAGTAGTGTTAAAACAGGTTTATAACCAGTTTTTAAACAGTAATCCCTCCAGGAAATAGACGTTCCTCTCCTTAATCCCTGTGAGGGCAACGTGCTAGCTGAACAAGACCAGACTGCTTCCAAGTTTAAATGTGACCCTTTCATAGCACCTTCAATAATCAATAACCAGAAGCACCTTCAACAATCAATAACCAGAAGCACCTTCAACAATCAATGGCCAGGAGAGGACAGGACAACGCCTCCTCATCAGGAGGAGGCAGCCAGCATTCTGCATGTCTAAGGGATCTTTGCTAGACACATACATAGAAGCTTCAGGAAATCGGAATTAGGGAACTTCAAGTTTTTAGTTGACCAGGATTACTTCACTGGAGCTTATTCCTGAACCAGCACCAAGAGAGGAAACCACGAGAACCCCTCAGGTCCAACCACAAGTGGACGCTCCGCCCGGGGACACTCGCAGGATGGAACCAGGGCCTTTTAGGAGAGCGGACGGCCCCGTGGAGAGCGCCCTTGGAGCTCAGCAACGGAGTCAACCCCCAAGGGGCTCCCCTGGGGAGGGGCAGTGAGGACAGGTCTGACATGCTCCCCAGCGCCAGCCCTGAAACGCTCTCGCGGCCGCATTTCCCTTAAAGGTGTGAGTGTAACAGTAGCGCCTGGCAGACGCCGGCCCACCAGAAGCAGACGGAACCCACCAACTCATTTCCCCAGGCCGGGCACACCCGCACCGTCTGCCCAGGCCTGAGCGGGTGCATCTAAGCGAAGGCTCCCCCAGGGAGGGCTAACCGTGCTTCCACTTGCACTGCAGCCCCAAAGGCAGGATATCCTCGCAGAGTGAAAGCAATCTGAAAGCTCATTCTCCACACTCACGGTAAATGCACACACACACACACACACTCACACACTCACACTCACACACACACTCACACACACACACTCACACTCACACTCACACTCCGTGACCTATCCTACCCCAGCAGAGGGCTTTTCCAGAAGGGAACCTGGCTGAAAACTCTCCCTGCTCGTGTACATAATTTCACTAGGGGTCAGGGAAAGACTGCATTTTGTAACATTTTGTAACAGCTGAACTTTAAACAGACTGTCATTAGTGGTGCAACATTCCCTCATTAGCATACAGTTACCCCTCAATGAGAAGCCCTGGCTGTCCCGGCCAGGCTGGCCAGGAGCTGGGGCCAGAGGCCATGAACTCCTAGAAAGTTCTATGGGCCGCAGAAGAAGAGCGCCCCAGCTCCACCAGCCTAAACTTAGCCCTCACCCCATTCCTCACTCCCCACAGCATCTGGCATCGCTAAGATGATACATTTTGAAAATTAAAAAAAAAAAAAAATGAACCGATGGAGCAAAGGGCCAATCGCAGGCAAAGCCTCACTGGGCTGGCGATTCCTGTTTGGGATTGGGGGAGGGGGAGGAGCTTTCTGGATGATTCTATTCTTGGCAAGGAAATTAGCTCCGGGTCCTGTTCCATCAGAAGGCCCCGATGAACGCTCTCCCTGTGCCAAGCGACCTCACCCTGGGGAGTGAGGATGGGAGCCAGGTGGGGAGGGCTGCAGGGGGGAGTCGGGGAAGGTGTGTGTCACTGGGGGGGGGTGGGGGCGGGGGACGCCACGGGGAGGGGCGCTGTGAGGACAGAATGAATGGATAAGGTCGGAGAAGATGTGGACAGTCAAGAGGGAGCGTGTGGATGACTAAGGGCGGTGCAGGGAGGGCGTGGATGGCTGAGGGGGAGAGGGGAGCGGTGCGGACCGCTAAGGAGGGTTAGGAGAAGGTGTGCATGGTGGACAGATGAAGGGACGTCCATCAGGCCCCTGGGAGGCGGCGGTGAAGAAGGCCGAGCAGGGTGGCCTCGCCCGGGCTCCCCCCACCCTCCTCTGTGGGTGTGTGCCCCGCTGCGCGTGTGCAAGGGCCGGGCCGCCAGGCCGCGGGGCCACCACTCACCCCACGACTCCCTGGTTGTAGTTCCTCCGCTTCCAGGGGGTCCCGCTGTACGCGCCCCCGCCGCTGTCCGCCCGGCCGCCCCCCGCGGGCCGAGCTCCGCTGGGCTGCAGCAGGCTGTAGTTGAGTCCGTAGGTGCTGGCCTTGTTGTCGCGCTTCCGCTTGTTGCTGCTGCCCGAGGCCGGGTCCGTGGACTCCGCGGCGGGGACGGCGGCCGAGTGCGGGGCCGGGGACGCCGACGGGGCCGGGGACGCCGAGGGACCCGCGGCTGCCCGGCGGGCCCAGGCCGCGGGCTGGTGGTGGTTGTTGTTGTTGTTGGTCGTCTCCAGGGGCAGGAAGTCCCGCTGCTCCGCGGGCAGCGCGGGGCCGCCCAGCAGGCGCTCCCCGGAGCGGTACATGCCGGCCGGGGCCGGGGCCGAGGCCGGGGCCGCGCCGCCGGGGCTGCCGCTGCCGCTGCCGCTGCCGCCGGTGGCCGTGCCGCCGCCGCCGCCGCTCGCGCCGCCGCTGCTGTGACAGTGGTGGTTGAAGTAGAGGTTGCGCAGCCCCTGGGTCGTCTCCCAGATCTGCATCCACAGACTGTTGGACGGTCCGAGCTGCTCTGGCTGGAACCAGGCGATCCTCGGATCCATCAAACGGCGGCGGCCTCGGCCCCCGCCCCTCCCGGCCGCCCGCAGGGCCGCCCGCCGCCGCCGCGCCTCGGGCGCACGCCCGGCCTCGGCTGCTGCCGCCGCCGCCGCTGCTGCTGCTGCTGCTCCCGCTGCTCCCGCTGCTCCCGCTGCTCCCGCTGCTGCCCGGGCTGCCGGCGGCGACGCGGCCGCCCTCGGGGACTCCGCGGGCCCTCCCCCCTCCCTCCGCCCCTCCGCTGAGCCTGTCACCGAGGTCCCCGTGCAAATGGCGGCCGCGGCGGCGGCTCCGGAGAAGGGCGAGCGGCGGCGGCAGTGGCAGTGGCGGCGGTGGCGGCGGCGGTGGGATGCGCCTGCTCCGTAGCGTCCTCGCTCCTCCGGCCCCAGGGCGGGGCCTCGGCGGCTCCGCCCCGCTCGCTCCGCCCCTCCCGGCCCCGCCCCCTCCCGGCCCCGCCCCCGCGCCGCACCGCCCGTCCGCCCGGAGGCCGCGCCGTGCGTCACAGAGGCCGCGGCGCGGAGCGGTGCCCGCAACCGCCCGGCCCAACCGTCCCGGCGCCGGCTGGGCACCGAGCCGCACGTACCTGGGCGTCCGGGTGCCCCTCGCGCGCGCGCCGCCGCCGCCGGTCTCGGTTTCCGCGTCCCGGAGCCTGGAGGAGGCCGGACGGAAGTCGGCGTCAGCTCCGAGGGGCAGGGGCGGTGGGAGGTGCCGCCCCGCCCTCGGGCCCTCCCCCGCCCGCCTCCCGGATGTCCTTGGTGTCCGACCCCTCCCGAGGCCCCGGCTCCGAGCACACCTGCCTCGGGGAGGAAGTGTCCGGCCCCGCGCACGTGCGCTCGGCGCCCCCGGACGCGGCTGCGCTGGTGCCCGCGCCACCGCCCCGCGCGCCCCGCGCCCTCCCTGCGCCCGCCCAGCCGCGCCCTGGCCCCGGCGGAGGGCCCCCAGCCCCCCTGCGCGGCTGCACGTGCAGGATCGTTGCGTGTGTGAGCCGTGGGCCCAAACCCACCCTGCGCGTCCACGCTCACGGGTGCACACACGCGCGGGTGCCCAGGCGCGGAGACGGACATGCGCTGCTGGGCTGTCAGGACACCTCTCCCGCCCCGAGGTGCACCGCCCTCTTGCAAAGGCCTTGGTTCAGAATGAACAGAAAACCCCAGACCTTTCAGACGCACGTGGGGACCAGATACTGTTGGCATCTGCAGAGATTTCCCACGGGGTGGTGATTTGCATACCTTCCCGATTCCTGTGGCTAAGACACGGACAGGGAATGTGAAGCATTTCAAATCATCAGGAGAAAAAAAAGGAGAATGGGCACATCTCCAGTGTGGCTCTAAGGTGGGTCCCAAGTCCCAGCACCAGATGTGGGCCTTCTGTTTCGGCTGCTCCATATCCTGGAAAGTTTTTTTTGGCAAATGATGAAAAAACTATCAAATAAGGAAGCATTGCTCTCCCTTCTTTCTTGCTGAGAGAGTAACGTGGCTGTAAATACGGAAAACCTACAAAAACTATAGAATTTTGGCCCCTTGGGTGTGTCCTGAGAATCACCTCGCCTGGAAAAGGAGGAGTGTTTTTATGCTATTCACCCTGACAAGCGAAACAAAAATAAAGCATTGCATAGAGATGGGTTTCTTTTGAGGACTTCAAGTTTGTTTTAAACATTCGAAAGGGAAAAATAGAAAGCCGAACAAAGTAAACATGAAAAAGCTCCCGCCATCTAGAAACTACCACCATGAAGACTGTGACACAGTCTTCCAGAAACCTCTCCAGGCACACGTGTACGTCAAGGGACCAAAATCCTAGAGGCTTTTTCCGTTTTCACTGACCTGACTTTAAATGTGACCCAGGCTTTTAAAGTATTTTTCCAGATGCCCAGGAACACATTGAATGCCGCTGATATCTAAGACCCACCCCCAAAACAGTATCCACGTGGCAGCCCAGGCCAGAAACGAACATCCGTTGTGCTGAGTGCTCATTTCCAAAGGCAAACCTTAACAACGACTGCAGCATTAGCACAACGACCAAATGAGCTCAGAGACTTAAAAGTACTTCGCATGGTGTGGGCTGGACGGTGAGACAGCCCTGTTCTTGTTCACCTGCAGGGAACGCTGACCTGTTAGCCTGGTAACACACTCACGTTTCAGCGCATTACCTCAGGACATCCATGCACATTGGAGCTAATTGCTGCAGAGGAGATAAGTGAGCAACCAGGGCCTTTGGCTGCCTGCCATGAATTTGCTGTCTGGTTACGGAGGCAAAGGTGGTAAGTATTTAAAGTCACATGGCAATTTGTTCAGTTAATTCAACAACTATGTCTCGAGCAGAGATTCTGTACCAGAATACGGTGGTACAGCAGTGACCTGTACTGGCGAAGTCCCCGCCTTCATGGACCTCACATTCCAGTGGTAAGGCAAGCGTGTCAGGTCAGACCGTGGTTGAGTGCTACCAAGAAAAAGAAAGTAGACTAAAGGGATAGTGACTGAGCTATTTTTAGATGGGCTGGTCAGGGAGGGCTGCTCTGAGGAAGTGGTATTTGAGCAGGGACTTAAGTGAGGCAGTGGGTCATGTCCATCTAGGGAAAGATCCATCAGGACCCAGGAACGAGCCAGTGCAAAGGCCCTGGGGCAGGAATATCCTTTGTGGACCAGATGATGAGGCCGTGTCATTGAGTGTGGGATGTGGTGCCATGATTTAGAACCATAAAGTATCTCTTGTGGAGGTTTCCTCAAAAACCGTCCAGTCCCAAGTCAAACAGTAGGGAACTTTACACACACAAAAATGGGTTCACTTTCTCCGACAAATCCGCAGTGTCTGTCCCCAAGTAACCGGCTACATCCGAAGGACAGACTAATTTCAGTCGTTTTGATGACTCAACCTTTTCATTTTGCTTTTTTAGAACAAGAGAGTAGCCATTATAGTCTTCAAAACTCTCTGCATTATATTGATGAGCAAAAACAACACAGCTGTCACACACCCAGACATTTTCATGCACTCGGGGGGGGTGGGAGAACCCCCTCAGCCTGGCCTGCGCCCTCTCGAAGTCCAGGGAGCCCTCGGGGGGAATGTCCGACTGACGGCTTAGGCCTGCTCCCTGCTTAGCATCCTTAGCGCTGCGCTCGCCAGCTGTGAGCCCGGCTTCTGGCTGAGCGGTGCTCCCCCTGTGGGAGTGCACTGACCACCAGGGGGTGCAGCTCCTGCGTTGAGCGTCTGCCCCCTGGTGGTCAGTGCACGTCATAGCGACCGGTCGGTCAGCCGATCGGTCAAATTGCATATTAGCCTTTTATTATATAGGATGTCCTGTTCATTCTCAGGATTCTTGGTCTTAGGGAAGAACATGCTGAGGTGTTGGTCTCAACTTGAAAGATTTACGGCAACACCAAGGTTCTGCAGGTCAAAAACAGAGCCGGGAAATGAGAAGAAAGCAAATTACTAAAGAATCTGGCAGATTTAAATAGGATTTTTACTGGCGTATTAACTCGCACGAAACAGGAGGGGCACAGCCCGTGCACTATTACGGGGTGTGATTGGTGACTGGCCTTGGAATGAAGGCAGGGGCAGTGCACCACTGTATTCCCGCCCTCCCTCCGGAGCGAACCAGCCGGGGGCTGATAGGCACACAGTAGGGTTACTAGTACCTCTGGGGCTCAGCTTATGAAGCATTCCTCCCAGGCATTAGTAACCTACGGCTTGGGCCCCATTTACGAACTTTCCCTCTTTTGCACACAATATCTACATTATTATGTTGTGGGTTTTCTCTCCTCCTTCATGAAGGGACAACAAAGCAGACTCTAAGTAGGGAGATCTTTTTCAATGAGACGGCAGAGTGACAGGCAGTGGGAAGGACAGTCCCAACTTCTCCCGGCGCTGTTTTTAGAAACACGTTGCTCAATGGTGTGCCATTCTGGGATCTCTGGAGTGAGTGCGTGCGTGCGTGAGTGCGTGCGTGTGTACGTGGGTGTGTAACAACTTTATGGTATAACGCATACACTGTAAAATTTGTTCGTTTTAAGTGTGAAATTTTTTTTAGTAAAGTCAGGAGTTGTGCAACCATCACCACCATCCAATTTTGGAATATTTTCTATCAAACCTTCCCCTTCTCCCCCGCAAATCTCTAGGGCTCATTGGCAGTCAATCCCTTTTCCCAACCCCCGCCCTGGGCAACTACTAACCTTCTTTCTGCCTCTAGAGGCTTGGCTTCGAGAATAACCTCTGATTTGAGTGGTGTTTCCATAGAAGTTGACCTTGTGGCTATAAAGCCCCCACAGAGAATTGCTGGCCTCGCCTACTGATGGTGGGAAAGAGACACAACTGTTCAAGTTTCCGCCAGGCTGTTAAGGCAGCTCTTTCTTTTTTCTTTTTAATATTTAATAAAAAAATATTTCCTTCTTTTATTTATTTGCATATTTGAGAGAGAGAGAAAGGGAGAGAGAAACATCACTGATGAGAGAGAATCCTCCATCGGCTGCCTCCTGCACGCCCCACACTGGGGATCGAGCCTGCAACCCGGGCCTGTGCCCTGACCAGGTTGAACCATGACCTCCTAGTTCATAGGTCGATGTTCAACCACAGAGCCACGCCAGCCGGGCCCCTTTGGGCATCTTGATGGGCAGCTTTGGCTCTCACCTGCAGCACCCTGTGTTTCTCCCTCTGTGCCCGCGGTCAGTCGGCCCCACGGAATGAAGCTCCATGACAGCAGGGGCCCAGTGGGGGGCAGACAGACTCTGAGATGATCCCCCCCATGATCCCCAGTTCCCAGGGTTCCCCTCTTTGTGTAATCACTCCCCTTCCCTGAGGGTGTGACCTACGACCTGTCTCTAACCAGCAGAACGTGGCGAAGGGATGGATGCCATGGCGCTGCTGATGTGACCTAACAGCGGACTCTGACCTCTGACCCAGCAAGCAGGCGGGTGCCTCCCACCGCGGGGCTGAGCCGGAAGCACACACTCCTCCTGCTGGGCCTCCCTGCGGAGAGAATGCAGCCCGGGGAGAATGCAGCCCGAGCAGAGCCATCCATGCCCAGGCGCCTGACCCCGCGACTGACAGCCACTACACGCCTGTCCTTCCAGCTGCCAACCTCGTGGTCACCTGTTACTCAGCAACAGGAAAGGAGCGCCGTTCGCTTGGTCCCCTGCTCTCTCCTCAGTCATTAGGACGGGACCCAGCGCGCAGTAGGCGCCCAGGAATGACCTGGTGGGTGAACACATTGCCCTGGAAAAGCAGAGCCACCGAGTGGACAGCGGAGCCACGCCCCACCCCGCCTGTGCGGTCTGCGTGTGCACGTGCGTCACGGGAGGGTGCACTTGAACTTGCCTGCCGCACAGGCTTTCAGACGTGCGAGAGCCAGGCCACGGGGCCTTCCCTCTTCTAAGGTAACATGCCAGCGGAAGGGTTCCAAGTCTTTCCCTTATTATTACTGTGCATCTGACCTAAAAGGCATCTCATTCAAGAAAATGTTGAGTCAGTGACAGAGTTAGGCTGGAGTCTTGGGGTGGTCTAATAACAGGCTTTGAAACGTGCAGCCAAAATAATGGAGCGGAAGTCTGCAGGCTGGGGACCCACGGAGAGAACCCATTCCATTGCGAGGAAGACTGAGTCAGAGGGCAGCACGGAGCTCTGAGAGGCCCCTCCGAGAGCCACGAGCAAGCTGCCGGGTCACCACTCGCGAGAGATAGAACCGTGACACGCTTGTAACCCCTGACCTGTTCTGAAACTAGCCTAGGTCCCCCGGGTACCCTGGGTGCCTCTCCTAGGGCTCGAGAGGATGTCGGAGGCACCGATATTCCCTCCCAGTAACTAGTGAGGGACGATGGCCACAGCGACACATGGTGGGTGACCTTTGTTCAGAGTTCCAAAACGGCACCTGAAAACACACGACCACACGAATATCTGGCGATGAATCAGCATCGGAGAACGGCTGGCTGCAGAGGGGGTTATATCGCTTGCCGACCTCCTTACGGTAAATCATAAGTAGTTTTGTGTGAGCGCATCTGTGTGCGACGTTTCCATTTCTCACAGGTGACGCGAAAGCCGTATCAGCTTGATTGTTCCATCTACTCAAGCCGCCTGTCTTGCCATGTGGCTACAAGGTCATGACTTTGAATCCTATGTACTCGGCCTCTTGGCCAACATCACATGCTTCCCAAGAAACATGAATACTTAACCAGTGTCCTTGTCATTCATTCGTTCGTTCGTTCATTCATTCATTCATTCATTCTACCAAGGCTGAACATGAGCACGGCCCTTTGGTCCTCCAGGGTGTGGTATATTTTCGCTCAGGATGTGTCATCGTAGCCAAATCCTTGTTCAGTTGGCGGGGATGCCAGCCCTGGAGGACTGGTATGAAGGAGGCAGCAAACGGGGTGCCGCAGGTATGTGGCCAGGTGACCCATCCTCGGGCTGCCGAGTGATGAGGAGGAGGAGCAAAGAGCGACCGGGAAGAATCTAGCTCCACATCTTTCAAGGACAAAGCCTGCCCATCCCTCCCTGCCCACCTCTAAGCGGCCGTGGACCTGTGTCATCCCCAGTTCTGTTTGGAAGTCGTTCAAATCCGCCTCCCCTGTGCTCAGGCCTCTGAAAACATCTCACTCCGGGGGCGCCTAGTTCGTCTCTAATGTTACAGAACCTCTAGTTCATTTCCCCAGTCCCTGCGGCTCCAATCTCTCACCCCACAGGTAAGAGGCCCCCAAACAATGGCCGCTCACCTTGATTTCTTTACACCCATTTCAACCCATGAAAGATGAAAGGAGCAAGAGGACACGAGAGGGCACGAGGACGTTACGTGAAACGTCCCTGTGGAGTGGACGTGCCTTCACGTCACGCATACCACCTCGTGGGCTGCCAGGAGTGGGGAGGGCGGGTAAAACATTCACTTCTTAGCCCGGCCGGCGTGGCTCAGTGGTCGAGCTTTGACCTATGAACCAGGAGGTCGAGGTTCGATTCCCGGTCAGGGCACATGCCCGGGTTGTGGGCTCGATCCCCAGTGTGGGGCGTGCGGGAGGCAGCCAATAGATCAGTGATGGAGAACTTATGACACACGTGTCAGAGGTGACACGCGAACTCATTTTTTTTGGTTGATTTTTCTTTGTTAAATGGCATTTAAATGTATAAAATCAATATCAAAAATATAAATCTTTGTTTTACTATGGTTGCAAATATCAAAAATTTTCTACATGTGACACGGCACCAGAGTTAAGTTAGGGTTTTTCAAAATGCTGACACGCCGAGCTCAAAAGGTTCGCCATCCATGGTACAGAGCAAGAGCTTAAGTCCAGTCTCTCTTTGAGAAGGGACACTGTTCATCGTAATTAGGGCAGTAATTGGGTTGAACTGTCCTTTGTCTCAGGGCCTGTTAGATGTCCTCTGTGAGGCAGACACACCAATGTTCTTGCTGCTGAGCTCAGTCTATCTCAAAAGGATAAAAAGCCCTGGCCGGTGTGGCTCAGTGGATAGAGCATCGGTCTGCGGACTAAAGGGTCCCAGGTTCGATTCCGGTCAAGTGCACGTGCCCAGGTTGTGGGCTTGGTACCCAGTAGAGGGCGTGCAGGAGGAAGCCGCCCAGTGATTCTCTCTCATTATTGATGTTTCTCTCTCCCTCTCTCTCTCTGTTCCTCGCTGAAATCAATAAAAATTTATTTTTTAAAAAAAGGATATAAGTATGCTTCTGATGACACTACTATCCTTAAATAAAATATAATGCAATTGATAGTAATTATCCCAAATTTAAGATATTGTTTGATGGTTTATTTAAAAGATAACTATTGCCCTGACCGGTTTGGCTCAGTGGATAGAGCGTCGGCCTGAGGACTGAAGGGTCCCAGGTTCGATTCCAGTCAAGGGCATGTACCTTGGTTGCGGGCACATCGATGTTTCTAACTCTCTATCGCTCTCCCTCTCTCTGTAAAATGCCGGAAGCCAGTCCATCCTTGCTGCTTGACACGGTTGCTGCAGGGAAGAAACATCTGCACAGCATATGTTTCAAAGGACCTGGCATATATGGCATACGGTTCTTAATATGTTTGCTCCCCTTCTTGGCGCTGTGTGTTTTAACCAAGGTCACCTCTCCGAGAAAGGTTGTTTCCCCAGGTAGGGATTTTTCCCTGAAGTTAGGGAGGAGATACAACCCCTTAACTAAGTGCCAGGCGGGTAGTTAATCACTTTAACTAGGAACAAGGAACAATCACCCTTAAGCTACATAATCTTTACTCCCCGGAATGGAGAGAAGAAATGCCCTAACCTTTGGATTAGAAATTGACAGGATTAAAATCAACTGGTATAAATACAGATGTAACAAGACAACAAAAAACAGAACTTGGCTGGAGATCCTGGCTAGAGATCCTGGCTAGGCTGCTGACCAACTGAACGCTGTCTCTGTGTCATTCCTTCTTCACCGACTCCGTCCACACCTTTGGGGACCCCTGGACCTGCTGGGGTTGGACCCCAATAGTAAAAAAATCAATAAGGGAAGCAAGATGGCGGCGATATAGGCAGACGCGTCCCAGGTCTTGTCCCGGAGCAAACGGAGTAAGCAGCTGAAACTAATAACACCCACCCCGAATTGGCAAATTTACTCAGCTGGTGAGACGGCTTGCAGCCTGGAAGGGCAGACCTCCCCTGGAAAGGTTAAAAACCAGGGATCTGGGCAGGAAAGTTTGCCAGACCTGAGCCCAGAGGGTCGGAGGGAGACCGCATGGCAGACAGCCGCGTCTCTTGGGACAGACACAGACCCTGACCAGGGTAAGGAGTTCCGCGGGTTTGCTGGCGCCAGGAGATTTGAGATTTGGATTTTGTGATTGCGGAGAACTGAGACAAAAGGGGGCATCCTGAGGAACTGATCAGACCATGCAGTGCCCATAAGAGAGGAGCGTTTCCCAGACCATGCAGTGCTGGTAAGAGGAGCGTTTCCCAGACCGGTAAGAGGAGCGTTTCCGCGGCCGGCCGGCGTTTGTCTGTTTCTTTGTTTTCACTGAACCCTGCTCATAGGACAGTTCGGATACAGACACTCACCTGTGCTGAAGAGAGGGTGAAGGTGCAGACGAGGGGAATCTGGGGAGAGGCTGAGGAAAGAGGGGGAGCCGGAGGAGGTGGCAGCGAATTGAGTGCTGAGACCCCCCTGGGCCCAGGACTGGGGCAGCCATTCCTCCAGAGGGTGGAATTCCTCCCCCCAGCCCCCCAGGCAAGGAGCACAGCCACACCCAGATTCCACCCTGTATGAGATAAAGGACTAAAACAAGCTGATTAGTCCCTGGGAGTTACCAGGGTCTGGCCTATAGAGGGATTTTCAGTCCCACCAACAACACAGAGCAGGGTAAGGATTAAAAAAGGATAGAGAAGCTGTATAGCCTCAGAGGCCAACCCAAAAACACTGCCACCCAGAGGTTGAGCCACAAACTGACTCTTAGGGGAATACAAATTAAGGCAGACTGGATCACAAATACGGCCTGCTTTAAAATCAGGACTGTGATTTACAACACGGAGGAACAGTGTAATGCAGGCAAACTCAACACTCTCCTAAATACCTGGCAGGACTAAGGCGAACCAGGCTGAAGAGTAGAAGAACCGAAAGACCATCACTACTGCAAATTTTTTCTTTTTCTTTTTCTTTTTAATTTTTTCACCTTTTTACTAAGAAACCAATTTTTTTTTCTCTTTTTCTTCTTTTTCCATCACCTGATTTTACCCTTTCAATTACCACATTTTTATTTTTAACCAGTATTATTACTCCTACCATTTTACCATTTTTTAAAGTGCCATTTTATTTTCTCTTTATTTTCTTTTGGGATTAGTGTTCTCCATTCTATTTTCATCGTTCCTTTAGCATTAATTTTCCCTATCTCAATTCCACCTCTTTGCTAAAACCCTCTTCCTTACTTTTCCCCTTTTGATGTCCTGTTTCTCTTACCCTATTCCTGCTCCAGACTTTCCCAATTCCCTCTTTTTACCCCCTGTCTAATTCCACCCTACTTATATATCCTATTTCCAATCTACTGCTCTAAATCCTTATACACCTATTCTTTATCCTTCATCACTTTCCAACCATTTTTTTTCTCTCTTATCTTTCTATTGTTTTCTTGATTGTTGAATATATTGGGCTTTTTTTTTTTTAATTTGTTTGTTTGTTTTGTTTTGTGTTTTTTCTTCTTTTTTAGGACTGGTTGTGAGGTTGTTTTTCTTTTTCTTTTTCTTTTTCTTTTTCTTTTTTTTTTTTTTTTCTGCTGGTTTTTCCCTTCCCTCCCCCACCCCACCCCAGTTATTTTTGTGCTTCTGTTTTCCCTTACCCCTCTGGATATTATTGGTGGTTTGTAGTTTGCATTCATCTCCAGGGATCTGTTGCTGGAATTTGTTGAGATTAGTGGCAGTTCTATTGGAGTTTGCTCCTCATACGGGGAGTCTCTTCCCCACTTCTACTTCATTCTCTTTTTTCGCTCTCTTTTTTTCCCCCCTCTTTTTTCCCAATTCTATTTTTGCACTCCTTTTTTGTTTGTTTTTTTCTTATTTTTCTTTTCTGTTCTCTCTTTTATCTTCTTCTCTTCTTTCTCCCTTATCCCCTAATTCTCTTAATTCGGGTGGTCACCTTTATTTGGGGTTATTAATATTGTGAATATACTTGTGTTCAGTGCCTGGTACGTTGTGCCTTGCTCTGTTGTATTTTGTGCCTTTAAATCAACGCAGCAGATCCAAGCAACAGCAGCCCCCTGATCACCGCAGCCTCCTGATCACCACAGCCTCCTGATCACCACACCCTCTGTCTGTGGAACAGCAACTGTACGTGAAGCCTCCCCCCACCAGCCAGAAGAGCCAACACAGCTGTGAACAACACCCACCAGAGGAGCTGCTGCCAACTGGAAAGCAGCTGCTACCGCAACCGTCTGAGCAGCAACCACAACCCAAGGAGCCCCTGCCACCCAGGGAGCAGCCACTGAACACCTCAACATCTACATATGTCAGCGAGATCAAACATGGGTAGGCAAAGAAACCCCCAAAGGAAAGAAAAGGAGGACTCGCCAGAAAAGCAGCTAAGTGAGACAGAGATATGCAACATGACGGAAAAAGAATTTAGAATAAGGTTCCTAGAGTACATGCACCACATGTTCAAGAAGCAAGAAGAAACAGATGAAAAACTCAACTACTTATGCAAGAAGCTAGAAGAAACAGATGAAAAAATCAACAACTTAAGTAAGTCCCAAGAAGAAATGAAGAGTGACATAGCTTCAATAAAAAACTCCATTGAAAGTATCAACAGTAGACTGGGAGAAGCGGAGGACCGAATTAGTGAATTAGAAGACAAGGAAGCAAAACACACTCAAACTGTACGGCAAATGGAGAAAAAAATTAAAAGACAGGAGGAGAGCCTAAGGGAGCTTTGGGACAACATGAAACGAAACAACATACGAATAATAGGGGTGCCAGAACAACAGAAAGATGAACATGGATTAGAAAACCTATTCGAAGAAATAATATCAGAAAACTTCCCTGAGGTGGGGAAGAAAAAAGTCACACAAGCCCAGAGAGTCCCAAACAAGGTGAACCCGAAAAGACCCACACCAAGACACATCATAATTACCATGGCAAATGTTCAGGATAAAGAGAGAATCTTACAGGCTGCAAGAGAGAGACGGAAAGTAACATACAAGGGATCTCCCATTAGATTATCAAATGATTTCTCAACAGAAACACATCAGGCCAGAAAAGAATGGACGGAAATCTACAAAGTGATGCAAAGCAAAGGACTGAATCCAAGAATACTCTATCCAGCAAGGCTATCATTCAAAATTGAAGGGGAAATAAGAAGCTTCACAGACAAAAAAGGGCTAAGGGAGTTTATCACCACCAAGCCAGCCATGCAAGAAATGCTAAAGGGACTGGTGTAAAAAGAAGAAATATCAAGCTCAGAAAGAAAACAGCCACACACACACACACAAAAAGAAATGGCTACAAACAAATACCTTTCAATAATAACTTTAAATGTAAATGGACTAAATGCTCCAACCAAAAGACATCGAGTGGCTGAATGGATAAAAAAACATGACCCATACATCTGCTGTCTACAAGAGACCCACCTCATTAGAAGGGACTCACACAGACTGAAAGTGAAGGGATGGAAAAATATCTTTCACGCAAATGGAAAGGAAAAGAAAGCTGGGGTAGCAATACTTATATCTGACAAAGTACATCTCAAAGTGAAGGCCATAACCAGAGATAAGGAAGGCCACTTCATAATACTAAAGGGATCAATACAACAAGAAGATATAACCCTGGTAAACATATATGCACCCAATGCAGGAGCACCCACATACATAAGAAAACTTCTGGAAGATATCAGGGGAGAGATCGACAACAATACAATCATAGTAGGGGACTTTAATACACCACTGACATCACTGGATAAATCCGCTAGACAAAAACTCAGCAAAGAAACAGCAATCCTAAATGACTCACTAGATCAGATGGACTTAATTGACATCTTCAGAACACTTCACCCCACAGCTGCGGAATATACATTCCTCTCAGGTGCTCATGGGACATATTCAAAAATAGACCACATATTGGGTCACAAGCAAAGTCTCCACAAATTCAAGAAGATTGAAATCATAAAAAGCTTCTTCGCAGACCACGATGGCATAATGTTAGAAATAAACTACAATAAAAACAACCCAAAATACTCAAACACTTGGAAGCTGAATAGCATGTTATTAAATATTGATTGGGTTACCGATGACATCAAAGAAGAAATTAAAAACATCCTGGACAATAATGACAATGAAAACACAACAATCCAAAACCTCTGGGACACAATGAAAGCAGTCCTGAGAGGGAAGTTTATAGCTCTACAGGCCTATCTCAAAAAACAAGAAAAAATGGTAGTCAATCATCTAACTCTACAACTCAAAGAATTAGAAAGAGAGCAACAAGAAAACCCCAGAGTGAGCAGAAGGAAGGAGATAATAAAGATTAGAGCAGAAATCAATGAAATAGAGACCAAAAAAACAATACAGAAAATCAATGAAACCAAGAGCTGGTTCTTTGAAAGGATAAACAAGATTGACAAACCCCTAGCCAGGCTCACCAAGAAGCAAAGAGAGAGGTCCCAAATAAACCAAATCAGAAATGATAGAGGCGAAATAACAACAGACCCCACAGAAATACAAATGATTGTTAAACAATACTACGAGCAACTCTACTCCAACAAACTGGACAACCTGGAGGAAATGGACAAATTCCTAGAAAAATACAACATTCCAAAACTCAATCAGGAAGAATCTAAAAACCTCAATAGGCCAATAACTATGGAAGAAATTGAAGCAGTCATCAGAAAGCTTCCAGCAAACAAAAGCCCAGGGCCAGACGGCTTCACAGGGGAGTTCTACCAAACATTCAAGGAAGAACTAAAACCTACCCTCCTCAGACTACTACAAAAAATTCAAGAGGAAGGAACGCTTCCAAGCTCATTCTATGAAGCCAGCATCACCCTAATACCAAAACCAGGTAAAGACATCACAATGAAAGAGAATTACAGGCCAATATCCCTCATGAACATAGATGCCAAAATCCTCAACAAAATCTTAGCAAATCGGATCCAGCAGTACATCAGAAGGATCATACACCATGACCAAGTAGGATTCATCCCAGAGATGCAAGGATGGTACAACATCCGTAAATCAATAAATGTGATACATCACATAAACAAATTGAAAGAAAAAAACCACATGGTCATATCAATTGATGCAGAAAAAGCATTCGACAAAATCCAACACCCATTTTTGATAAAAACTCTCAGAAAGGTGGGAATAGAAGGATCATACCTCAACATAATAAAAGCCATATATGACAGGCCCACAGCCAACATCATACTCAATGGACAAAAACTAACACCATTTCCCCTAAGAACAGGAACAAGACAGGGATGCCCACTCTCACCACTCCTGTTCAACATAGTACTGGAAGTATTAGCCATTGCAATTAGGCAAGAAGAAGGAATAAAAGGCATCCAAATTGGAAAAGAGGAAGTAAAACTGTCCTTATTTGCAGATGACATGATATTATACATACAAAACCCTAGAGACTCCATCAAAAAGCTACTAGACTTAATACATGAATTTGGCAATGTAGCAGGATACAAAATTAACCCCAAGAAATCTGAGGCATTTCTATACACCAACAGTGAACTTTCAGAAAGGGAGATCAGAAAAACAATCCCATTTACCATCGCACCAAAAAAATTAAGATACCTAGGAATAAACTTAACTAAAGAGGTTAAAGACCTCTACTCAGAAAACTACAGGACGTTGAAAAAAGAGATAGAGGAAGACATAAACAGATGGAAGAACATACCATGTTCTTGGATTGGTAGAATCAACATCATTAAAATGTCCATACTACCCAAAGCAATCTATACATTCAACGCACTTCCCATTAAAATACCAATGGCCTTCTTCAAAGATCTAGAACGAACTCTCCAAAAATTCATCTGGAATAAAAAAAGACCCCGAATAGCTGCAACGATCCTGAGAAAGAACAAAGTAGGTGGGATCTCAATGCCAGATATCAAGCTGTATTACAAAGCCACTGTTCTCAAAACTGCCTGGTACTGGCACAAGAACAGACATATAGATCAGTGGAATAGAATAGAGAGTCCAGAAATTAGCCCGAACCAATATGCTCAATTAATTTTTGACAAAGGAGGCATGAACATACAATGGAGCCAAGATAGTCTCTTCAATAAATGGTGTTGGGAAAATTGGACAGACATATGCAAGAAAATGAAACTAGACCACCAACTTACACCATACACAAGAATAAACTCAAAATGGATAAAGGACTTAAATGTACGACAGGAAACCATAAAAATTCTAGAAGAATACAAAGGCAACAAAATCTCAGACATATGCCAAAACAATTTCTTCACTGATACAGCTCCTAGGGCAGTTGAAACTAAAGAGAAACTGAACAAATGGGACTACATCAAAATAAAAAGCTTCTGCACAGCAAAAGAAACCATCAACAAAACAACAAGAAAACCCACCTCGTGGGAAAACATATTTGCCAATGTCATATCTGATAAGGGCTTAATCTCCAAAATTTATAGGGAACTCATACAACTTAACAAAAAGAAGATAAACAATCCAATCAAAAAATGGGCAAAGGATCTAAATAGACACCTTTCAAAAGAGGACATTCAGAAAGCCAAGAGACATATGAAAACATGCTCAAAGTCACTAATCATCCGAGAGATGCAAATCAAAACAACAATGAGGTACCATCTCACACCTGTCAGAATGGCCATCATCAACAAATCAACAAACGACAAGTGCTGGAGAGGATGTGGAGAAAAAGGAACACTTGTGCACTGCTGGTGGGAATGCAGACTGGTGCAGCCACTATGGAAGGCAGTATGGAGGTTCCTCAAAAAATTGGAAATGGAACTCCCATTTGACCCTGTGATCCCACTACTAGGAATATATCCCAAGAAACCAGAAACACCAATCAGAAAGGATATATGCACCCAGATGTTCATAGCAGCACAATTCACCATAGCTAAGATCTGGAAACAGCCTAAGTGCCCATCAGTAGATGAATGGATTAGAAAACTGTGGTACATCTACACGATGGAATACTATGCTTCTGTTAAAAAGAAGGAACTCCTACCATTTGCAACATCATGGATGGAACTGGAGAGCATTATGCTAAGTGAAACAAGCCAGTCAATGAAGGAAAAATACCACATGATCTCACTCATTCATGGATAATAAAGACCATTACAAACTTTTGAACAATAATAGATACAGAGGCAGAGCTGCCTCAAACTGATTGTCAAACTGCAGTGGGAAGGCCAGAGAGAGTTGGGGGGCAGGAGGGAGGGGAGTAAGAGATCAACCGAAGGACTTGTATGCATGCATATAAGCATAACTAATGGACATAAGACACTGGGGGGTAAGGGAGGGTAGGGGTTTGTCAAGGGCGGGGGGGGGAAAAAGGATACTTATGTAATACCCTTTGTAATACTTTAAGAGGAAAATAAAAAAAAAAAATGTAAAAAAAAAAAAAAAAAAATCAATAAAATATATATATTTTAAAAAGATAACTATTGGTTGATGCCGGCGGCCCGCTGGGCAGCGGAGCGCAATGCTGTATGCCAACCAGCCCACCGTGCGGATCACGGAGCTCACCGACAAGAATGTCAAGTTCATCATCGAGAACACGGACCTAGCGGTGGCCAATTCTATTCGGAGGGTCTTCATCGCCGAGGTGCCCACAATAGCCATTGACTGGGTTCAGATTGCTGCCAATTCCTCAGTCCTTCACGACGAGTTCATCGCTCACAGGCTTGGATTAATCCCCCTCACCAGCGATGACATTGTGGACAAGCTGCAGTACTCCCGGGACTGCACGTGCGAGGAGTTCTGCCCCGAGTGCTCGGTGGAGTTCACGCTCGACGTGCGGTGCAACGAAGACCAGACTCGTCACGTCACGTCTCGAGACCTCATCTCCAACAGCCCCCGGGTCATTCCAGTGACATCCCGGAACCGAGGTAACGACCCCAATGACTATGCGGACCAGGACGACATCCTCATCGTCAAGCTGCGAAAGGGCCAGGAGCTGAGACTCCGCGCCTATGCCAAGAAGGGCTTTGGCAAGGAACATGCTAAGTGGAACCCGACTGCAGGGGTGGCTTTTGAATATGATCCCGACAATGCCCTGAGGCACACAGTGTACCCCAAGCCAGAGGAGTGGCCAAAGAACGAGTACTCAGAGCTGGGTGAAGATGAGTCCCAAGCTCCGTACGACCCCAACGGCAAGCCGGAGAGGTTTGACTACCACGTGGAGTCCTGTGGCTCTCTGCGCCCGGAAACCATCGTCCTCTCGGCCCTCTCCGGGCTGAAGAAGAAGCTGAGTGATTTGCAGACCCAGCTGAGCCACGAGATCCAGAGTGACGTCCTCACCATAAATTAGCCGCAGCTCATCCGCCTGAGCGGAAAAGGATCCGAGCAGCAGCTGTGTGCAGGGCTCCTGGGACCCTCCTCGCCCCTCAAGTCCCGACAGCTGTACTGAACGTCCTGGCCAGCCATCAGCACCACCTGGAGGTAGCAGAGGGGAGGGTGCCCCTCTCGGCCGGGCTTGGTCCCAGGTAGATTACGGGGGTGCCCCTGGTATTGGAGGCAGGACAGTCCTTCACTGAGCATGCAGCATCCTGGCCCTGCTTGCTGATGGCTGGTCTCCCAGAACCCAGCCCTCCCTCCCCTGGTCCGCTTGTAGAGGTCGTACTGCTTCCCTGTTGAAAACCACTGCGCTAGACCCTCCTCTCCTGGTCATTTCAGCTCTTGACTTACTTTCTGTGTGAAAGTTAGCATTTCACAGCTGTACCTTAGGTTTCCGCTGTTAGGATTGAGTGTTCGAAGTCTCATGCAGGCCACCTACAAACCCAGCCCCTGCCCATGGTCAGCCTACACTTCGCTCCAATTCCCAAGTGTCTTTAGACCCTGGCTGCTCCTCCCCACCCCACCCCTAAATAAACCCTGTATTTCATTCTCTACCCATCAAAAAAAAAAAAGATAACTATTGACCACTTCACACCCATTAGGATGACTATTATCACAGAAAACAAATGTTGGCGAGGATGTGCAGAAATCGCAGCCCTTGAGAACTATTGGTGGGGATGTAAAGTGCGCTGCTGCTGTGGGAAATACGGCAGTTCCTTGGGGGGAAAACCCTAGCATATAATGCAGCAATTCCACCCAAAAGAACTGAAACCTGAGATTTAAGCAGATATACAGGGTGTCCGCGAAAAGAAGTATACACACACCTTCTGTATTCTATTACATTTTGAAAATGGAATGTATTTAAATAAACACTGCATTTATAAGTATTCAAGGTATGTACATTTTTAGAAACATGCTATACTAACCCGAACCCTAACGCTAACGCTTGCCCTAGCCCTAACCATGCTAACCCTAGCCATAACCCTAACCTTGTGCCCTAGCCCAAGCATTAGTGCTAGCGCTAGCCCTAGCCCTAACCCTAACCATCTCGGTGAAACCACTCGAGCGCACGCTAATTCCATAGTCTTCATTAAAAAAAAAAACATACGTCAGTTCTTCCTATTTTACTTGAATAAGTTTAAGTGTCTTTATGTTACAGAAACTCAGGAAACTGGTTCCTACAAATGACAGTAGGAAGGTGTTTTCCTGGTATCACTCAGACTAAGTGTTATTGCAATCAGTAGTTTCTTTACTCCAAACGAATTTGTCCTTTTCACGGCCAGGCATACATTGCTGAAAACATTAAAATTTTAGGGCAACTGTGCTCTCATAATTAGGATTCCCACATGAAATCAGAGGCTAAAAATACATTGAAGCAAATACTGGAAACCACTTGCTTGTAATTTCTCACTTGGCATAGAAAAAAACAGCTCGAGTTAATTCCGCTCATTAAAATGAGGAATTGTTCAATGAAGCGGACCCAAACAGTTTCAGTTAAAGATATCAATTCCTCTAATAGGGCAAAATTTGAGGCTCTTCTACAAGACACAACGTTTCCTTTTGGTTAAAAAGTAAAATGAAGGTATACTGTTAACTCAAAAGAAGGGACAAGAGTAAAAGAACATGTTAGACCTTGAAATTTCCAGTGGGTGTTACCAAGGGAAGCAGTAAGCAGGCCTCGGGGTGAGAGCGGAAAGGGGAACCCCCTTCAAGCCCAGCCGGCGTGGCTCAGTGGTTGAGTGTTGACCTATGAACCAGGAGGTCACGGTTCTTCTTCCTTTTAAAAGTTGTTTTGGATATTTCAAGTCCTCTCCCCTCCACATCATTTTAGAGCCAGCTTGTCAATATCTACAGAAAACCCTGCTAGGATTTTGATCGGGATTACCTCGAATCTATAGATGGATTTGGGAAGAAATACCATCTTCCCATCCATGAACATGGTATACTTCTCCATTCGGGATTACTCTCTCTCAACAATGTTTTGTAGTTAGCGATGTCTCAAGGACACCGAGAGTCATGCTGGAGGTCCCTGCTTAAGTCTGGTTTTTAATACCTCACACATATTCACAGCAATGCCCATTAGCAAGCAAATGCCCAGAAACAGGACTATCTGGTATTTTTTGAAAAGATTTTGTAAGACACAAAGCTTTTGATTAAAAAGTTATTTATTAAAAATATTTTCCTCCAATTCTGATGACATATCAAATTAAACAAGGTTACAAAGCAATAATTGATCTGATCTGTTTATATAGAGGGTGATAATGACCTCATTAGCTCTTTCGTACATTCTACTAAATAGTGGAATACAAATTCAATTCATTCACTTCACAAAAGGTAAACATAATTGATATACTTCATACCAAAAATCTTTCATAAAGCTTGTCTTCAAATGTGTTAAAAATTCAGCTAGTATAAAAGGATACTGACTTAAAAGAGCATCCACGTCAAGTTTCTGCGCTGCTCACAGAGCACCACGAGGCTCCTCCCTGCTCCCAGCCTTCCCGTGTCCCGTGTCCCGTGTCCGGTGACTGAGGCGGAGAGAGCACAGGAAACGCCACCCCAACCCCAGAGCTCAGGAAAGGAAGGGTTTCTGACAGGCTTCGAAGTTCTGAGAACTTCACATTAACACACAGAATACAGACACTGAATAATGGAAATGCACACGCACCAGAGAACCTGTAGAGTTGAACACTTTGGGACAAGAACTGCTCTCTTTCAACAGGTCAAGCAGTCAGTCTTTTCTCAACAGTCTCTTGATAAGCAACGAACCTCCTCAAGTTCGTCTTCACGTTGTTGAGAACGCACAGCTGATCTGGACTGTATTTGCCTTTCCCTTCTTTTCGGATCTGCCAAAAGAAAACCATATACGAACTGGTGTCAATTACTAATTCCTTTGCATCAAGAAAGCATTTCGTTTTGGGTGTATTTATTTTCAGAACGAGCCAGCTGCTGGAATTGGTGAAACATTTTCACTTTTTAAAAAAATTTTTATTGTTGAGATTATTACAGATGTCTCTCTTCTCCCCCCCCCCCCCCCCGCATTGGCCTCCCCCATCCACCCAGTTCTCACCCCGCCCCAGACCTGCAATCCTATTGTCTGTGTCCATAGGTCATGCATATATGCATATAAGATCTTTGTATAATACCTTCCCACCCCCCACCCCCTTCTGTCTGAGAATCATCAGTCTTCCATTTTCATGCCTCTGATTCTATTTTATTCACCAGTTTATTCTGATCATTAGATTTCTTATTCGTTTATTTTGATTTTTAGATTCAATTGTTGATAGGTATGTATTTGTTGGCATTTTGTTGTTCTTTTTTTTTTTCCTTTTTCTTTTTCTTCTTCTTCCTCTTCTTAAATACCCTTCAACATTTCATATAATACTGGTTTGGTGGTGATGGACTTTAACTTTTTCTTGTCTGTGAAGCTCTTTATCTGAACTTCAATTCTAAATGATAGCTTTGCTGGGTAGAGTATTCTTGGTTGTAGGTTCTTGCTATTCATCACTTTGAATATTACTTGCCACTCCCTTCTGGCCTGCATAGTTTCTGTTGAGAAATCAGCTGATAGTCATATGGTCATTCCTTTGTAGGTAACTAACTGCTTTTCTCTTGCTGCTTTTAAGATTCTCTGTCTTTTGCCCTTGGCATTTTAATTATGATGTGTCTTGGTGTGGGCCTCTTTGGGTTCCTCTTGTTTGGGACTCTCTGTGCTTCCTGGACTTGTAAGTTTATTTCTTTCACCAGGTAGGGGATGTTTTCTCATTATTTCTTCAAATAGGTTTTCAATATCTTGCTCTCTCTTTCTGGCACCCCCATAACGCGAATGTCGGTACACTTGAAATTGTCCCAGAGGCTCCTTACACTATCTTCATATTTTTGGATTCTTTTTTTCTTTTTGCTCTTCTGGTTGGGTGTTTTTGCTTCCTCATATTTCAAATCATTGATTTGATTTTCAGAATCCTCTACTCTATTTTTGAATCCCTGTACATTATTATTTCAGTCAGTGTAGGCTTAATTTCTGACTAGTCCTTTTCCATTTTTTTTGGAGGTTTCTAGAAGATTCTTGAGTAATTTTATAACCATGGTTTTGAACTCTATATCCAGTAGCTTGCTTTCTTCCATTTCTTTCATTTGTGACATGTTTCTTTGTCTCCACATTTTGGCTGCTTCCTGTGTTTATTTCTATGTATTGGGTAGAGCTGCTACATCTCTGTGAGTTGGTAGAGTAGCCTTGTTTATTAGGTATTCTATAGGGCGAGGTGGCTCAGTCCCCTGTCATCAGAGCTGGGAGCTCTAGGTGCACCCCTTTGTGGGCTGTGAGCACTGTTTTGTTGTAATTGAGGCTTGATGGCTGTTGGTGTCACTGGGAGGAATTGACCTTCAGAACAACTGGCTGTGAAGACCAGCTGCACCTGCAGTGGGAGAGCTGCTGTGCAGGAGACACCCCTATGGAGCAGGACTTGCTTCAGTGGGGCTTTGGTGCTCAGAGTCTGCCCCTTGAGTGTGTCACTTATGGATGTGAAGAGTTGTAATCTGGTTTGGTCTCACACTGACCAATGGGTACACTGGCTCTTGGGTCTCCAGAGAGGTGCAAAGTCAGCCACTGCCTGGGGCCACCCAGCAGAAGCTACAAGAGATCTTTAAATTCCTCCTCTTTGTATTGGGTTTGGCAGTGCCCAGACGAGGCCCAGCTGTGAAGCAAAGCAGGCTGGTACTGGTGCCGGGTCTTGGGCCTTTTATTGATAGGTTTGGGGCTTCCTGACCCAGCTGTAGCTTGGGTGGGATTGTAAATTAGGTGGGACCAGGTCTTAGGGAATCACCAGGACGGAACAAATAGAAATGGCTGCCAGTCAGCCCTGTGACAGGGGAGATCCCAGCATAGGAATAATGATCCCTGTGAGCACCTCCGTCTGGAAGAAAGCCACCCCCCGAGTTCCTGCCCTGATGCCAGACAATCCAGTTCCTCCTTGTATATGTCTGCATTCCCCAGAACCTCGCCCTGGTGCTGGAGCTCAGAGGGAAGCCGGACCTTATACGTTCAGTTCGTGGTGCCACCTTTAAAGAGGAACAGCTGGATCTCTAGTAGCCTGTGTGTTACCAAGCCCTGGTCCCCCCTGGTTTTTACAGCCCGTAGCTCTTACTGCCTGTAGGGACTTCTTTTCCCAGCTCTGGGAGTCTGGGCTGGGGGTCTGGTGTGGGGCTGGGACCCCTTGCTCCTCCGGGGCCTCCGCAGAGATGATCTTCCTCCAGATTAAAAAAGCAGCCCACGTGGGTGTCAGACCAGCCTGTTCCGCACCTCCACACCTCCTACCAGTCTCAGTGCTTTCTTCTTTACCTCTAGTTGTAGGACTTCCATTCAGCCAGCTTTCCAGCAGTTCTGGATGATGGTTGTTGGGTATTTTCGTTGTAATTTTGATGTGGTTGTGGTTGAGTACAGGCATTTACCTACGCCGCCATCTTATTGTCAAGCCGCTGGAATCAACATTTTCACTTTCAAAGTAAATGGAGTAACAGTACATGAGCCATAAAAATAAAATAAGATCATGCACCTTTTAATTTAATTAAATTTACTGCAATGACATTAACATTATATAAAAACAAACCGCTGTTAATGTTCCTAAACCGACACCCACTACAGATGTGACAATGGCAGAAGATGGGCACAGCGTGGGTTTATAGTTTCTTTTCTTCTGGAAAAGAAAAATTTTTGTTTTTTAGTTGATTTCAGAGAGGAATGGAGAGGGAGAGATAGAAATATCAATGATGAGAGAGAATCATGTCACCTTCCTCTTGCATGCCCCCTACTGGGGATCGAGCCCCCACCCTAGGCATGTGCCCTGGCCAGAATCAAATGGTGACCTCCTGGTTTATGGGGTCAATGCTCAACCACTGAGCCACACCGGCTGGGTGAAAACTACTTTATGTCTTAAAATTTTTTCAGGAAATTTAAATTTCTAGCCATACAATCATATCCACCTAAAACTTATCACAGAGTTCTCTCCATGAGGCCTGAAATTCTATTTTAAAAGCTTCTTAGATCAAAGAAATGCATATTGGAGAACAACAAAAAGCAGGAGAACTTTCCATCAAAACCTCTATTCTCCCCACCAAGATTTAAGAGGGAATACTGAATTTAAAATCTAAATACGGAAAACACAAATATTTTTGTTTTAAAAAATGACATAATTGCCGAGACCGGTTTGGCTCAGTGGATAGAGCGTTGGCCTGTGGACTGAAAGGTCCCAGGTTCGATTCCGGTCAAGGGCATGTACCTGGGTTGCGGGCACATACCCAGTGGGAGATGTGCAGGAGGCAGCTGATCGATGTTTCTCTCTCATCGATGTTTCTAACTCTCTATCCCTCTCCCTTCCTCTCTGTAAAAAATCAATAAAATATATTAAAAAATAAAATAAAATAAAATAAATAAAAAAAATAAAAAATGACATAATTTAAAAATTAAGATTTAGGTAAGAAGGGGGTGGTAAATTTAGACGCATGTGGTTCAAGGCTGTTGTAAAATTCTTGGTGTCACTACACCTGCCCCCAGAAGAGGTTTGGAAAATTATTTTTTGGCTCAGTTAGCTGTGATGCTTCAGATGAAAGAACAAATAAAACAGCGAATGAAAGTGGCGCCATTCCCCCACAGAGACCGGCTGCGAGTCTGCCTTTTTCTCAGCGCCCCAAAGGGAAGCATCCATGACAATGAAATCACTGTCTGCACTGCAGGACATACCATCAGGGTGAAGACGTGAAGAGCTCTGAGGGCCCCAGACCACCGTGCTCCCACATGGGGACATGACTGTGACGTCACTGAGCTCACAGGAAGGAGAGCGTCAGGCGCCATTTGGCTCAAGTCCCAGCGGCTGCACGTTCTGGATGACTGAGCGGGGACTCAGCCCGGAGCCCCCCCTGCCTCCCCCAGGCAGCACGGAGGTGGTGGGAGGGGCCGCACCGCCCCTTCCCCCTGGAAGCCCCTTCCCCCGGGACGCTGAGGCGTTAGCATTTCTGACCCAACCACCTCGTACCTTCATCTTGAAGACTGGCTGGAATTCCTTCAGGGCAGATAACAAACGGATCTGCACCGAGGCCCTCTCAGCTTCGCTGCCGTCAGCGAACACATCGAAGAGGGCGTCCAGGGCCTCTCCCACCACCACCAGCGACGGGTCCTTGGTGGCCACCTCCAGCAGGAAGCACCCGATGGTCTGCAGCCGACAGAACGCACCGTCACCCGCCGCTCAGGGCCATTCCTGAGCACCGCTTCCCTTCACGGTGGCAGCGGTTTATGCGCAACGTTTTACATAAAACGCCAGGGGCAAAGGAGAGCTTTTAAAAGACTTAACACATATTTATAAATACACCAAGTAAAATATAAGCAAGATAAATGAAACACAGTAGAGCTTATATTCCTAAGTAAAATGAAATAAGGTCCATAAATGATATATGAAAGATCGGTTTAGAAAATTATTAAGTTTTCCTCGTCACCCTCAAAAAGGCTTTCCCCACGGTGTAAAAATGCATAGAAATAGTATCTGTAACAAAAAACCCTGCTTTTTAAAGTGTGAGACAAACACTCACAGGCAATGAAAGAAACGGAACACAACAGCCTCAGGTGGCTCCGCTGTGCTGCCCTCTGAGACACCCACCTCACCACAGCCTGCCGACGGCAGCCCTCCCCACCTGCAGACAGCGGGCAGCACGCGGCCGCAAGCCTCACCCCCGAGGGCGCACCTGGTAAACAGGTGGGAGGGGACAGGCTGAGCGCCAAACTGGCTCCGCTGTAGCAGCAGGGCGACGGGGGGCAGGCTGCTCACTGCTCGGGCCTCTGTTTTCCAGGAACCCTTCAGGCAGCGTTTCTACTTCACACCCGCACGACAGGGTGCGTTTCACTAATACCCTCCAGGGAGCAGCCTAATGTGATCTCGTCTCATGCTGTCCAGCGAAGTTTTGAAACCCCACACCCCACCTCTAATCACTGAGCATTTTAGGTCGGAAGCCACTGTGTTACCTTGAGACTTTCAAGTGCACCATCTTCTTTGGCGAGGACGCTGCCGGTGATTCCCAAAATGCTCACCACGTTCACTCTCACCCCGACGCTGCCGCTCTGGATGCCGGCTCTGCACAGCGTCATCAGCTGGTCGGGGGTCATGCACTGTCGGGGGAGGAGACGAGCATTTAAGGCGAAGCTCAGCCCCCTCCCACAGCACGCGAGACACGCCGAGGGGCGCCTCCACAGGCCGCCTGTCCTGAGAACAGCAGCTCTCAGCAGAGACGACACTACACTTTCTGGTCACTCCCAGAACCGCTGGTCGTGGAGCCAGGGGAGGCCTGCGGGTGGCACTGGCGCCGTCCAGCCCGCGACGCCGTGCACCTGTGGAAGGGCTTCCGCTCCCACTAGTCCATCTAAAGGCGTCCGTTCAGGTGCACACAGACTAATGAGATTCCAACTGCATTTCATCTCGTTTGAAAACATAATAGGAACACGTAGCTTTAATAAAAACTGGCTGAACCTATGCGCACTCCGAGAGGGGTTATGGCGATTGTGAAGGACTGTGGAACCATTAGCTGACACAGCGCTCCGCCGTGCAGGGATACTTCCCGTGTGAGCTAATCTGCACACGCACGTGGATGTGGTACCGTGACAGTGCGACGTCCTGCTGCATGGGAGGAGCAGCACAGTGCGGGCAGCCAGGGCTCGGGACCGGAACGTGACGGCCTGGGTTCGAATCCCAGCCCCACTCCTTCCTCCTGGCAATCCAGCCCAGGTCCTGAGCCCTCGGAACCCTCGTCTCCCCGTCAGCAACTGGGGGCGATGATCATCACAGAGCTGCCAGGAGGGCTGAACACTGCGCACACAGCACTAAGTGTGGGCTGTCACTCTATAGAAGAGACCGAGCTGCTCTAAATCACCGAACTCATCTCTGAACGAGAAGCCAGTCGGATGGGAAAAGCCCCACTAACTCTGGCGCCTTCAGAGCGGGCCGGCGGCGGGGAGAAGGCGTGTGGCGTCACCGCCGTCTGACTCCCAGTGTTAAGTGCCTCGTGTGGGACAGCCACCGGGCGGCAGGACAGCTGTGCCCGGGCCGGAGCTGTCCCTCCGCAAGTCCAGCCCTCGGTGTCCTCTGTTAATAAAGCCCTCGGGAGCCAGGCTCCTGCAGCTCTAACACTCGAAGCCCATGCCCCACACGCCGCCAGCCCGAGAACGTATCACCTTAACACAGAGGGTACTTTCTTAGTAACTGAGCCTGAGCTTGAGCAGTTCCTCTTAAGCATCCGGCTGGCCCTGCCAATGGCCGCCTGGCACAATAGCACATCAGTGAAATGCCAGAGGCTCCTGCCAGCCCTGCAGGGAGGGCTCTCCGACCCTCGCAACAGCCACGCGGCAGGCCGGGCATTCTTCCCATTCCCATGTCACAGAATCAGAAGTTACGTTCTTGAAAAAAGTCTCCAATGTACAAAGAAACGTCTGAAGAGTACGTATGAGAAGCCAGCAGCACGCACTACATTTAACATTCCCAGTCAACTCTGGGGCCAGGGGCAGCGTGGCATGTGTGGGATGCCCTGGGGGCCCGGCCATGGAGCCCAGGAGGAAGACCCGGCCGCTGGGGAGGAGGTCCAGGCCCTGGGACAGTGAGGTCACCCGGGGTGGTGACGGGACTAGTGAAGAGGAACAGAGCCCAGCAGAGCCCCTGAGGCCCGAGGAGCAGCCGGGGGTGGCAGAGGACTGACCAGTCAGGGAGCGTGCTCTCACCACACATCACTGATAACAAGTTCATTTGTGAGCCTGGGGTAACGGTATTGTGGTTACGATTTTAAAAAGTTCATTTATGGGTGAAATAACCGGCTAACACCGGTGACGGTGATGATGCGTGGGGGTTCCTTACACTATTATCTTATGACCACACACTACCACCTCTACTTTTGGGAAAGTTTGACAATTTCCTGAATAAAAAGTTAAATGTTTCAGGGAAAAGGCGCCTCGCATGGAGGTGAGGTGGTTGGCTGTGGAGGGTCAGGAGGGCGTGCTTGAAAACGTCTGTAATAAAATGCTTTTAAGGAGACAAACGATGAGCAGAGAAAATCTTTACTCACCGACATCAAGAAGCTGCGCCAATGAGAAAGCCTGCGGCTGTGGTGGGAGGAGGGGTAGGGGGGGGCAGTGGTGAGAGGCGGGGGGCAGTGGTGGGAGGAGGGGCAGTGGTAGAAGGAGGGGCGGGGGGTGGGCAGTGGTGAGAGGTGGGGGGGGGCAGTGGTGGGAGGAGGGGCAGTGGTGGGAAGGGAAAGGCTTTAGTTTCACGTTGGGCACCTCTGCTTTCCTTGTACTGTACAAGGGCCACGTGATGGAAACGCTCTTCACCAGCAGTGAGGGCATCACTTTTGCCTCCATTACGAGGCTCCTGGCGGCTGCACCGAACAGCTGGAACATCTCACCTGAGAAATGTTCTTGGCGGCCATTGTTTGCAGAAGGGCCCTCAAGGCGCTGCTGATGGCTTCCAGGAAGTCCACGTGCTTGGCAAAGTCTGAAACAGAGGGAGGCGTGAGTGCCTTTCTCCAAGGCCAGCGGCTCTGTGCAAAGGGGTCAGACCCAGACCGAGCGTGGGAAGTGGCGCACATGCCATCGTCAGACACGCTGTGTGATGGAAGCGAGCTCCTGGGAAAGCCCCTGCAAGGCCACAGCGACTGAAAGGACCGGGACAGGGCCTGTTCCCCGGGTTCTGCCCCTCAAAGTCCCGCTCCGCCCGAGCGGTGCCCGCAGCAGCCTGGCGACTGACCTGGCTGAGAAAAGAGCAGGGTGGACAGGTGCTGCGCCAGGGCCTGGAGGGCCGGCGCCCCGCCCAGGTGCTCCACCTCCAGCAGGGACACGAGACTCTGGAGACACACGAGGGCTCGCCACTGCACGGTGTTCATCCTGCGGCGGAAGCGGAGAATGCCGTCTGCTTCTCTACGGGGCCCCCAGGGAACCCAGGCTCACAGCCACCCTGCGCTCCAGCGCTGAATCGGGGCGTCAGGAAGCAGGGGTGGCAGTCAGCACAGACTCCATCACACCGCCTGAGCCTCCAGGCACCGAGGCGCAGCCACTTCCGGGGCATAAGGCATTGGCTTTAGAAAACTCTGGCCATGGCAGCAGCTTTCAAATCACCTATAGCTGGGAAGTGTGCCCTCCCTCCGGGAAAGCCCTTCAGTGCACGGCCAGTTTAAGTGTTTAAAGCCAACGACCCTGCACCCCGGTGAGTAATGCACACGGCTGGCACCCCAAGCCCCCGTGCCTTCCCTGACACACCTCTCCGACCCCTGAAGGTCACCACACCCGACATGGATGGGAAACAGCTCCTTGCTTTCTTCACAGGTTCACCACTCATGTACGCATCCCTAACGAACAGCCTGGCGTCACCTGCTTCTGAACTTTGTAAAAACGGAATCAGCCCAGCTCCGTGGTTGAGAATTGACCTATGAACCAGGAGGTCACTGTTCTATTCCTGGTCAGGGCACATGCCCAGGTTGCAGCTCAATCCCCTGTAGGGGGCGTGCAGGAGGCAGCTGATCCATGATTCTCTCTTACCATTGATGTTTCTATCTCTTTTCTTCTCCCTTCCTCTCTGAAGTCAATAAAAATATATTTTAAAAAGCACCTGAAGCAGTGCGTATATTCCTTTGTGCCTCCCTTTCTGGCTCGATGCTGTTTCATCCCATGGGGACAAGTCCTAGCTCGGATTCTGCTTACTGCTGCCTGCATCCTACTGCCTGACGATGCCAAACGCATGGACATCCTGCCGCCGATGGACCCCCCTGCTGTGCACACGCTCGGGTCTCAGTGCCCTAAGCACACGCCTCTCCAGGGCACACACTCGGGAACAGAACTCAGGAACCCGGGAGCCCGGGGGCAGCGGCAGCTCCGGCTGAGCGGTCCCCCTTTCATAGCACAGCGACAACAAACGGTTTTGAAAATAGAGAAGGTCTTACTTTCTAACCAAAGGTTTCCACGTGGGGTTCCTGGAACACACATCCACTGCAGCGCTGCTGGGAAAGGCAGTTTTCTCAAACACCTGGACTTGAAAAGGCGGGAAAGCAGAAGTTGAACAGTGGACTCCTTACACAGGCCCCTTACAGAGCCGGCGCGGCAGCTACGGGAGACGGCGGGCGGCTGAGGCTCCTCAGCCCGTGTCCAGGCCTGCATTCGGCCTCGACCCCGGTGACCCAGTGTGAGCTCACTCCCCTGCACACAGAGCGAGCAGCCTCCCAGGCCTTCCCCGCGCCCCACAGCGAGCCCGGACCGGGAGCCAGTACCTTCCTGGGGATGTGGAAGTTGGTGAGGGCGGCGTGCGTCTCGTGCGAGAGGCAGAGGGGAGACAGCAGCTGCCCCCCGCCCTCGCCCAGGGAACTCTCCATGAACGCCTCGCTCTCGTCACTGCTGGAAAGCTCTTCCTCCCACTCGTCATCCGAGGGATCTGTGGAGAGTGCAGAGCACGCGGGGCTGGGGTCGGTGAGCGCGCCTCTCGGGAGCCGTGGAGCCCAGGGGAGCAGGGGCCGCCCGGGAGCAGCCTGGGGACGAACCTTCGCTGCAGCACACGTTGACGATGATCTCCAGCGCGGTCTGCTGTGCCGTCAGCAGCGCCGTGGCCTCTCTCAGCTCCTCGTTAGTGGGCTAGGAAAACCAACACCAGCTCAGAGTCGGGGAAGCATGTTCTTTTCATAATGTTTTCATTGATTTCAGAGGGGAAGGGAGAGGGGGAGAGAGAAACATCCATGATGAGAGAGGATCATGGACCGGCTGCCTCCTGCTCGCCCCCACTGGGGATCAAGCCTGCAACCCGGGCCTGTGCCCTGACCGGGAATCGAACTGTGACCTCCTGGTTCCTAGGTCGACGCTCAGTCCGCTGGCTGGAGAGACGGAGACATACTCAGCCCCATGAACCGAACTCACCCTGAACTTAGCCGGATATGTTAAGAAGTAGCTGAGCACTAAGATGGAACAGAGCATTCATTTCATTTCAGACGCCAGGCACTGACACGCGACAAACCCGCTCTCAGATGCCTGGATGTCCCCTCGGGAAAGACTGCACCCATGAGAACTCCCAGCAGCCCTTCACGCCCGCAGAGCTTACTGAGGACCGGAAGGCTGCTTCCTGGCTGCCCTGAAGATGCAGTTGGCATTCCTTTAACACTGAAGAGAGAGGGGGGCACCCCCTCCCCCGGGAATAAATTAACACAACCTTGTCAATTACCATCCTTAAGAAGGGCTGGATAGACTTACACAACCTTAATTCACAAATCACCTATGGAAAGTGAAATAGCTACACTGACATTCCAAACCTGTGCATAAGCTTAAAATCATGTAAACTTTACTGTCGGAATGACGGATGCATTATAATTTATTACGCATTTCACTAGTGTGGAATAGTTCAGATTACTTGGGATATCTTATTTGTCCGATTTATGGGTCAGAGTTTAAAAACTAGAGACCTGCCTGGCCAGTGTGGCTCAGTGGTTGAGTGTTGACCTATGAACCAGGAGGTTGCTGGTTTGATTCCCAGTCAGGGCACATGCCCAGGTTGTGGGCTGGATCCCCAGGAGGGGCCGTGCAGGAGGCAGCCAATGGAGATTTCTCTCTCATCTATGTTTCTATCTCTCCATCCCTCTCCCTTCTCGTTAAAAATCAATAAAAACATTTTTTAAAAATCAAGCAAACAAAATAACTAGAGACGGCGACATAGTCCCGATTTCCTTCTAGAATGTATATACTCCCTTGTTATCCTCCAGCCTCTTCTGTGCAACAATGTAACTGTAATTTCGAAACAAGCTCTTGAAAAATAAAGGCAAATGGCTAACTGAAGAGATGTAGCTCATTTAATATTTGTATTCCTTTTACTGCTGGCAAGGATGAATGTAAAAATTATTCCTCTTTGCTGTGGGTATGATATTCAACCAAACAAAAATGTAAAAACGAGACAGGCTGTTGCGGGCTCTTACCCACTTAAAAAGGCACGCAGATCTGGCTTAGACGCATCTGAGTTAACTTTTGCTTTTCCATGCAACTCTCCTGCTCAGAACAGTTCCCTGCTGCTCATTGCTATCCAAGTGACAGGAGGAGCCAATCTAGCGGAAATGTTACGACAGCAGAGATAGGCTTCAAAACACTGGGCCGTGGAGGGGAGAGTGGGCAGGGACATCGACGAGAAGAACAGACTGCGGTTTGATGGCCGACAGCTGTGGACGCGGGGTAGCGAGGACCCTTCTGCGTGTGTTAAAACAACAAGCTGCGTTGCTTCTTTCTTTACACGTCTGTGACCGCAGCTTCTTACGTGAAATGCTGCGATTACAGATTCTGATTCTAAAGGACTCCCGCACAGTGAGGAGGACCGGAGCTGACGGACTATATGTCGTATTCCGGGCACGTACCAGCGTGATGGCTGGCAGCCGACGGGCACCTAAACACTGGCTGGCCGACTGGCATGTTAATCACCCAGTCGACTCAGTTATGTCAATAACTTTAAAAAGCAAGCTTCTGTTATAAGAAAACACTGCATTTTATGAGCAGCAAAATTCTATTTTTAAAGAGTACTTAGGGGAGTAAATCTCTAAATACTAGTTAAGTATCCATACTTTTTGTTGCTGTTAATCCTCACATGAGGATATTTTTTCCATTGCTTTTCAGAGAGAGAGGAAAGGGGGATGAGAGAGGGGAAGAGATAAACACATTGATCTGAGAGAGGCAAGACAAATCGACTGGTTGCCTCCCACACGCGCCCTGACTGAACCCGCAACCCAGGTACATGTCCTTGATTGGAAATGAACCTGAGTCCCTTCAGTCCACCAGTAGACGCCCTAACCACAGAGGCAAGTGGCCAGGGCGACACTCTATGAATTGCAAGAAACTCAAGGGCAGTGTTCACCCCACACCTGACGCAATGCTTTGCACCTAACAGCTATTCATGGGGCTAGAAACGTAGCTCTAACTACATTTTTCTTTTAAACACCACCAGTTCATGTTTAAGAGACTGTACGAACACAAACAAGTAGTATGCTGACAGATGTCTTTTCAGGCACATTTCAACTAGACAATTCTTACTGGGCACAGCCTCACAAAACTCTAAGGCATTCCCGTAGATCAGCCTCAGTTTCAGGGCGTTTGACACGAAGGAGGGCAGGCTGGTCTGAAGCGGTACAGTGTGGGGACATTCGTGCCTTCTTCCAGCTCAGGCCTCCTCCCCCCAGGATGGTGCCTCCGGCCTCCAGGCCCTCACAGCGCATCTGCTCTCACCACGCTGGCGTGGCCCAGCCTCTAAGGTGGCCCAGGTGCCTGTCCAGAGTGCTCTCTGACAGCCTCTTCCATCCTCTGCCTCCTCTACACAAACTGCTCCCGGGGAGGCCTGCGCCCAGCCCCTGCGGTCCCAACATAGGCATGGCAGTAAGTCACTTCCGCGTGCCTCTCCTCCCAAGATGGAGGCGGTCCCTGAAGACAGAAAGTGCGTCTTAGTCATCTTCCCTTTGTCAGCACCTGGCCCAGAGCCTGGCACCCGGCAGGGCACAGATGTGCACCTGAATGAGCAGGCTCCGCTCCTCCCTGTCCTCCTGACCACCTGCTCTCCTCCTTGGGAGCGTTCTCTCTGCTGACCAGCTTGGCTGAAAAGTTCCCTGCACCCTCACGCCAACATCACACCCACTGGCACGAACGAGCACCATCACCCAATCAACAAACCCACCAGCCATCGCTCATCTTCCCCATCGCCCCGCCTCTTCCGTGCAGCAGCGGTGGGCACAGGGCCGTCTGGCCGGCTGCCTGGGGAGGCTCAGCACTAACACAAAAGAGACGAGGCCTGGCCAGCGGAGCTCAGTGGCTGAGCATCGACCTGTGAACCAAGGCGTCAGGATTGGACTCTCAGTCAGGGCACAGGCCCAGATTGCGGGCATCCCAGTAGGGGGTGTGCAGGAGGCAGCCGATCTATGAGTCTCTCTCATCATTGATGTTCCTATCTCTCTCTTTCTTCCTTCCTCACTGAAATCAATAAAAACGTATTTAATAAACAAATAAATAAAATAAAAGAGACAAAGATGCCCTGGGTTGGACAATCCAAGCAGAGTGACAATTCCTCTGCTGGGTAAGTCGGGAGACGGCGTGTAAAGGCACTGAGGAGACAGCAGCCGGGAAGATGACCATGTGTTTCTAACGTGCTGTAACAGTTTGCTCTGTCCCGTCTTTGAAATCTTCTGTATGTAAACGTTTCATTCTAAACAGGCTTTTTCCCCTGTAGGAGTAGGAAGACAGCACTGATTTTCACTGAAATCCCCTTTCTAGTTAACTCTGCTCTCACACTGTCCTACAAAACGTCGGGTAGCTGTTGAAAGAAAACCTCCGTGTGACCCCGTTTGGACGCACCGACCCGACTTACCGGAAGTAAATCCGAAATGAAAGTTTTCCTCCTGACCCTTCTCCTGGGAGGAGTTTCCTCCATCTCGTCGTCTTCGGTCAAGCCCACGCCGTTCGCGTTCTCCAGCATCTCCTCGGTCTCCGCGGCGGTTCTCAGCCTCTGCGTCTCAGCCTCCTTCATCTGAATGACCACTGCGCCGGCGTCCATTTCCAAAACTTCGGATAAGATCTTGAGGATGGCGCTTATGATTTCTGCTTGACTCTTGGACGGAATAATGTCCTTTAGATTCCACACTGTGCCTGGGAGAAAATGAGCGCAAGGACAAAGGACTCGCCCTCGAAATCTGATAAATACGGTTTCCACAAGACTGGTTCTCTCAGCTCAGCTGTAATTTCAAAACATCTTGATCCCACTGCCTTTGTTCCGTTTCTAGTACATGTCAGAGGGCTGTGCACAGAGGCAGCTCCTGTTACTATGGCCCCTCGCCACCTCTCCCCTCCTTGGCTCACAGGCCCTCCTCTGATACACCACCTCACACAGACCAGGAGCACCGATCGAGTTTCTTTGAAAATGATAAATTCAGTTGCTTCGCTTTCTTTCATCTTAACCTGAGCTACTCTCCGAGGTAGCTTCTTATATTCCAAGAGTGGAATGGAATGTATTAAAAATTCCAAGGTCTCGTGAACGGACCAATCACGCAGCACGTTCTTATCAAAATAAAACGGGAGCTACCATTAAGTAGTTAGGCCAACGGTTTAAAGAGTGACTGTTAAAAATACTTCCTGGGTACATACCCAAAAGAACTGAAAGCAGGGACTCAAGCAGGTATTTGCATCCCCGTACTCACTGCAGCGTTATTCAACAGCCAGAGGTTGGAAGCCACCCAGGTGTCCATCCACAGATGAATGGACAAACCAAATGCGGTACATACAGCTTGGCCAGTGTGGCTCAGTGGTTGAGCATGGACCTATGAACCAGGAGGTCATGGTTTGATACCTGGTCAGGGGCACATGCCCGGGTTGCAGGCTGGATCCCAAATGGGGACCGTGCAGGAGGCAGCCAATCAATGATTCTCTCATCACTGATGTTTCTCTCTCTCCCACTCCCTTCCTCACTGAAATCAATAAAATATATATATAGTGAGTGGTCACGTCTTAGATGCCCACAGCCCATTTCTGATCTTCCTGGTAAGGGAACCCTGAGAGCAGCATTTCTCCATCAGACAACAGTATTCTATTACATGGAAAACAAGCCGACTCTAGGAGGCTTCCCAACTATGCACACCGCTTGAATTCAGGGTCTCCACTTCAATATTAAAAATTTCAGAACAGACTTAATAAGCACAAAAGGCCCGGATTGGTGAAATCAAGGAGTTTCAGCCTCCCGTCTCTACAAGTTACTGAAAAGCACCTGTCACAGCCGGCTAAGCTTTACCTGCCACCAGTGTCTTCAACAGGGTATACGCCATGGAACTGACAGGAGCCCGCATGGCGGATTCCAGCACGTGCAGCGCTGAGGCACTGAGTGATTTCAGTAGCTCTGGGTTCTCTTCAGTTACCGTCTGCAAACAATAGGCTAGGAAGACAAGAATGAAATGCTCAGAAACAATGAATTATGCGAGGGTAACTCACACCAAAATAGCTCCATTTAATGCCTCCCCTGAATTCAAACAAGACAAATAAATCTATGACAAGACTAAAGACACAAAAATAGAAGTGAGGTTTTTCTTTTAAAAGCAATGAACTAACTTTCCTGAAACTCTTATTGTAATAAAACCCACCCTCTGAGATTAAAAGTCACCTGCCAATTTCCTCCACTGTTTATAAAACTCCACATTTACTCAGTCTGCCCCCTGCCAAAGAGTCCATTTTAAGAAAAAGATTTTTAAATTTTCCCAGTAGTATTTGCCGCCCCGCCCACCCCCCCCCCCCCCCCCGCCCGCTTTTTTTCTTTTTCTTTTCTGTGCTCTTAAAAGTACCCATTAGAGCCAAGAGAAACAGCATTAAGGGGAATGTGCTTCGTCCTTGCCAGGAGAATGCAGAGTTAAAGTAAAGGATGCCTGCCGGGATTATGGGCAGAAAAGGGATGCTTTTCATCAATTATTTCTCTGCTCTACTCCAAGTTCTCCGGTTTCGGCTCCTACCTCACCCATGGCTCTCTAACCCTGTGGACAGGAGGAGGGAGGCGGGCAGCTTTGCCATCCCACGGAAGGGAAGCGGGCCTGCGAGAAATTTCAATCATTTGTTTTCCTCTCTCAAAAAAAAGCCCACATTTACCAGTTTTATGCTAAAGGTAGGAGACAGCAGCCGGCGGGTGTGGCTCAGTGACTGAGCACCGACCCATGAACCAAGAGGCCACCGGTTCGATCTCGGTCAGGGCGCAAGCCTGGGTTGTGGGCTCCATCCCCAGTAGGGGGTGTGCGGAGGCAGCTGATCAGTGATGCTTCTCTCTCACTGATGTTTCTATCTTTCTATCCTATCCCTCTCTCCTCCTCTCTCTCTAAAAATCAATAAAAACATGTTTAAAAAAGAAGTAGGAGACAGTGGTGCAAGGCATTTAAATAGGTCCACAATCCAATGACCTTTGGCTGCAAGGCCTGGCAGCTGTGGGCCAGTGTTTCTCCGTGAATGGGAGACAGGAGCTCAGGAAGTGAGGGGCTTCGATGAATGTAACAGCAGAAGCCTCACAGGCTCAATTAACTGCTTCCCTCCCTTTCCGAGTGAAGAGCAGGAAAACTGTGTAAGTACTGACCACAGATTTTAAAAGATTCAGAACAGAGCTCAGCTATGCATTTGCACACGAGAAAACAGGCTACATCTGAATAAACATTTTCAAACAAGGCCACACGTAAGTAGATCATCACCGTTTCTTCACTTACCTGCTGAAATAGCCAGGTCGACATTGGTGGGAAACCGACTTAAGTACTTTAATACAATCTCCAAGCACCCTTCTTTGTTGAATATAGACACTGCTCTATTACTGCATTCACTAAATTGAAGGGGGGAAAAAAAAGTTTTACTATTCACATTTTCACATTAAGAAATCAACCACAGAAATTCATGAAAAAGTCAGCCAGGTTTTTTAACAGAACCAGGGCTGGAGTCAAACACCCGCCATTTTTATGAAGAAACCACTGCCCACGGTCCTCTCTGGACAGGAACGCAGCCGGTGTCTGCATCTACTTCTCTACCCAGTGGGCTCTTCTGCCCGTCTCTCTGCCTGACCCCCGTCTGCTCACAGGCGGTCAGAGCTGGAAGAGCCTGAGAAACCACCTCCTTCCAGAGGAGACCCAGGCCCCAGAGGTGCGTGACCTGCCCAAGGACCACACCTTCTGTGAGTGGTGGCTCCTAGGGTCGGCCACTGCGCTTCCCACCGCGCCGCAGTGACAGTAAGTTAAAGGCCTCTGTGCTTATCCCCAAAGGCACGCAATTTTAAGAAAGTAGAATTAAATTTTAGCCATTCTTTCTAGACTATGATAATTTCAACAAGCAGAATTTACAGCCTGCAACGGAGATCCTGCTATAATATTTTAAAAAATCGTACTATCTGTTAATAAAAAAATCAGAATTAATGTTATCACTGCTATTATCATATGTACTAAATACAGGGTAAACAGAGCTACCTGTAATGACAGCCATGTTTCCAGAGAAAATATTGCCCCATACATACCACATACCCATATGACACACTAATAGCTAAGCTGACCACAGCACTAAATCCAGTCCTACGAACTGAAACATAAACTGTTCCTGTCTTCCTATCTATCTAGTTAGTGCACACTCCATGAGCCTGCCCTCAAGAAGCCCACAGTCAAGTCAGTACAGCCAGGAAGGTAAACACACATGCACTGAGACAGTAAAAGTACACATGTATGTAAGTATGTTTACAATATAAACTACAAGCAAACATGTCAGTGGCATGACACAGAGAGGCTCACAGGCATCAGGAGAGAGCTCACTGAGGAGATTACGCTTTCAGGCTCTTCCCGGAGAACTTTCTAGAGAATCTCCAAGTTCAACAGTTTCTATAGGTTGAAGTTATGTGGCCCGGTGTTGTGGCTCAATGGTTGACCCTATGAATCAGGAGGTCAGGGTTTGATTCCCAGTCAGTTGGGGCACATGCCTGGGTTGCAGGCTCGAGCCCCAGTGTGGGGCGTGCAGGAGGCAGCCGATCAGTGATCCTCTCTCATCATTGGTGTTTCTCTCCCCCTCCCCCTTCCTCTCTGACATCAATAACAACATTTAATAAATAAATAAAGTCACGTGGTGCCCCGCCGCTGGCTCTGATGCTGTCTCCTCACGTCGGCTCCCCCGTGCTGCTGGGGGAGCGTGTGCACTAATTTCCCATGAACCAAAGGCAAATTGGGGCTGCTGTGTCGGCAGCTTTCAGATCTAACTGAGTCTTGTCTTCTAAGAAATACCCGTGCTTTTGGCCAGAAGTTATAATTGCTGCTGACTAAACAGAAGGAGCTCTGGCAGCATCTTGCTAAAAATGGAGAACATAAAATGGGGGAGAAAAAAGGAGATCCAGGTTGTGTTTCTAGCCATTTCCACTCCTAAGAGCAAGTGCACCCAGGCCACGGCTGCTGCAGTCCTGGAATGGAGCGGGGCCAGGGCTCCTCCCAGGCACCTGCTTCCCTGTCGCATGGCAACGCAGGGTGGGGGGAGTCAAGCACCACCGAGCTGTGTGGTCCCTGTCTCGTTCCAGATGCCAGACCAAGCAGTGACTGCGCGGGGCCGGCTGGCTTTAAGACAGCTGCCACTGCAGGTACACGGCGGTGGGGGAAGGGTGTGTGGCACGTGCCAGTGGCAAGGCTCCCTGTGTTTTGGTCAGTAGTAAGGATTGGGGAGAAGCGCGGAGAAGCAGGAAAAGATGCAGTGATGAGGGACCAAGCCGGGAGGAGGACTCAGCACCTGACCTGACCGCCCACCCAGGGTCAGCGTCCGGGTTACAGGCGCACAGCGGAGAGCAGAGCGTCCCCGGGGCTGAGCCGAGCCTCACCAGATATTCCACAGCACGTTCACGGCCTCATTGGCTATGTTCTCAACAGAATGTCTGTGCCGCTCCTTCTCTTCCCGCGGAGGCACCTCGTTGGAATCCAGCCCAGCGCTACACTGTAACCAAACATCAAAAGTAGCACCTGGTTAAAAAGAACAATGAAACCAAAAGGCTAATGACAGCAAAGAATCACAAAATCTAAACATCAGAAATTATAGTGGTTCACAAGCCTGCTCCGCTTTGGCCAAGGAGTCTGGGGTTCGATTCCCAGTCAAGGGCACGAACTTGGGCTGCAGGATCCCTGCCCGCATCGGGGTGCGTGCGGGAAGCATCTGACTGATGTGTCTTTTTCACATCGATGTTTCTCTCTCTCCCCGCCTCCCTTCCACTCCTCCACTCTCTGTGGAAATTAATGGAAAAAATATCCTCAGGTGAGGATTAACAAAACAAACAAGACAAAAAAATAAAAATGTAAAATCAATACAAAGTATTTAATCTAATGTGATAAAGACAGTAAACAAGGCAAAGAAAACCAACACATGGTAAGATCTAACATCTCCACAGTACCTTCTAAATGCAAGGCACCAGTCTACGCACCTCACATATACTGAGTCACTTAACCCTCACCACAAGCCCATGAAGTAGAGGAATCATTGTCCAGTCTTCCACTACTGGCAGGAAACTGAGGTTCTGAGAGCTGCTGGGGGCGGCGCGGCGGGGGGTGGGGGTGTGTGGGGGGGGGCGGTGGCGGTAGCGTGGTGTGTGGTGCAGCTGGGATTCAGACCCAGGCATCCTGGCTCCAGAGCGAGTGTTGGGACCCCCCCCCCCCCCCCCCCCCCCGTGTATTGCGCCTCGAGCAGCATCCACGGCGTCCCCTGAAGCAGGGCCTCTCGCCTCGGCACGGCCAGTGTTTTAGGCCGGACGATCTCTACTGTGGGGCTGCCATGTGCACTGGAGGAGGGTTAGCAGCATCCTCGGTCACCACCTGCCAGGAGCAGCCCCACCCCCAAGCTGTGACCATCAAAGATGGCTCCCGTGGGGCAAATCACTCCTGGTGGAACCACTGCTTTACAAAGGAACAGGCTGGTGCCTCTCATAGAACTGGATGACCCTGAGAGAGCACTGAGTGAAAATCACCCCTCAGGACAGCACGTGGATCAGAGGCACGCCCGGGAGAGAGCGCCTTGATCCCGGAGCTCGTATCACGCAAAAAAAAGTTGGCACAATATTAAATCTGGGAACTTAATGTCATCTTTCAGGCAAAAAAAACAACAAAACAAAAATACAGATATTTTACAGATGCCAAGTGGACTGCTGTGAGGGTTTAACAGTATATAAAAGAGCACCTGGTGCATAAAGAAGGAATGCTAATTACTTTGTTGTATGATGTTTAAAGCCTAAAGAAGTCGTCTCTAGTTTTGGGAAGGTCTTTTCCAACTAGTATATAAATGAAGATAGTGGGGACAAACTAGAGACTGCTATCAACGATGAGAGATCAGTGTTTCCAGGAAAAGAAATAAAATTCCCATAGGATGTTTTGAGGGAAGACAACATAATACCAAAGTACTAAAACAAAAAACCCTGAGTTTGCATACTAAACGCTCCATCTGACTACTGCCCCCAGGATTCTGTAGAAGCTGCATACCTCCCGGAGCAGGGCGACCAGGGGCGTCATGATGTCCTTCGTCACCATGTCATCGCAAACCTCAAAACCTCCACAAGCACTGAGATTCCTACACGAGGAGTTCAAGACACGTGTTACTTTCAGAGCACATCGCAAAGCACCATGAGGCCCTCCAATGTATTTCCATTTCTAACCAGGATTAAGGTTTCCCAGACGAAACTGCTTATTATTTTGATAAGATGTTGCAGAACCAATCCCTGGATTCCCACCTGTTCTGACCGCTGTCCTACCCGATGTAAACAAAGGACTTGGTCATGTAACAAGTCCCGTCTGAGAAGCGCGTAGGTGCGTGCCTACAGGGATGGGAGGGGGAAAAGACTTTTCCTATTTAATGTGAATAAACCACAGCCTAATCTCATGTGAAGGGACCCTGTCTTGGAACCTACTGAGAAGGACATCCCTGAGGCACCCCTGACCTGCGAAGCCAATGAATGAAACACAATAGATAGAGGCAGAGCTATAAGGACTACAAACACCAACATCTACTCTTGCCCCCTCTACATCCATTGGCTGCACAGCCGCCAGAGTGCCTTTTTGAAAAGGTAATTTGGATCATGTCACTCCTGCTCAGAACGAATAGGTCCTTTAGTCCCGCACCCCCAAGCCCTTGTCCATCTCTCCAGCCTCCTCTCCCATAACACCGCGCCCTATCCGACTCTGCCACACCAACCTTCCATGCTTTAACCGTGCCAAGGCCTCTGCTGCCTCCCTTCTCTGCTGCTCCTCCCCCGCCCCGGCCCCGTTCCTGGCAGCTGTCACCTAGAGGGCATCCACTTTAAAGCAACGTCTCACCCCCAACTCATCCTCCTCTTGGTTTTCTCCAGGGCACGTCTCACTCTGGCGGCGGGGATCTCGGCCGTCTCGCCCCATGTGCTGCCTGAATCACAACCCCCTGCACCCAGAAGCCCTGGCACATTTGTACTGGGAGCCTTTCCTGAATGGATGCTCTGGAGGGTTCCTGGAGAGGGGACAATGTGCGCTAGGCCCTGAGAGAGGACGCTGGACAGGGGGGAGCCTCTGGGGTCTGAGTTCAAATCCTCCCTCTGCAAATGGAGCCTCTGGGGTCTGAGTTCAAATCCTCCCTCTGCAAATCCTCCAGCTGCCCAGGACAGCTGCGCCGCCCGGCCCCGAGGCCCCGCCCCGGCCGCCCTCCCCGCTCACCTGAGCGCGCCGGCCGCCGTCTCCCTCACCGCCAGGCTGGGGTCGAGCAGCAGCGGCCCGAGGCGGCGCACGGCGTCCCGGCGCGCCAGGTCCGGGAGCACCGGCCGCTGCTGCACCAGCCGGGCCAGCCCCGCGCACGCGCACTCGCGGACCTCGGCGCTCGGGTGCTGGAGCTGCGGAAGGGAGCGGGGTCAGAGGAGAGCCGCAGCCCGCGCCCCCCGCCCGCCCCGCTCCGCCCCTCGGGCCCGCGAGCCCGGGTCCCACCTTTTCCAGCAGCTCGGCCGCCGGCCCGTCGTCCTCCTCCAGCTCGGTCCCGTTCTCCGCCGCGGCCAACTCGGCCTGACAGTCGCCGGTAGGGGAGAACTGAGGTCTCTTGAAGCGCTTCGTCCTGCTCTTGCCCATGGCGACGTGCAGACCAAGAGGGCGCGGCAACGGCGAGGCGGGGGCGGCTGCCCGGCAGGTGGCAGGGCCTGGCCGAGGCGGCGGTTCGCGCGGCGGCTCACCTGGGCGGGCGGACAGCCGGCGCCCACATGGGAAGCACTGCGCAGGCGCGCGTCGCGTCGCCAGGGAGGAGGGGCTGGCGCGAGGAGCGCGCAGGCGTAGAGGGGGTGGGCGGGGCCTGGCCTGGCTGAGGGGCGGGGTCCCGTGGGATTTCCTGGGAAGGAGGCTGGATTTGAATGGTAATACGGGATGCACCTCCCACCAGCTGGTGCGGTTTATTGCGACTGAACCTCGCCAAATTATCAAATTTAATTTCCATAATAATCAAATGGGATTAAGGATACCTAACTAGCAAGGTTATTGTGAGGCTTAAATGAGATTAGGTAAAGCACCTAACACCAAGCCTAAGGTACAGGAGGTGCTCAAAAAAGATGAACCACGAGTTAGTGTCCCTGGTGCCTAGCACAACTCCTGACTTAGACAAATCCCAACTGATATTTCAGAATGGACTCCTTTAAGAAGTTCCTTCAGCCGAAACCGGTTTGGCTCAGTGGATAGAGCGTCGGCCTGCGGACTGAAAGGTCCCAGGTTCGATTCCGGTCAAGGGCATGTACCTGGGTTGCGGGCACATCCCCAGTAGGGGGTGTGCAGGAGGCAGCTGATCGATGTTCCTAACTCTCTCTCTCTCTCCCTTCCTCTCTGTAAAAAATCAATAAAATATATTTAAAAAAAAAAAAAAAAGAACTTCCTCCATCTTCCTGCCTCAGTTTCCTCATCAGTGAAATGGAGACATAATAAAATATACCTAATGCAGTTGTCATAGGATTGTTAGTGTTAAAGGTGCTAAGAACAGAGACTGGCACATAATAAGCACTACATTAGAGGCCGAATGTCCTTTCTCTTGCATTTAATCCACTATTCAGAAGTTTGCTTAGTTCAAAATAGACTGAATTCCCTCATGGTGATTTCAACTGAGATATTGACATTGGGTAAGGTTGTAACAGTGGGATCTTTTTTTTTTTTTTCACTTTTAGGATTTTTTTTTTTTAAATATTTTTTTTTTTTTTATTGATTTTTTACAGAGAGGAAGGGAGACAGAGATAGAGAGTTAGAAACAGATGAGAGAGAAACATCGACCAGCCGCCTCCTGCACATCTCCCACTGGGGATGTGCCCGCAACCCAGGTACATGCCCTTGACCGGAATCGAACCTGGGACCCCTCAGTCCGCAGGCCGACGCTCTATCCACTGAGCCAAACCGGTTTCGGCTTCACTTTTAGGATTTAACAGATTTACTAAGCAGTGACTTTGTAGCCAAGTGCTTTACATGAATTAACATTTTTAATACTCTGTATAAACCTGGGAGACTGACCAACCCTACACAGGCTTGGGCAAAAGCAGGTTTACAGTCATTTGTATGGAAAATAATACAATAATAAAGAATAATACAAGAATAAACTGTGTTTTGCGTGCTCACAACTGCAAACTTCCTTTTGCTCCACCCTGCATTTTATCTACCCAGGAGAAATGAGGAAAGTTGCAAGGAGCAGATCTGAGATTCAAATCCAGCCTGGCTTAGCCCGTGTTCCTAACCATAACATTGTAATAGCTCATGAATTAAGTCCCACACACACGCACACACTCACACATCCTTTCAATCTGAGCCCAGAGACGTGGGTTCTGGTGCTGCCTCTGTCTTTATGAAGTCATTGGGATCTAAAGTCACTTTGAAAACCTGAGGCTGTCTGCCCGCCTGTAAAATCAGAGGACTAGCCTCCACTAATACCTACCTGGTAGTGTGGAAGCAGGTATGAGGGTGAGGGCAGTGGCGAGGAGAAACTAACTTGGCAACAACCCTTGGGCCTATTTCAACCAGAGTCAAGGTTTGCTTGGAAAACTAATTTTTCTGCTAGAAGTAAAAGTGTGAAAAACCTTTTACAAAAGTTTCTTTCTTGGAGACTCCAAGGAGGCTGGTGCCAGGAAGCCTGGGAAATCCTCTCCAGATGCATGCAAAGTGTGTGCATGGACACAGCCTATCTTTCTAGGGGAGAAGTTGCACGGCTTTAATCAAAATATTCAAAGTAGCTGATAACTCCAGAAAGATCTAAGGACCTAACAAGTCCCTCTTTTTAATCGTTACTGTTGAAAGTATTACAGATATCCCCTTTCCTCCCCACTGACCCCACTCGCTCCCCAGGCCTTTACCACACTATTATCTACCTCCAACTTATCCTCTTGCAGGAAGCTGGAAATGCAAGTTTGAGAAAACCTGCACTTCCTGATTAAGAGCCAAATGTTATTAGACAATGAGGAAGACAAAGTTATAGGTGAATAAATGGGGTATGTACAAGTGCTACTGGAAATTTGCTCTACTGACAGGATTAAAATAAAATATCTCATTTGGAGCTAGCCTGTACTGAGTTACAATAAACCAAGGAAAAAGCCCAATCACCGATTATATATAAAGTCTTTATTTTTATGCACATATTTACCTACAAAATTTACAGAAAATAAAACAACGCAGAATACAGAGAATACCCTCTTAAGACTTCTTAGGAGCAGAGGGTTTTATTGCTATAGTTCGAAGAATAAAACCTGATGCACGTGAAAGCCAGGATGAACACGTTTCATGAAATGGTAGCCTGGTTAAAAAGTTTTTGTCCTATTACTGAATTTACAGCTTTATGTCAAATGAAATTTAAAAGATTGCTCTTGAAATAATTTAAACCTTCTCAAAATCTTCTAATAAACAGGTAAAAGGCACGTCCAGTTTTTAAAATATTTACAGCAACCCCAATACTTTAATTCTAAGTTATATAGTACATGTGGCTAATATGCATACACAGTATGTCAGTAACACTCTCTAGACAGTGAGAATTGTACTCTCGGTGGTGGCACCGCCCCCAGTCCTCCGGTGACGGAGCGGATGATCAAGGACACTGTGCAATCCTAGTGCAACGGCACGTTGACCACAGCATAAAATCCCAATTATCTAAAACAATAACCATCAAATTCCCAGACAACACATAATTTATAACTAAACTGGTATTTTCAGAAGCCTCTGGAGTGTTCTTAAAATTATTTCTAAAATATAAAGTAAATTTAGCATTAAATGAAAACAATGAATAGGAAAATATCTCCCCATAGTGGCTGAAGTTCACTATCTGGTTTAACAAAAATTGTTTCTCAAAACATCTGTGATTTCTTGCAACATAATGAAGACGAGTTTTCCTCAGTCCAAGCCCAACTCGGCGGTTTCCCGCATTCTGACTGAGAGGAGTGGAAGGACAGGCACCGCTACACTCACAGTAGGTTTTAAAGAGCCATGGAGCCGGCAAGCTGGCGTTCCTGAAATACTGGTGCAGGAGAACCAAGTCCACATGACGCTCTCCTCTTTGACATTGGCATTGATTTGCTATTTACAGTAGTTTGCAAAAATACATTATAAAAACTGGATGAGGTTCTGTTTCTAAGTTTAACTTAGTAACATACACACATACTTCACCTGCAACGCCCGCCGCAGGATCTGAAGTACTAAAGTGACACTAATACTGATACGCAAACAGCCCGTGGTACCAGCGCTGCTCCTGGGAGTCCCACCGTCAAGCTCTCCGGGTAAATATTGCACACGTCCTGTCGGCTGTCGCCCTGACCGTCCACATCCAACGGCACGGGAACCCTGATGGCTCTGTGCCGCTTCTCCGAAGAAAGGCTGCTGTAGGTCCTGGCACAGTGACTGCGGACTGTCACTGAACATGAGGCCTGGGTTTCAGAATCAGTTTTCCTGTCTGTAACAGTAAAAAATTAAGTTTTTAAATACACAGTTCTGTTAAAAAACACCACCGTTTATCTATAAACCTCAAAGGGCCCTTGAAGGGTATTAGAACACCTCTCTATATTTAGTCAAGATTAAGCAATGAAATTATCTTTCAAAGTTTTCTCTGCGTGGCGCTTTCTTCCAAAGTCTTTATTACTTTAAAACACACATGTACAATCTCTATTTGATGTATTCCCTGTTCACTTAAAAATCAGCCAATCAACTGGATAAAATTAGTGTAATTGGACTAATTTATGTGCTTTACCACAGTGCATAAAGTATGAATAAAACGATGTACCTGACAAAAGCATTTCTTTTTCCGGCAGTAAATTTTACTTTTTATTAATTTTTTCAAAGTTGAACCGAACTTTTATTTTCCCGACAGTAAACTTTAATTCCCTCAAGTTACAATGTTAACCAATGGCTGGAATGTGAGAAGAGATGCATCATGATTTTGCATCAAGAAAAATTAAACTGTCAGTTCTACCAATTAAATGGTAAGACACCGCTGATTGAATACATATCAATTTCAGAGGCTGAAATAGTTAAAAAGTCTTAGAATCAATGCGATAAGGAATATTCCCACTATTAATTCCATGGAGACAATTACTGTTAATGCTCGCTTAACTTAAGCAAAAACAGAGTCCTTTCACGTCCGTACTTTTCAAATGAAGAAAATACTTACATCATCACAAGACATGTTGTATTCTGCCAATATAGTTCGACACCGCGCGGCGATACTGAAAAACGTGGTTAAAGGAAAACCCGTCATTTATAAGAGGCGTTAACGACGCCCCACTTGCCGAGAAGGCGCCTCATCTTCGTTCCAAGCAAACTCAGCGTGTAAAGGATACATGGAGGGAGCGACGACTCTCTTGTGAATCCCAGCAAAGAACAGGCCTATCAGAGTGATGCAGCTGATGGTGAAGAACGGGTGATTCCACAAGGACGTGAGGAAGGACACCTGGAAAGAAGGGTTTGCCACAGGAAAATGTTAAAAATCTCCAACAACACAGATTCCGTCCTACCTCTCCACTCATGCATACACACATGGAACATCTTAATCATCTAAGATACGGGCATTTGAAGACTTCCAATAATGCCAGTTCTCTGTATTGCTATGCAATAAAAATGAAAACACGTATGTTTTATATCTTCAATGCAGCAAGACAATATAGTAATATTCCCTCCACTCATTCCAAATACCCGAACCACTACAATCTATTCCTGTGATGAAAAGCCACCCTCCCACAACTATCTACTGAGCCCGCAGGGCGAGGCTGGTGAAAAGCACACAGGCTTACGTCCCCTGAGAGGGACACGGGGCTGTGCAGGGCTTCCCAACATCTGAGGCAGCTCGTGCTCCACCACACGAGTCTTGTGGAGTGAAGAGGACTTGATCTCAATGAAAACACAAGTCACACAGGCCAAAACCGGTTTGGCTCAGTGGATAGAGCGTCGGCCTGTGGACTGAAGGGTCCCGGGTTCGATTCCGGTCAAGGGCATGTACTTGGGTTGTGGGCACATCCCCAGTGGGAGATGTGCAGGAGGCAGCTGACCGATGTTTCTCTCTCATCGATGTTTCTAACTCTCTATCTCTCTCCCTTCCTCTCTGTAAAAAATCAATTAAAAAATATATATTTAAAAAAAACACACACAAAAAAACACAAGTCACACGTGATCTAGTTAAAAAGTTCCCTGATGCCGAACCGGTTTGGCTCAGTGGATAGAGCGTCGGCCTGCGGACTGAAAGGTCCCAGGTTCGATTCCCGGTCAAGGGCATGTACCTTGGTTGCGAGCACATCCCCAGTAGGGGGCGTGCAGGAGGCAGCTGATCGATGTTTCTCTCTCATCGATGTTTCTAACTCTCTATTCCTCTCCCTTCTTCTCTGTGAAAAATCAATAAAATATATTTAAAAAAAAAAAAAAAGTTCCCTGTTAAACAGCTTCCTCAGGACTTGGGCAGACTGTGCCGTGCGCAGCCTGGCCCCGTGGAATTGCGTCCTGCCGCACGGGCACATATGCTGCCCTCTTCCTCTCGCCTCTCCACCCGGCTAACCCTGCACATCCTCTATACTCAACTCCAGCCTCCCCTTCCTCCCCGCAGCAGCGATGCGTTTGCTTTTGAAGCCACTGAGATTCCGATGGCCACGGGACCCTCCAGCAGGAAAAACAACGGGCAGCTAGCTCCCCGTAAGGAAGCAGAGTTCAGGAGAAAAAAGGGGGAGTCAGATCTGGATCCTCAGTCGATAGCAGAAAACAGGACCACCCACAACATTAAGACCATGTGGAGGGGCAGGCGTCCAGGAGCCACGTTCGGAAAACAAGCAGGCACTGAAACCAGACTCCTGGGGGAGCAGACGGAAGGAGAAAAGCCCAATATTGGGTCTGGCAACAGAAATCAAGTGGACCAGGAAGTAAGGGGGAGCGAGGGAATCCAGCTCAGGGCCTCTGCGCCCCCGGCACACCACGAGGTGCGCACCCGTTTCAGGACAAAGACTGAACTTATGAAAGCACCTGGCAGACGGCCTAGCCCGGTCCCGGTTAAATAAACTCGTCAAACGAAGCAACGAGAGGCTGGGAACGTCAGGGCGAAGCTCCCAGAAGGATGAGCTCCTGAAGAAAGATCGCTATTCCAGAGGCCTGTCTTCTCCAAACCTGAGGACAGCGAATCCCACGGGCCAGCGGCTTTATGTGCCTGCGCAGTCAGCACAGTTTTGTGCTTTCACTTTAAGGAGACCAGCCGGTGCCAGCCTGCTCTCCTCCGTGGCCACAGCCGACCGCCTCCAAGCAGCAGCGTCCTTAGATCCGGGGCCCGTGTTTCCCGGCTTGCCAGGTCCCTCTCCCGCGTCCCTCCAGCTGGCCACTGGCTTTGCGTCTGCATCTCGGGCCACAGACACAATTGCTATTGAAAAGGCTTGTCAGGTTGGAGCTTATTAAATACTAAAATATACAGAGCCAACCCTTAGGCTAATCCTCACATTCTCACCTAATTTAGAAAATCATATTAACTACAGAGTTTTGGGCCTATTTCAAATTACATTTAATTCTGTGTTTTATTAAGATCTCAACTAGCTGAAAATCAGCTTGTATTTTTCCCAATTAGAAGTCAGCTTCATTTCCCAGGACAGACCTTTTTCAATCTTCTTGCAGCTTCCTTCCCTCTTCCCCTACAGATGAGTACCAAGTGCAGCCTTAAGATCGGGCTTTTATAAATGAACACACAGGAGAGTTTCCGTTCTGCCACAAAAGCCCTCTATTAACATAAAATTCCATCACCAACCTCCCCTGCTTATTACAACCCCCCCCAGTGGATCCAGGCAGGAGACTACCTGCTAAGGAGCCCCGGCTGCCTGCGCTGCCACGCAGCCTGCTGACAAGCCTTACTAGCAGGCTCTTCTCCTGTATGAAAGGTCATAAATACAGCTACTGAAATGGGCGACCTAATTCCAGTTTATAATGGGGAAGTGGGATTAAGATTTGTGAAAATTATAAATTTTTACATAAACAACGTTTTTACATAAATTTAAATAAATTTACATTATCACATAAATAAAGCTGCAAGGGGGGGGGGGGTGCGACTTCATTGATAAATTGGAGACGACTGCTTCTCTAATAAAAAAGCCCGAGCTGGAAATGAAGAGCCAGGTTAGTAGAAAGAGGCAGAATGTGAGAGGCACGCTGCCAGCTTCCATCAAAGGACGCTTCGAGGAATAACATTATGAACCCTGTTATTGCATTGGTAGAGGGATACTCCCGGCAGTGCCCAACGGGAGCTCTCTCAGTGTCTCCTATATTAAACTTCAGGCAGGAAATTTTTTTGGAGACAAACACTAAGGAAATAAACGCTTTGCTAGCTAAGAAACCTATACGTATATCTTCCCAGACAATGAAAACCGTGGAACTGGCTGTGACCTTATTGATTGGGTGCCTCCGAGGCTAATCTGTAACTCAATTCTGGAAACTGTGCTGGTGCACATGGCTACACTGTCAGTGACCTGGGATCCTTCCTGGTTTTGTCCTCCAAGTCGAATTAATTTCTAGTCTTGACTTTTTATTACATTTATATTGTGCTATTTTATCACTTGCTTCCTACCAGGCCGCCTCCATGCTGTCTGGGGTGAGGAAAGGTATTAACAAAGGGAGCTCATAGGAGAAAATGTTGTTTTGTAATTTGTGAGAGCTGGACCCGAGGACACTAACTGAAGCAGAACGAAGACTATGTTATAAACCCAGGGACATAAAAACAGGGACAGATGAGACACGGAAAGCTGCACGCAAGTTCAGAAATGAGTGAGGAGTAGTCACAGTGGAGTTATATTTCTTAGGCCTTTTCCCCTGTAAAGATACGGAATTCACAATAGCCAGCCTGAGGTTTTCTGCAGCACATTAATGTAAGGCATGTTTTTAACATGATGATTAATTATCTCTGTTAGTAGTAACAGGCAGCAGCATCTAACACTTTCAATGAACAAAGCACTGTTATAGCCAGTATCGCATTTAATGTATTAAAGATTTTAAATCAAAACTTCTACCTTTTGTGTCTCGGGGTCTATTAACCAGTTCCAGGCACCAGTAGCCGTACAGACAGATACCACTATAAGAAGCACTGATGAGAGATAAACACAAAATTAGTAAGGAATGAGCTCTGAGCAGGTGACACTGCTGTCAATGACAGCAAAGGCAGCGCGCGTGAGGAAACGGCATCGGGGGCTTGCATGAACCCGAGGAATTCTACACCTGTGGCCTGCGTTACTGCGGATAACGCTGTTCCCCTCGTTACTTTAGTCAGACGTATGAAAGTTAATGAAATTAAAGCAATAAAACAAGCTGGTAAAACTTTAAGATTCTACATTATAACTGCCAGTGTTTTGTACTGATTTTGCAAATTCAAATAAAAAGCAAAACAAAACCCCTCTCATTTTCCAATGTAACCAAACAGACAAAGCCCCCTTTATGAATGCACCATGAATTCCCACTAAAGGGTTTGCCTTGCAGACCACGGCTGTTTCATTAAACAAAGGTCAGTGTGACTCAGTATGTACGGAGCACCCGAATCAGGATCGGATGTTCTTTAAGGGACTCAAAGGAAGGTGGGGGTAGAAATGACTGATAGTAAGTCTTAGATAAGGTTTCTCTCTCCCCACTTTGCTGAATTTTTTTTTAAACGTTCTAAATAAATCATAAGTAAAACTTAGTAAGTGGCATTACTGAAAAATAATAAAAAGGCACCAAGGCCTAGTTAATATTCTGATCAATAGTTACTGACTTCCAGCTGGTACACACAGTTTTAAAATGTAGAGCTCAAGCTTCAGAGAGCAATGGAAATATATTAAATCCTTAATTGTCTAGAAGTCCTGGCAATTTATTTTAAGAAGAGGCAAGTCACAGAAAAACAATCTCATTTTAAGTATTTAATGACAATCAAAATTTCAAAATTAGTTCTCAGCTCAGAACGGATTAAGTTCAATATCCTATAATTCTATTTCCAATAAGAAATATACTCCAGTACAGTTTTATTGTAAATAAGCCAAGTAGGGGATGCTCAGACACCTACTTTTATACACACACATTAGCCATGCTGTCACTTACAGGTAAGCACTGAGACCACAACCAGGGGAGGTAAAGTATGGTCACTGTGCTGCATTTTATAAGCGAGGGCAGCGTCACATATATTTTAAAAGATTCTCAAGTAGCAGTGAAACAAGGTTTGGAGGGTAATCCTAAATAAACCAGAGAACCGGAAAAAATCACTATTTGTGAATTCTGACCAATGAGAATTCTCAGGGCATAGGATTAAAACTTGCAAACAGATGTAATAAAAACTACATGAGAAATCTTGACCTGAGAGGCCTGTACCTTCACTACTTTTGGCCCCACTACCGAGTGACACTCGAAGCCCAGCACGTCCCTGATGGGTGCCGTACTTCTTTCTTGGCAGGAATCAGGTTCAACAATAAACCTCCAAGAAATTAAGACTGGCCCCAACGTAAGTCAGCAAAGCGTTCTGTTTGCCGCCGTCATCATTTGTACATTTGCCCGTATGTGCTTATGTTTCCACTGGGCAGTAACCTCAATTCTTTCTAATCATATTTTGCAATATTCATAATATTTGTGAATAGACAGTAAAAATGTGAATTTTTTTTTCTAGGTTAGGCTCTTAAGCAGCATAACCATGCTGTCAAAACCAACGAATTTCATAACCTTTGCAAGTACAGAGTGGGGCAAAAGTAGGTTTACAGTTGTTCTTATGGAAAATAATCTACATAATAAAACCCTAAGTGACCATTATGGCGGAGCGACCAGAACCACCAGAACAACTGGTTGCTATGATGCGCATTGACCACTAGGGGGCAGGCGCTCAACGCAGGAGCTGCCCCCTGGTGGTCAGTGTGCTTCCACAGGGGGAGCACCGCTCAGCCAGTAGCTGGGCTCACGACTGGTGCGAGCGCCGCGGCGGTGGCGCTCGCATCTAAGGAGCAGCGGGCTGGTGGGCAGTAAGGAGCCAGGGGTCCTGGACTGCAAGAGGGATGTCCAACTGCCAGCAGGGATGTCCTAAGCCGGTAATCAGACATCCCCTGAAGGGTCCTGGACTGCGAGGAGAAAGAAAATTAATACCTGGGTGCATTAGAGGGAAACTACAAAAAATAACAAAGGCAGAGAACATCTTAAAAGTAGTCAGAAGAAAACTGGCAGGCAGACATCCCCCAAGGGGTCCCGGACTACAGGCCTGAATTTTGTGCACCAGGCCTCTAGCAAAATAATAATACAAGAATAAACTGTTTTGCACTCACAACTGTAAACCTATTTTGCCCCACTCTATATATGATAATTTGTTTTTTCCTTAACAAAACTTTATTCCAATCATTTGCAGGTAAATTGTAAAACTGCTAAACAGGCTACTAAGAATTTTACCATATGTGTTGTCTATCAAATTTGTAATATTTGTTCAATAAAAAAATAAAAGTATGCCTATTTTAATGGGAAAATGAAAATTCAACCACAAGGATTGTTCTTCAGCCTGGGTGGTCTGGCTTAATTGTTGAGTGTTGACCTATGAACCAAGAGGTCACAGTTCGATGCCGGGTCAGGGCATATGCCCCAGTTTCAGGCTCAATCCCCAATAGGGGGGCATGCAGGAGGCAGCCAATCAATGATTCTCTCCCATTCCTCTCTCCCTCTCCTCTCTTCTCTGAAATCAATAAAAAATAGATTTTTTTAAATGTTAAAAAAAAAAAAAAGATTATTCTTCGGGGTGGCCAGTTCCCTTTCTTAAAAATTTCTTTACAGTGCATTGTTTACGATGCTAAATACATTTAGAAACTGTGGAAACAAAAGGAAACACCTATGGTTCAGTAAAGCCAGTGTTTTTGTTACTCAAGCTTTACATAAAAGTAGATCACTGCGAGGCAGGGAGAAAAGTACCCACTGTCAGTCCATTTCCCCTTTAAAAAAAACAAAAGCACCCGGCACTTACTTCTCCAGCGCCCAGTGGCAGGTTGCAAGCAATGAATGTATTCCGTGAGTCGCCTCTCGAAAGCCTTGAGATCTAGGCAGAGAGATTGCCGTCCCCGTTAGCTCCTCCTGCTGGTGCGGGTCCCGGAGGTGAGGGATGGATGCTGCACCCCAACTCACAGGCATGGCTGCACCGCCTGCTCCCTTTCCTACCGCGGCTCTAAGCGCCTGACCAACACATCCCGTCTCCTTAGCTGCAATGTCACACCTAAGGGCACGGGCTGGTTCACGCTCAGAAGCTTCGGGAAATGGTGTGTGGGGCAGCCTCCACCGGGGCCAGAGGCTAGGAGCTTGGGGGGTGCAAATGGAAGCGTCAAAACCCGGTGGCGTTCTGATTCTGCTGGAGCCGCGGACTCCCATCAGACGGAAGGACCTCGTCCCCCCCGCACCCAGGTCTCCCCCATCTCCCGGGGACGCGGGCACCCGATCCCGAGGGCTCGCCCCGCCGTCTAACCAACGGCCAAGCCTCTGCGACTTGGAACCCGCTAACGGGGCTCAGTACTGACGGGGCGCCCGCTACCTACAGGCGGTGTCCAGGTCGAGGACAAGGGCATCGGAAACCACCCAGGGCGCAGGCAGCCCCCTCCCCTCCCGCCCTCGCTCCCTCCGAACGCGGGGAGAGGGGACCTCGGCTCCACCGACGCCCGGACGCCTTCTCGAGCCGGGGGGCGTCCAAGGTGCCCCCGCGAATGAGCAGGGTGGGGGGTGGGGGGAGGTGTCGCTCCCACGATCGCGCTTCTTAAACTTTTTTATAAAGGAAACCGAGAGGCAACCCCTGACCCCGGCAGTTACCAGAAACCACGGCAGGAATTGGGGGTCCAAACCCACGGGGTTTTGGGAAGTAAAATGCAGGTAAAGGAACGAGGGGTACAACCCACGGGGTTTCCAAAATAAAGATGGAGTGAGGGTTCCATCCCACGGGGTTTTGGGAGTAAAATGCAGGTAAAGGAACGAGGGGTACAACCCACGGGGTTTTCGAAATCAAGGGCCCAGGGTTACGCCTCCCGGGCTTATCGGAATAAAGCGAGTGGACTCGCAAACCGAAGTGCGAACGTCCACCAATGAATTAGAAACAGCCCCGCACGGGAGCTCGGGTGGAAACCGGGCCCGGGGGCAGCGGCCGCAACGCCCCCCAGCGGCCGCACGCGCCCCCCGCGTCCGTCCGGGTCCCGCAGCCCCTCGGCCCCCAGGCCGGGCCCTCGCGCCCCCCGAGCTCCGGACCGCGTCCGGCCACCCCACGCGGCCTCCTCTCCCCAGGGCGGGGTCCCCGCGGCTACAGCCCCTCCGAAGCCCCGCCGGCTTCCGGGGCGAGCCCGGGCCGCGTCCGGGCGGCCCGTACCTTCCGCCTGCTCCAGCGAGTTCATGTCGGCCGGCAGCTCCGGTCACGGACGCGCTCCCGCCCGCATCGCAGCTCCGCGGCCCCGCCCGGCCCGCGACACCGACTCCCACCTCTAACCGCTCCTCCCGGCCCCTCCTCGTCGCCCCGCCCCTTACCTAGACCCGCTGCGCTCATAGGGCAGCTCTGTCCCACCTCATAACTAAGACGGATTCCTATTGGCTAACTCCCGCCCGGGCCTCGGGGCCCGGGGTTGGACGGTCAGCCGGAGGGGCCAAGAACGGCCGGCGTCCGGGCTGGTGTGACGCTAGCGCCGCCTCCTGCCCCGGGGAGGAACTGCAGCCTGACCCAGCCGGTTCTTAGGTTCTTCCTTTCTAGTTTGCAGCTTGATTCTTTCATTCCTGAAATATTTATTGAGCGCCCACTACCTTCCAGGCAGTGTTCCGGTCGTTGACAAGGGCATCAGAAATCAACGAGCTTGCCCTCCCGCTAGGACGCATGGGGAAATAGGTTCAGAACTAACTAGAACCCCAAATAATGGGAATAGTACCTCTTTCCTAGATAGCCAACCACGTAAGCAAACATTTCTCCCTTGATTACTTTTTTCTCACGACCACTTTCATAAATCATACAGAAGGCAAACAAAGCACCACAATGCCTAAAACTCTAAAAAAAAAATCTGTGCAACTCGACTACACTTATATTTGATTTAAATGCTCTCCTGTTTGCCTGGCCCGTGTGGCCCGATGGGATGTGGCTCCAAGTTTGAGCGGTGACCTATGAACCAGGAGGTCAGGGTTCAATTCCCCGTCAGGGCACATGGCCGGGTTGCAGGCTCGATCCCCAGTGTAGGGCGTGCAGGAGGCAGCCAATCAATGATTCTCATCATTGATGTTTCTCTCTCTCCTTCTCCCTTGCCCTCTGAAATCAATATCAATATATATATATATTTTAAATGCTCTCCTGCTCATTTCCTCGTGGTCATTCATTCATTCTAGAACTATTGACTGCATGATGCTGCCAGGCACTGGATCAGGGATATGAGCGAGACAGACAAGATCCCTGTCCTGGAAGTGGGAGGGTTACACCAGGCCATAAACACGCCACCAAGTAATCAGATAAGGTTGGTAGTTCTACCAGGGAGGTAAGGGTAATAGGATACAGTGAGATAAAGGAGGGTAGCAGGAGCCAGTGCTCAGGGGGGGTGGAGCATTTCAGTTGAGAATCCCAATGGATGAGAAGAAACCAGCCCTGCAAAGATGAGGCCCAGAAGGTTCCAAGCAGCATGTTGGGAAGTTTCCATTGAGGGTGCCTCCCTCTGGACCAAACCCTTTCCATCCATCACCCCACTGAGCCCTCCGAGGAGATAATTTTTAAACTTTGGGTCAAAACCCCTGAGAGGGTCATGAAATCCACCTCCCGAGCCATGACTGTTATTTTGTTTGCAAGGAACTAAAGTAAAATAAAAACGATCAGCCTCGTGGAAAGGCGGCATAAGTATTGTTTCATGAGCTTTTCTTTTGGTTGTGTGTGCATGCCTGCTGGGTTCTGATCCTAAAATAAAGCATATGCTTAACTGAGGGTTCCAATAAAAAAACAAACAAACCACAGTTTCAAAGTTGGAAAGCCACCAAGCTAGGTTCCAGTAGGCTCACTGGACAACTGAGAGACATAAAAATGAGTTTGCCCAGACCTTGCAGTTATTGTCAGGGCCTGGACTTAAGCCCCAACTAGCATATCGCCCTGCCTTCTTGCTCAGGCTTCCCCTCCTCCACCTCCAAGTCTTATTCCTCATGGTTCCCCTGGGCTCCCAGCCGTGCTTAGAGAGGGGCCAGTAAAAATCCATCACAGGACAGGATGCAGAGGTGGCTTGGTATCAAACCAATAGATAAATCAATCTATTATCTCAACAGAATAAAGGACAAAGCGCAGTGATCAGATAAGGTTGTAGAGAAAGCGGAGCATCCATGCGTTGCTCGTGGAAAGGTGCGGCCGCTGTGGGAGAAAGCATCACGGTTCCTCAAGGAATTAAACACACTGCGGAGTTCTCACACGGTCCGGCAGTCCCACTCCCGGCTCTCCACGCGAAAGAATCAACGTCAGGCTCTCGAAGACAGAGTTACACACCGGTCCGTGTTCATTGCAGCACTGCCCACGATGGCCTAACGCTGGAAGCAATCCAGATGTCGTTGATGGATAAAGTATGATTGATATCTGGCCGTAACCGGTTTGGCTCAGTGGATAGAGCGTCGGCCTTCGGACTGAAAGGTCCCAGGTTCGATTCCGGTCAAGGGCATGTACCTTGGTTGCGGGCACATCCCCAGTGGGAGGTGTGCAGGAGGCAGCTGATCGATGTTTCTCTCTCATTGACGTTTCTAACTATCTCTCTCCCTTCCTCTCTGTAATAAATCAACAAAATATATATATATATATATATTTTTTTTTTTAAAAAGTGTGATATCTGTCAATACCCACCATGGGATATGACTCAGCCTTAAAAAGGAAGGAAATTCTGACACGTGCTGCGACATGGATGGGCCTTGAGGACATTATGCTCAGGGAAATAAGCCAACCATAAAAGGAAAAGGACTGCGCGACTCCGCGTCCACCAGATACCTAGAGAAGTCGACTCAGAGAAACGGAAAGTGGGACAGGGGTTGTCCGGGCCCGGTGGGGGCTGGGGAGTCATTGTGTAACCAGCTCAGAGTTTCGGTTTTGCAAATAGAAGCGTCCTGGAGGTGGGTGGGGGTGGGGGTTGCACCACAGTGTGAAAATGGCTAAGATGGTTAATGTCATGTGATGTCTATCTTACCAAGATTTTAAAATGTTTAAAAAATTATCCGGCCGGCGTGGCTCAGTGGTTGAGCGTCGACCTATAAACCAGGAGGTCACGGTTTGATTCCCGGTCAGGGCACATGCCCGGGTTGTGGGCTCGATCCCCAGTGGGGGGGCGTGCAGGAGGCAGCAGATCCATGATTCTCTTTCATCATTGTTTCTATCTCTCTCTCATATATATATATATATATGCTTATATATATTTATATATTTATTTTATATATATTTATATATTTATTTTCTATATATAAAGAATATATATATATAAAGAAGAAATATATTGAAATTTTAAAAAAATACATTTAATTGATTTTTTACAGAGAGGAAGGGAGAGGGATAGAGAGTTAGAAACATCAATGAGAGAGAAACATCGACCAGCTGCCTCCTGCACACCCCCTACTGGGGATCGAGCTCGTAACTCGGGCACGTAACCTTGACCGGAATCGAACCCGGGACCCTTCAGTCCGCAGGCCAACGCTCTACCCACTGAGCAACACCAGCCAGGGCAAAAACCTTCCCTTTTCCATGCAAATCCCCCTTGCAAGTCAACTGGAGTCCAGATTGCTTATAACCAAAGCAGCGCCACTCCTAACACAAATCTGTGCAAGACAAGAAAGCCAAGCCCGTGGGTCGGATTCCACGTGCCTCCACGTCTCCCTTCCTGCCCACCCCCGCCCCTCATGCTGACCAGGTGGCGCCCTCCACCCGCTGCAAGTCTCCCCAAGCAGAGCTTTGCTGGGCCACAGGCTGCCCGACGGCTGGAGGAGCTGACAGCCTGCAGGGAGGCATCGTTTTGTGAAACTCGAGTTTCAGTGTCGTGTGTGTGTGTTTCTACGTGTATATACTGGGACGTGATCTAACATGGATCGCAACTGTGGGCGGGGGTGGAAAAAAAAAAGTTCGTCCACTAGAACTGAAGCTGCTGGGCCCAGAAATGTGGCCTTTGCCTTGCCCCCAGCGTCTGAGCGGTTTCTGGCACCGAATATTTATTGCATGAAAGAATAAATGAAAGAAGGAATGCCCGGTTGGAAAAATGAAAGATAAAGGAAATGAGAGAGAAGGGGAAGGGAGAGGAGTGACTGAGCAGGAAAGGGAAAGTTAAAGGAACAAGAAAAGAAACTGAACAGTGAGCCGAGAGGCGCGCGGGCCTGCGCCTGCCCGCCGATAGGGGGCGCTGCGGGCCGCCGGTGCTGCCAGGAGTGGCGCGGTGGGCGGGGCCTCACGGGGGGCGTGGAGTCGAATGGGCGGGGCCTCGTGTGGCCGGCGTCAACTGGGCGTGGCCTCCTGGGGATGGGGGCGTCAGGTGGGCGTGGCCTGCTGGGGACGGGGCGTCAGGTGGGCGGGGCCTCCAGGGGCCGGGCGTCGATGGGCGTGGCCTCCTGGGGACGGGGGCGTCAGGTGGGCGTGGCGTGCTGTGGACGGGGCGTTGGGGGCGGGGCCTCCTGGGGGCGGGGCCGCAGGCGTGCGGGCCCAGGTGAGAGCGGAGAGGCTGGAGGGAAGGGGGCGCAGCTGGAACCGCACCGCGGCCAGGTAAGCGTCCTCCAGGTAAGCGTCCTCCGAGGCCGGGCGGGCCGGGCCTGGCCTCACTGCAGTCCCTGTGTCCCTGACCCCTCACGGGTGGGAGCTCGGGGAGCCGGAGGCGGGGCCAGCACTCAGACTCGGTGTCCAGCTCCTTAAGGCCTCAGTTTCCCCAGCTGGTCAGTGGGCAGATGGGCTGCACGTGTTGCCCCGGAATGAACTTGGGGGGCTCCAGCCGCCACTCAGGGCCCCCTCTCACCCCAGGTGTCCTCACGCGGTGCAGGTGGTGCTCTCTGGGGAAGAACTCTTGCTTCTCCATTCAGTGCTCCCTCCAACATCGATTGAGGCCCCACATTTGGCCGTTAGGCCAGGCTTCCCCCGTTTCCTGTGTACACAATGGGAAGGGCTGGGCTCTGTGAGACCTCGCAGTGAAGAGAATTAGTCACGTTAGCAACTTCACTCATTCTGCAGCTGTTCGTGGAACACCTACCATGTGGCGAGCACCCTCCAGCTGCTGGGGAACCCGTGGGCGGAGAGGCAAAGGTCCCCGTCTTCTGGGAGCCCGCCTTCCTACCTGGGATTCCCTAACGCACACATGGTAGGTGAGCAGCGCTCCTCGGCTCTGCCAAGGCCCCCACGGAGAGGCACGGCCCAGCACGGCCGCGCCGAGAGGAGCCTAAGAAGACGTGACGACTGGATGACGTGTATCCTGGGCCAGGAACAAGCCATTAGGTAAAAACGGAGGTAATCGAATAAAGTCATTAACAGTGTATCAATACAGGTTAATGTGAGGCGTGAATCATAGGGAAATAGGCTAGATGGGAACCCTCTTACATGGCTACCATCTTTATGGTTTTTCCGAAAATTTAAAACTGCTCTAAAAAGGAAGGTTTATTTTTAAAATGTGTGTGTGCGTGCATGCCTGGGAGAGTGTGTGTGTGTGTGTGCATGCGCGTGTGGGCATGCCTCTGTGTGTGTGTGTGTGCATGCTTCTGTGTGTATGCATGTCTGGGGGCGTGCATGCCTCTGTGTGAGTGTGCATGCCTCTGTGTGTATGTGTGCATGCTTCTCTGTGTATGCATGTCTGGGGGCGTGCATGCCTCTCTCTGTGTGTGCATGCCTGTGTATGTGTGTGCATGCCTCTGTGTGTGTGCATGCCTGGGTGCGTGCATGCGTATATGTGCATGGGTGTGTGGTATATCAGATGGCGATGAGTGATGTGGAGAAAATGAAAGCCGGGTCAGAGGGGCAGGGAGCACAGCTGGTGGGAAACTTCGGGGGAGGGGGGCTGCTGAGAACCTGACACTGGGGCAGAGTCCTGGATGGAAGGGAGGGAGTCCTGGCTATGGAGGGGAACCCAGGGAGTAGCAGGGCGAGGCGCTGGGGGTGCAGACAACTAGGGGGCTTGCTGGTTGCCATGGAGGGAGGGGCTGGGAGAATAGGTGGAGGAGGGAATTGGGTCAGTCAGGTTGGGGGGTACACTGGGTGGAAGGAGGGATGGGCATCCTGGTCAGGACTTTGGCATTGACTCTGGGCCAGATGCGGGCAAAGCCGTGGCCTGGCCGTCTGCCCTGTGGCTGGGATCCCACCCCACCCCACCCTGCCCTCCTCTCGCACCCTCACGGCCTCCTGAGGCTATGGAGCAGGGGTCCCAGAACTCGAGCTTTAGGGCCAAGTCCTGGCCCCACGTTTTTTTTTTTTTGTTTTTTTTTTGTAATCATCACCTAAGGATATTTTTTTCATTGATTTTTATAGAAAGAATAGAAAGGGCCCAGCCGGCGTGGCTCAGGGGTTGAGCATCAACCTATGAACCAGGAGGTCACAGTTCGATTCCCGGTCAGGGCACAGGTCCTGGTTGCAGGCTCGATCCCCAGTGGGGGGCGTGCAGGAGGCAGCTGATGGATGATTCTCTCTCATTGTTGATGTTTCTACCTCTCTCTCCCCCTCCCTTCTCCTCTGAAATCAACAAAAATATTAAAAACCAGAAACCAGAGATTTTTAAAAAATAATAATAATATCCGTTGCATGGATGTACCTCAATCTGTTTATCTGCTCACTGGTGAAAGGTATCTTGGTTGCTCCCAGTTTTGGGTGATCATGAAGAAAGCTGCTGTAAACGTTTGTGGGGTGTGTGTGTGTGTGTGTGTGTGTGTGTGTTTTCAGGTCACGTGGTGTGTTTGCTGAACTGCAGGGTTGCCCTGTTTAGCCATGTACTGACCCCTACTCTATAGAGCATCCTGGCAGGAGCCTCAGGCCTGGCTTGGTTTGTGTCCCTTGGATGGTACCACGGCACCACTCGCTCCCTATTTCTGGAGGCTCCCTGGAAATTTCTCCAGAGGAGCGTTAAAATTCAAATTGTTTTCAGTGAAATTTGAAATTATGATGGAACTTCGAAGAGTAGACTCTTAAAAATCTTTTTAATTTTAAAATTGATCCCCACTGGGTCCTATCCTGAGAACTTAATAGATCGGCTGTCTCATAAGTGGAGGTAATTGAGATACAACAGTAAAAAGTTAAAAATAATCGTCCCAGCGTTCCTGGAGGCTTCGGGAGTGACATGCACATTTAATTTGAAATCGCGGGGAGAGTGCGAGGGCTCTTTCCGGCGGCGAGCGAGGTTTTCTGTGCGTAGAGACAGCAGAACCCAATGATTTCTGGGCAGCACCAGGACTGGGGCCACTCTGACACCTATTGGTGTTCAAGAAGGAAGAAAACAAAGCAGGGATGAGGCTGGAATTTTTTTCTTCAGATTTACAGATGTGTGATCTTGGTGTATGATGTGCCACTGCATATGTTTATTTATTTTAAAAAATGTGCTTTCATTGATTTGAGAGAGAAACATGGATGACAGAGAAGCATCATTGATCAGCTGCCTCTTGCACACCCCCTGCTGGGGGCAGGGATGGAGCCCACAACCTGGGCATGTGCCCTGACTGGGCATCAAACCGGAGACCTCCTGGTTCCTGGGGTGACACTCAGCCAACTGAGCCACGCGGGCTGGGCCGCAGGGGCTGTTTTTAAGGAAGGGACAGGAGCACACGAGGGCGCTGGGAGGACGTTTCTCGGGCCTCTGGGACCCTAGCCGGGCTGTGCGCCCACCTTTTGCAGCTTGGGCTGCGGCCCAGTTGGCCCAGGTGCACTAGGGGTGCACGGGGCCTTCGCTGCCATGGAGAAGTGGGAACTTACTGTGCCCCGTGCTGGCTGGGCAGACTGCTGCCTGAGGCTCTAGCGTTTGAAAGGTGGTCTTGAAAGGAGTTCCGAGCGGCCAGGTGCGCAGGAGCTGGCGCTGGCGGGGAGGTGGAGGGCCCGGTGAGGCGGGCAGGGTGGGGGCCCGAAGGCTCGGGCCGCTCTGCCAGGGGGGTGTCTGGAGGCCATCCCTCCCCCACCGGCCGCTGGGCTCCAGGTCCCCCGCGGCGTTTCTCCTCGGAGCGGCTGGCTTTCTTGGCATCGCCCGCCCAGTTGCTAGGAAGCCGAGCAGGGCACATGCAACTTCCTTTTGACTTGCTCGCCTCCAGCCATCTGCCTGCTCCTTCGCGGCCCGCAGACTGGCCAGGAGCGCGGTGGAGGCTGGCGCGGCATCTGTGCTCCCTCCGGGGAAGGGAACACTTTCTGATGCTCTTTAACCCCCTCGGCCCAGGTGCGGAGCAGCCCGGGGGCTGGGCCCCTCGCTCCTCCAGGCCCAGGACTGTCTCCATCTCAGGTGTGAGTCCCAGGCACGTGGTAACGGCACGGCCCTTCAGTGAGGAGGGTGGTCTGCGCCAGTCAGAATGCACTTGGCATGTGGATATTTATAACCTTCCTCGCAGTGTCTCGTGCTTCGTATGGATGTATGCGCATCACTTGGGAATCTTCTCTCGTGAGCTCCATTGTGGAGCTCCTGCCAGATCCGGTCAAGGTGGCAGGGGTCACCGACATTAATGGTGATGTCCCTGCAGCCTCCAGCAAAGAGAAGTTTAAAAAAACAGACTTTTATTTATTTTTATTAAAAAACGATATATATAGATTTTTATTGATTTCACAGAGGAAGGGAGAGGGAAAGAGAGAGAGAAACAGCAATGATGAGAGAGAAGCATGGATGGGCTGCCTCCTGCTCGCCTCCTACTGGGGACTGTGCCTGTAACCCGGGCATGTGCTCTGATCGGGAATCGAACCGTGACCTCCTGGTTCATAGGTGGATGCTCAACCACGGAGCCACACAGGGCTGGGAAAAAAACCTGATTTTTTTTTAAAAGCATCAAACACCACCCATGGCCTGTGTGGTCCAGTGGGTTGGGCGCCATCCTGTGCACGGAGAGAGGTTGCAGGCTCACTTCCTGGTAGGGGGCGTGCAGGAGGCGGTGGGTTGATGTTTCACTCTCACATCGACGTCTCTCTCTCTCTCTCTCTCTCTCTCTCTCCCTTCCTCTCTTTCCAAAAGAAATCAATTTAAAAAACCGCTTAAAACAAGAGAATTACCCAACGCCGTCTGCTTCCCCTACTTTCAGATTCATGAGGCTGAAGCCGCTCTCTGCCGTGAGCTCTCCGGCTGTCCCTGTGACAGGGCTGTGCTTTCGGCGGTCGGCTCTGCACAAGCAGGTGAGCAGGGAAACCAGACGGAAATAGAAACAGGCCCACCAAACGGGGCTCCAGGAAGAAAGAGGAGAGCCATTGTTCGGGCTTTTAAGATCCACCGTGACCGAAGATTGAGTCACCTCGGCGTGCCCCCCGGGCTGCGAAGCTAATGTATGGACGCCGGGAAATAATTCCTCCTTCAGGGTAATTTTGTCTGTGTGGGCTTTGGAGCAGTAAGCCATCTAAACCTTTTCTGCCGACTTCTTATTCTCCCCAAGAGGGCTACTTAAACGGGGGCGAAGACGTGTTCAGGTAAAGTTCTATTGTTGCGGCTCAATTTGCTAAAAGCTTTAGGAGCCATTCAGGTGTGTTCTGACTGTGCAGACTTTATGTGTTTGCTAAAATTGGCGTTATTAATATTTGCTATTCCGGAAGTCCCTCAGGGTCAACTCGATCATATTAAGCCACTCTGCTCTAACTTGCGTTTCCAAAGTCATTTGGGCTCCGGGAACTCACACAGGCCCGGGGAGCGAAGGGAGCTGGCACCCGGGCCCGGACTCTGGGCCCTGCGGTCCGCTCCGCCGGGGCACCCACGCCTCCCCTTCTCCCGCACCCCGCACACTTTCGGTGTTGCCATCTAACCATGGGCCTATGCACCCGAAATGCAAATTTATTTCATTCTGAGACCAAGCAGTACTCCAGAGGCTAGTACAAATATGTCACTTTAAGAAAGGTGTTTTTTGCCTTCGTTGGTTGGGCTCAGTGGATAGAGTGTCAGCCTGCAGACTGAAGGGTCCCAGGTTCTATTCCCAGTCAGAGCACAGGCCTGGGTTGCAGGCTCCATCCCCAGTAGGGGGCGTGCAGGAGGCAGCCGATCAATGATTCTCTTTCATCATTGATGTTTCTAGCTCTCTCACCCGCTCCCTTCCTCTCTGAAATCAATAAAAATATATATTTTTAAAAAGGTATTTTTCCCCAAGGAATAGATAGAGTGAAAGTGTCTATAAGTGAAATCACTTTGCCCCACTGGCGTGGCTCAGTGGTTGAGCGTCAACCTATGTACGCGCGATCACGGTTTGATTCTCGGTCATGGTTTGATCCCTAGTCGGGGGGCGTGCAGGAGGCAGCCGATCCATGATGCTCTCTCATCATTAATGTTTCTATCTATCTCTCTCTCTCCCCTTCCTCTCTGAAATCAATTTAAAAAATATTTTTTTAAAATATATTTTATTGATTTTTTTACAGAGAGGAAGGGAGAGGGATAGAGAATTAGAAACATCGATGAGAGAGAAACATTGATCAGCTGCCTCCTGCACACCCCCTACTGGGGATGTGCCCGCAACCAAGGTACATGCCCTTGACTGGAATTGAACCCGGGACCCCTCAGTCCGCAGGCTGACGCTCTATCCAGTGAGCCAACCGGTCAGGGCTAAAAAATATTTTTAAAAAAAGTGAAATCACTTTTCAGAACTCTGCTATTTCCCCCCTCCCTCCCTTGTTTTTGATTTGTTTTATTTTTTTGTTAATCCTCACCTGAGGATATTTTTTTCCATTGATTTTTAGGGAGAGTGGAAGAGAAGGAGGGTGGGAGGGAGAATGAGAGAGAGAGACATTGATGTGAAAGAGACACATGGATTGGTTGCATCCGTACACACCCCATCCATAACTGGGTAGAACCTGCAAGCCAGGTATGTGACTGGACCGGGAATCGAACCCTCAACCCTTTGGCACACATCTGGGTCAGTGCTCTAACCACTGAGCACACCAGCCAGTCGCCCCCTCCCCCTCCACCACCCCCCCCGCCCCACCTTGTGTTTAACTTAAATGGCGCCCACTTGTACATTGTTCTGGAACTTGCTTCCTTTACTTACTCACCCTCATGGTTTTGACGTGTGCATAATATTCCAAAGTGTGCAAACCAGTTTGTTGTTGTTGCTTTTCATCATGTTGGCTATTTATTTTCTTATTTTGTTTTTTAAATATATTTTTATTGAATTCAGAGAAGAAGGGGGAAGGAGAGAGAGAGATAGAAACATCAATGATGAGAGAGAATCCTTGATCAGCTGCCTCCTGCTAGCCCCCCCACTGGGGATGGAGCCCACAACCCAGGCCTGTGCCCTGACCGGAATCGAACTGTGACCTCCTGGCTCATAGGTGGACACTCAGCCACGGAGCCACGCCGGCTGGACTGCAAACCAGTTTTGAAGGTGACCTGGTGTAACTGCCGTTCCCACTCAGCGGTGGAGTCCTTGTAAGTATCTACGTAAGTCCACGTGGCAGCTCCGACTCCTGCCTGGGAGCCACGGCGGTGATCTGGCAAAAGCCGTTTTCCTGGGACCGCATTGGAATTGATTTTTGTGTGTATGAACCTTGACAGGGCCTCTCTCTTGCCTGCATTAAAGATGAGATTGGTGTCAGATTAGATGAATAATTCAGAATTGAAAACCGCTTTCCTCGCCCGAGGAAGCCGGGCAAGTATAGGAATGGGGAGTGACTGTTCTCGGAGTGAGCTTTCCTGAGCAGGAGACTTCTGGCCTGGCCCCCTAGCCAGTGGTCGGCAAACTTCAGCTCGAGAGCCACATGCAGCTCTTTGGTCCCTTGAGTGTGGCTCTTCCTAAGCCTTAGGAGTACCCTAATTAAGTTAATAACAATGTACCTACCTATATAGTTTAAGTTTAAAAAACTTGGCTCTCAAAAGAAATTTCAATCGTTGTACTGTTGATATTTGGCTCTGTTGACTAATGAGTTTGCCGACCACTGGCCTAGGCCATCTTCCCCAGGACAGGTTTCCGGGGCCCTGGTCTGAGAGGGACCCAGAGGCCGAGGTGGAAAACCCTGACTTCCATCCATGAGGGCCTTCTCCGCATCAGGCACCCAGATGAACACATCCAGTCCTCATAGCAACACAGAGAGGGGACTGTCCTCATATCCCCACTTTACAGGTGAGGAAACTGAGGCATAACCACGTGAAGTAACCTGTTCAGGCTTCTCAGTTAGTGGCAGAGCGGGGATTAAAACCGGGCAGTTGTGCCCAGCCGGCGTGGCTCAGTGATTGAGTGGTGACCTATGACCCAGGAGGTCACGGTTTGATTCCTGGTCAAGGCACACGCCTGGGCTGCAGGCTCGGTTACCAGTAGGGGGCGCGCAGGAGGCAGCCAATCAAGGAGTCTCTCTCATCATCGATATTTCGATCGCTCTCTCCCTCTCCCTTCCTCTCTCTGAAATCAATAAAAAAAAACATATTAATAATAATAAAAAAAAAACCCTTCCAGGCTGCTTTAAAAAATAAAAAACTTTCCCAGGAGTCTCCGATGGCTGAAGTATAGCTTATCTTTTTCTTAGTGTTTTTAGATTTTTTTAGCCATAAAAGTTCCCATCCACATCCATGCCACCCATTTCTCGTTCTCCCCTTTCTCCTCCCCTGCCTCCCCTCTTCTCCCTTCCCTCTCTGTCATCAGTTTAATAGGACGCTGGCCGATGGGGGAGCGAGGGTGTGCAGGTTTGTATGGAAACGGTACACCACGCTGCCACATGCTATGATTTGGAAACAGCATGTAACGTTTGCTTTTGAAACCCGACAGGCACCGGCTGTTGAGGGTCCCGTCTCTTGCATCAGCAGAGGTAACATCTGTACCGAAACCCTAGACGGCCTGAACAAAGCAGGCTCTTTCCCGCCCCGTCATCTGCTCCTGGAGGATGTCGTGGTGTGGGTGGCTAACCGACACAGAGACTTTTAAAAAAAAAAAATGTTTTTATTGATTTCAGAGAGGAAGGAAGAGGGAGAGAGAGAGAAACATCCATGATGAGAGCAGAATCATGGGTCGACTGCCTCCTGCAAGTCCCTCACTGGGGATGGAGCCCACAACCCAGGCATGTGCCCTTGACCGGAATCGAACCTGGGACCTTTCAGTTCGCAGGCTGATGCTCTATCTACTGAGCCAAACCGGCTAGGGCGAAAACTAAGAATTTTTTTAAAAACATATTTTATTGATTTTTTTTTTACAGAGAGGAAGGGAGAGGGATAGAGAGTTAGAAACATCCATGAGAGAGAAACATCGATCAGCTGCCTCCTGCACACCCACTACTGGGGATGTGCCCGCAACCAAAGTACATGCCCTTGACCGGAATCGAACCTGGGACCTTTCAGTCCCCAGGCTGACACTCTAGCCACTGAGCCAAACTGGTCAGGGCAAACCAAGAATTTTTAAATTTAGTTGAGAGACGATAGCTCTGTAAGACAAAGATGTCGTATCTAGACACGGTCCAGATAGGAATACACTATTTTCAGGTTTAACCTGTACAGACTGAAGTGCTGCTTTGGAAGCAAAATTTCCTTTTGGAGCAGAATTTTAATATTTAATTAGGATGACTCCTCTGTAGAGACGGACGTGGAGGGATAGTCCAAGCACTCGGTCGCTCTCATGTTCTGATTCTAAGTTTCCCTTTTGTTGTTGTTTTTCACGGAGACGTTCTGAAGGTTACTCTCACGGATGTGGGGAACTTGAAGTAGAGGTTCTTCATCTTGGAGATTCTAAAGCGTCTTCTGGTGACAAGCCAAGCCAAGCCCTTGAGGAGGGACTCTGCAGTTTGCTTGCTCTGACTTAAGTGGGTGAGACAAACAAATCACTTGTCCCGGTAGGAACAGGAGCCCGAGTCCCAGGGGCTGGGAAGGCTTCAGAGACGTGGTTCGCTTTATAAGAGGCGGCGTGTGGTTGACGCCTGTACACTTTTATTCTGCGCATGTCCCAGGGCAGGGAGGGGGCCCGGGAACTCACACCCACGGCTCTGTTTCTTCGAGATGTAATTGGCACGTGACCTTATGTTAGTCGCAGGGGCACAGCGTGACGATTTGCCCCGTGTCTGTACCGAGTAATGACCCTCACAATCAGTCTAGCCGACATCCGGGTTCTCTGTGATTGTGGGCACCCCTAAGCAGAAAAAACGGAGGTCTTCTCCGAGACACGGAGTTCCCAGTGCAGCGCGGGCGCAGGCTGATCATTGGCTGTCTTTATTTTTTTCCAGGCTTTTTTTTTTTTTTTTTTTTTTTAGAGAGAGAGAGAGAAACATCAGGAGAGAGGAGAGGGTAAATGTTTTTTTGGGACAAGAAATCAGAATTGCCCATTAAGATGGCAAAGACGCACTGCTGGCGTGTTGTTCTGCGCTTTTCCTTAAAACCGGCCTCACTGGCCATGGTGTCGGAGTGTTGGCTGCAATGCACTGCACAGGGCGCTTGTGGACGATTTTGTCACGTTGAAATTTTCCTTGAATTATTTCCCCAGTGCAGGCTCTGCTCATGCTCACTTGGCATCTTAACTGTTTTATGTGATGACTCTGGTTATACTTTTTCATTGCCGCCCCCACCCCACCTGCAAATCCCCAGCCACGCCCAGGGAGTCTGTTACCCCCCCCAGCCACAGCCACGGAGTCTATCCCACCCAGCCCGCCCACAGAGTCTGTTACCCTCCAGCCACGCCCACAGAGTCTGCCCCCCCAGCCACGCCCACAGAGTCTGCCCCCCCCGCCACGCCCACAGAGTCTGCCCCCCCCGCCACGCCCACAGAGTCTGTCCCCCCCAGCCACGCCCACAGAGTCTGTCCCCCCCCAGCCACGCCCACGGAGTCTATCCCCCCCCAGCCACGCCCACAGAGTCTGCCCCCCCCCGCCACGCCCACAGAGTCTGTCCCCCCCCCAGCCACGCCCATGGAGTCTATCCCCCCCCCAGCCACGCCCACAGAGTCTGCCCCCCCAGCCACGCCCACAGAGTCTGCCCCCCCCAGCCACGCCCACAGAGTCTGTCCCCCCCCCCCCCGGCCACGCCCATGGAGTCTATCCCCCCCAGCCACGCCCACAGAGTCTGCCCCCCCCAGCCACGCCCATGGAGTCTATCCCTCCCCAGCCACGCCCACAGAGTCTGCCCCCTAGCCACGCCTACAGAGTCTACGCCCTCTAGCCATACCCACAGAATCTGCCCCCCCAGCCACGCCCACAGAAACTGTCCCCCCCAGCCACGCCCACAGACTCTGTCCCCCCCCAGCCACGCCCACAGACTCTGTCCCCCCCCCCCCCCCCCCGCCAGCCACGCCCATGGCCCTGGGTGTTGCACTCACTGCATGATGCTCGCCCTCCCCAGGGCCGCTGGGCAAACGTGTTGGTTTGAACTTGAACCCCTCTCCTCTCTCCTGCGCTTGCTTGTGTGTGATACATGTTCGGAAGGGTTTGAAAAGTCAATGTTTGACTTGCATAACCTTGTTTGAACGGCCTTTTACGCTCCCCTCGCTGTGGGGCCGGAGGGGGCTGCGTGGCTGGCTCGGCGGCCAGAGAGACACCGAAGGGACTCAGCCAAGAGGCACCTTCCAGGCTGGGCACCCAGCCCCTCCCGCCAGGGCCCAGGCAGGGGCTGGCAGGGGGGGCGGAGGTTAACACGATGGGAGGGATGTTGCTGGTAGAGCCCTGCCTTGTCCCCTGAGAATCGCAGCGAAGGGCACCGCGACGCCCTGGGGACTCTGTCGCTTCGGATCCCGCACTCCCGCGGGGAAAGGGTGACAGCCATTTTATAAAAATAACATTTCTGACTATTAGAGGACTAGAGGCCCGGTGCACAAAAATTTGTGCACTCGGGGGGGAAGAAAGGGTCCCTCAGCCCGGCCTGTGCCCTCTCGCAGTCTGGGACCCCTCGGGAGATAATGACCTGCTGGCTTAGGCCTGCTCCTGAGTGGCAGAGGGCAAGCCCAATCCCTAGGTGCAGCCCCTGGTCGGGCTCAGAGCAGGGCTGATTGGGGAGTTGGGGCGCCGCCCCCTGTCATGCACAGAGCAGGGCGGATTGGGAGGTTGCGATGCCACCCTCAGTCACGCTCAGGGTAGGGCTGATTGGGGGGTTGGGGCACCGCCCCCTGTCACACTCAAGGCAAGTTCAATGGGGAGGTTGCGGCGCCACCCCCTGTGATGCACAGAGCAGGGCCAATCAGGGGGTTGGGGCGCTGCCCCCTGTCACTCACAGAGCAGGGCCCATCAGGGGGTTGGGGCACTGCCCCCCCCCCTCATCACGCACAGAGCAGGGCCCATTAGGGGGTTGGGGAGCTCCCCCCTGTCACGCACAGAGCAGGGCCCATCAGGGGGTTGGGGAGCTCCCCCCTGTCACGCACAGAGTAGGGCCGATAGGGGAGTTAGGGCACCGCCCCCTGTCACCCACAGAGCAGGGCCAATCAGGGGGTTGGGGCGCCCCCACTGTCACACTCAGGGCAGGGCCGATGGGGAGGTTATGGCTCTACCCCGTCACACACAGAGCAGGGCCCGTGGGGGGGGGGGGTTGGGGCACCACCCCCTGTCACACACAGAGCAGGGCCGATCAGGGGGTTGGGACGCCACACCCTGTCACACACAGAGCTGCAGGGCGATCAAGGGGTTTGGGCGCTGCCCCCTGTCACGCTGATCTGGTGCCAGGAGACCTCTCGGCTCCGCTGATCCCGGTGCTGGGAGGCATATTACCCTTTTACTATATAGGATAGAGGCCTGGGGGCTGGCTGGTTTGCCCTGAAGGGTGTCCTGGATCAGGGTGGGGGTCCCCACTGGGGTGCCTGGCCAGCCTGGATGAGGGGATGATGGCTGTTTGCAGCTGGTCACACACCCTTCAGGGTGGGGGTCCCCACTGGGGTGCCTGGCCAGTCTGGGTGAGGGGCTGAAGACTGCTTTCAGGCTAGGGGTTTTGACTGAAGCTCCCAACCGCTCCTTTTTTTCTTTTTTTTTTTTCCTTCTGGGCCAGCTTTAGCTCTGGCTCTAGCTCTGAGGCTTCCGCTGCTGGTTTGTTTGCCGTTCTATAATCGAAACAATGTATAACTTCAGCTCTGAGATCCCAGCCGGCTATATTTGTTAGAATGTTTCAAACTGCCAGCTCAGAGGCCTGCAAGTCAGGCGGGGAACGTTGGAGTCTGCAGTCACTGCAGCAAGCAAACCTCACGTTCGCTTCCAGCTGCCTGGCTGCCGGCCGCCATCTTGGCTGACAGTTAATTTGCATAAGGATACGCTGATTAGCCAATCGGAAGGGTAGCGGTCGTACGCCAATTACCATTTTTCTCTTTTATTAGTGTAGATGAGCGGTGCTCAAGGCGGAACACGTGCGAGATTCAGGAATGTCACAGGCGAAAAGACACTCTCACCCGCGGGGCAGCTGCGGGAGCCGCCTCTGATGTTCCTCTCCGCGAGTTTCCTGGCACATTGACAGCGTGATTCCCCCGCGTGGCTCCCGCTTCTTCCACTCCTCAGCTCCGTGACCCCCACGCCCTGCTGGCCTCCATCCCCTTTTCCCTCCTCCCTCCCCGGGCGGGCATGTCTTTGGGGTCTGACTTCCCGTTATTCCCATTATCTGGTGATAAACATCTTTCTCCACGCGGCCTTGCTGGCTTCTCTTATTATTTCCTGAGGATAAGTGACGAGAAATGGAATTCTTGACTCGAAAGGAATATACATTTAACACCGAAATAAGAGTCGATCGATTTACTAGATGTCACGCATGCAGAAGAGGAAACTTTGCATTGCAAGCCCCAGCATCGGTGTGAATAGCTGGGCGGCTCTCCTGGAAAATCCCACGGTGGTAGGGCCACGGGCTGTGGGGCCACACTGCCCCGGGGGGCTAGTCCCTGTCCCCCCACTTAACAGTTGAGCACGTATCTCGGTTGCAGGCTCCATCCCCGGCCCTGGTCGTGGTTCATGCAGGAGGCAACCAATCAATCAATGTGTCTCATATTGATGTTTCTCTCTGTGTGTCTCTCCGCCTCCCTTCCACTCTCTCTAAAAATCAACGGAAAGCCCTGCCAGTGTGGCTCAGAGGTTGAGCGTCAACCTAGGAACCAGGAGGTCAGGGTTCGATTCCCGGTCAGGGCACAGGCCCAGGTTGGGGGCTCGATCCCCAGTTGGGGGCGTGCCCGAGGCAGCCGATCCATGATTCTCTCTCATCATTGATGTTTCTCTCTCTCTCCCTTCTTCTCTGAAATCATTCATTTAAAAAAAAAAAATCAATGGGAAAATAGCCTCGGGTGAGGTTTAACAAAAAACAAAATTAATTCCTAGGTCACGGCAGGCAGCGTGGCCTGGCGGGGGGACATGGTTTCAAGCTGGAGAGCGTGGCCCGTTCTCGGCCTGTTCTGTGGCTCGTGGGAGACGGCATTTGGAGGGAAGGTCAAAGGCAGCCATCGGAGGCCCTTATCGTGGCGAGGGGGGTCATCTCCAACGGGCCCTCCACCTCAGCCAGGGCTGGGGGCGCCCCGCACCTTGCCCCTGCTCACCTGCCCGGGAGCTCCTTGCAGGGGCGGCTTCCTGAGAACCTCCAGCCACCAGAAGGGGGCGGACTGTCACTTCCGAAACCGGGACACCAGGGGTCCTAGCGGAGTTGGGTGGGAGGGGCCGGAGGGGCCAGCCTGCCACCATGGCCAGACCCCCTCAGGGCAACCTGTGTCCCTGTAGGCTGGGTCTGCTCCCCCAGAATTTCAGGAATGGTCCTGCTCAGAAGACCCCACCCACCCCAACCCATGTCTCAGATCAGGTTTCCTAGTGGGGCAGCCCGACAGGCCTGGGGGTGGGCAGTCTGGCTGAGAGTGGGGGCTGGGGGCTTGTTTCTTCTCCTTTTTCTCCTTCTTCTTCTTCTTCTTCTTCTTCTTCTTCTTCTTCTTCTTCTTCTTCTTCTCCTCCTTCTCCTCCTCCTCCTCCTCCTCCTCCTCCTCCTCCTCCTCCTCCTCCTTTTACTGATTTCAGAGGGAAAGAGAGAAGCATCAATGGTGAGAATCATGGATCGGCTGCCTCCTATGCACCCCACACTGGGGACCGAGCCCACAACCCAGGCGTGTGCCCTGACTGGGACTCAAACTGTGTCCTCCTGGTTCATAGGTCGTCGCTCACCCACTGAGCCACACCTGCCGAGCTGGGGGCTGGTCTCGAGGCTAAAGAACAGGCACCCCGTCTTTTCCTGGATTGTGTGTTTACTTGGAGTGCTGGAGGGGCTGGTGGGGATTTGGGGTGGGTTTACATCCCCCCAAGTCACCCCCAGGCCTGGTGACGGCTAAGAGAAGCGCCTAGACCTCAGAAACCTCCAGAGCCACCGCTGCCCTGTGTGGCGGGCACAGTGACAAAGGCCTACGCGCCCGTGCCTCGTGGCTCTGGGCGGCCGCAGGGTGCCAAGGGCGGTGGTGTCCTAGGGTTCCTGGGCGCCGGCCTTCCAGCAGCCGCAAGCCTCCCAGACCTCGGCCCCTGCCCAAGCCCAGGCCCCTGCGGCCGCCCTGAGCCGGCAGCTCTCAGACGCTCAAACAAAGAGAATTTTAAAGTGACACAAGCTGGACACGCAGCGACGAGAGGGGGTCGCGGCGGGCTGCAGCTGGGCCTTTGAAGGGAACTGGGCTTCCTGCGGCGAAGATGGGGTTTCACAACGGAATTAAGAAGCCCCCCCGAACCCAGGCCCATCCGCAGGGCCAGGCCCCACTGTGTCACCGGGCTGTGGGGGAGGGGCAGGCGCTGATTTTTTTTTTTTCTTTTTTGGTTAATCCTCACCCGAGGATATTTTTCCATTGATTTTTAGGGAGAGTGGAAGAGAGAGGGAAAGACAGAGAAACATCGATTGGTTGCCTCCTGTATGAACCCTGACCAGGCTGGAGAGGAGCCTGTAACCGAGGTACATGCCCTTGACCAGAATCGAACCCGGGACGACGCTCTATCCACTGAGCCACACCAGGCAGGGCAGGCGCTGATGTTTTCACGGCAGGGCCCACGTCCAGTCAGTCTCTTGGTCCCCGGACTTGCCTTTGGACCATCGTGCATTGTTCTCTGCCTGGACCCTCCGCTGCTGTGTGCAGCCAATTCCTCTGCACCCTTCCAGGCTCAGCTCCAATGTGACTTCTGCCAGGAAGCCCTCCCTGACCACCAGGACCCTCCAGGCCTGGCTCCTTTGGTCATCCAGACCCAATGGTACCTCTTTGCTGGCACCTGGTTTGCCTTCCCTGTTTAAAGTGCCCACAATGTGAGGGCAGGCATTTCCTCTGCTCCGTTCTGTTCTCTGCTGTGTCCGCAGCACCCGGGGGGGGGGGCGGTGCCCGTTCCATCACAGACCTCACCGCATGCTGAAGGACCGGTGAGTCCCCACAAGGGTGCCTTGCCCTTGTCGCTCCGTGTGAGCTCCCGCCCATCGCTGCCAGCGGGCGGGTGGACAGGGTGACGTCGGGGCCCAGTGGCAGCGCCCAGGGCGGATGTGGCTCCCAGCAGCTGCTCAGCACACGTTGGATTTCTCTGTTTTAGGTCTTTTCTGCCTTTCAGCCCGCAGGGCCGCCTCCCGCTGAGGGGTGTGTTACCGGGAGCCTCAGCAGGCCTCCGGGCGCCCCTCGGCATTTCCAATGGTCCCCTGGGCGTCCCGGGCCCAAGCTCCCACCAGGGTTGCAGCCTCCCTGGCACCCGTGTCTGGGCCCGCTCCCGCCCCCGGCGATGGTACCGCGCTGGAGTCTGTGGCTGATGGAGAGATCGCCGAGCAGCCGGCTCATGTTGCGTGTCATCCCAAAAGCAAATCCATTTTAGCCGTCAGATAAAATAGGGCAGGCGTCTTCAGACCGTGTTTGACAAGCAGTGCACTGCGACCGGGTTGGCGGCGGGCGGAGAACTCGCCGCTGAGCCCCTCAGTGAGGCCTGACACGGACCCTCTCGGGGCCTCCTGGCTCAGCATCTCCAGCTCCGAGGCCGCGCCCCCCTGTCCAGACTGGAGGGCGCCTGCAGGGCAGGCTGCAGGCCTCGGGGAAGAAGGGGCCAGAGAGGGCCTCTCGGGGATTGAGAGCAGGAGCCTGGGGCTGGTCTGGTCTGGAGAGAATGCCCCCTCCAGGGGACGAGGCCCCCTCTGATCCTGGGCCCCAGCCTGCTTCCCTCTGAAATGGGAAGCACCTTACCGACCCACAGGGAGGGCTAGGCGAGGTCGGAGGAGGGGTGGGCAAACGCTTTGAAACGGAATCCATTTATTTTAAACAGGCAGGACCCTCCCTTGACAAAAATGGTCAAACAAAGCAAAAGGCCGCCCTCCGACAGAAGGTAAGTGTCCTTCCCGTCCCTGGACCCCTCTCCTCTCCAGAGCCGGCCCGGCCATGGGGCGCTGTGCCTGGCCTGGAGCCCGTGGGATGGACAGAGAGGCTCGGGCTCTGTCTGCACAGGACCTGCCCTCGAAGCAGCCCCACCGCCCTGGGTGTGGTGGGGGGAGGCCCAGGCCCCGGAAGCCGAGCCAGTGTCTTTTGGTGACACTGATACCCATGTTTCTGCCCTAGACTACTGGGGAGGGGGTTACCACACAGGAAGGGGTCCCCCAGCAGGGTCTCTCCATGCTTTCAAACCCAGACTGTCCAGAGCCATTGGGTCCATCTCAGGTGGGCACACGCCTAACCCACACCAGGCTGACCAACAGCAAGTCAAGGTCCCAGGGTATTGCCACCAAAGGCGGGGCTTCCCTGGGCCTCCTGTGAAGAGAAAACCCAGGAGGATCCCCACACTGCCTCTAGGCTCCATCCCATCCCATGCCAAGGGCAAACCTAATGGACTGCACCTCCCCTTCCTTCCCCAGTGGGGAATGGTGGACGTGCTACTGAGCTTCCTGTCTTGGAAGAGGGTACATAGCTAGGCTTAGGTCATCTGCACATAATAGAAAAACCTCCAGATCCTACTGGCTTCAAGAGGATTATTTCGCCAAAACCGGTTTGGCTCAGTGGATTGAGCGTCGGCCTGGGGACTGAGGGGTCCCAGGTTCGATTCTGGTCAAGGGCATGTACCTGGGTTGCGGGCAATCCCCCGTAGGAGGTGTGCAGGAGGCAGCTGATCAATGTTTCTCTCTCATCGATGTTTCTAACTCTCTATCTCTCTCCTTCCTCTCTGTAAAAAATCAATAAAGTATATTTTTTTAAAAAAGAGGATTATTTCTTGTAAAACAAGTGCAGCTGTAGACAGCCCGGGTGACGGGACGGCTGCATCACCCTCACTGGTCAGGCTCCTTCTCGTGTTCTGCCCACCAACCTCAGCGTGGGCTTCCACCCTCAAGGGCACCGCGTGGTGCACGATGGCTGCCAGGGCGCCGGCCATCACGACCAGGATCCCAGGAAGGCGAAAATGCGGAAGAGCAAACAGGAGGCTCCTCTCAGCCCCGCCCCCTCCCTTAAAACACTCTTCCCGGAAGTCCCCCTCAAGAGTGGCTCACTTCTCATTGGTCAGAACGCAGACTCTGGCTGCAAGAGAAGCTAAGAAGTGCGACTTGTATGCCAGGGAACAGTACGGCCAACTACAAACCAAGGTTTGATCATTTGTAAGAGGAGAGGGAGAGGGAATGTTAGGGAAAGTGAAGAGCAGCTTCCGCCACAAGGGCTGCAACCTACATCTCAGGTCCACACACATGTGCTGGGCACCTCGTGTATGCCAGGCCCAGGCTGGGCTGTGGTCACCAGGAGAGAAAGAAGAGAAATGATCCTTTCGCTCAAGAAGCCAACAGTCTCCAGCGGCTGGTGGACCCGCAGCTGAAATGCCTTCCGTAGTTAAGGGTTGTTTCAGCAACTGCGTGTTTAAAAAGAAAGGCCTGTCCAACCGTCCTGGCTCAGCGGTTGAGCATCCACCTAGGAACCAGGAGGTCACGGCTCAATTCCCCATCAGGGCACAGGCCCGGGTTGCGGGCTCCATCCCCAGTGTGGGGCGTGCAGGAGGCAGCAGATCCATGACTCTCTCTCATCATTGATGTTTCTCTCTCTCTCCCTCTCCCTTCCTCTCTGACATCAAACCAGGCCCACCCGCCTTCCAGAAACCCCTGCTCCTCTCTGAGGAAGAGGCTGAGGTCAGCTGAGGGGTTTCTGGAAGGCGGGTGGGCCTGGTTTGATGTCCTTGTGCAGCTTCTCCCTTCTCCCATGGACATGGGAGGCGGCTCTGGCCCATGACACATGGCGGCAGGGAGGGCTGACAGAGGCGGGCACTGCTCTCTCCCCTGGAGGACCCCCTGTCACCTGGAGGAGGCCCTGCCCAAGCCCCCGGCCCCCGCTGGGCTCACCTGGGGCAGAGGCTCCTCAGTGCTCCCAGCCTTCTTCGAGGGCTGCCCCTGGAACCTTCCCAGGAGCCCAGGGCTGGCGGATCTTACTGGAACCTCCTTCCCTCTCGCCTCAGCGCCGTGGGAGCTGCCTGCGTTCTGGGTGGCCTCCCGCCCGCCCAGCCCAAGGGCGTCTTGCAGCTATAAACGGACTAAATTGAAAATGTTACTGAGGGCTGGAGATAAAAGAGAGCTGGGTGTCTCCATGAATAAAACATGATTGGGAGGCCAGTTCTTGGAAAAATAGAGAGAATAAATTGTGGCGGATCAATTTTATCTAATTTCTTGGCCGAGCTTCTGACATGCAAATGAATGCATGCTCATAATTTATGAGTGAGCTGCGGAGATTACGGGAGGGGAGGCTGCAGAAAGGAGGGGCGTGGCTAGGGATTTAGCAAAAGTCCACTAGCCTTCCCTCCTGGAAACCTAAAGACGTAGAAACCCTCCCAGGGCCCGGCCGAGGACCTGGGTCAGTGGTTGAGCATCGACCTATAAACCAGAAGGTCACAGTTTGATTCCCTGTCAGGACTCATGCCCAGGTGTGGGCTCAATGGCCAGCAGGAGGCAGCCGATCAATGATTCTCTCTCATCATTGATGTTTCCATCTCTCTCCCTCTCCCTTCCTCTCTGAAATCGATAAAAAAATATATTAAAGAAGAAAGAAAAAGAGTGAAAGAAAGAAAGAAAGAAAGAAAGAAAGAAAGAGAAACCCTCCCAGGGACGGCCAAAGCCAGTTCGCCAGACCGAGTCCTGGGGTCACGGCCTGCCACTGCGGCCAGTTCCTCTGGCCACTCGCTCATCCCAACCACACCAGTGGCCAGCTGGCCAGGCCTGGCCACAAGGCCATGGTGAGCCCCACCCCCTCCCCCCGCCTTTGCTCAGCTGGTTCCCATCTCCCAACACCCCATCTCACCAGCCAGGCTTCCCTCTGGCCTGGGTTTCCAGCCCGAGTCTCCTTGGCCGGCCCCGGGACCCACCTCGCCTGCTGTGCTCAGAGCCACGTGTCCGCCCCCTGGCTCAGCACAGACCCGCTGGCCGCTGCTGCCTGCAGACGTGTTGTCTTTGGCCCGAGCAATGACTGTGCCGTGTTTGAGGTGGGTGCCAACATTAAGGAATTGGGAGGTGTGCCCTGCACTCGGGCGTCCAGCTTCCACGGAGTGATCAGAATATCTGGCTGTGCGGGCTTGTGTTCTCGCTGGCTGGAATCAAGAAGTAACCCTGGCCCTTCAAGACCGGCTGCACACCCCAGTTTGCCGCAGACCCCCCTGCTCCGTATTGCCTCTCTCACATGCCATTTATTATTGGGTTTGCTCTGTTGCTTTGCTTACAGTCATGTGCCCCGTGATGACCATTCGAGGCCGGGGATCGAACCCGCAACCCAGGTACATGCCCTTAACTGGTAATCCAACCTGCGACCTTTCAGTGTGTGAGCTGATGCTCTAACCGCTGTGACACCGGGCTGTACCATCTCTTTTTTTTTTAATTTTTTTTATTTTATTGATTTTACAGCGAAGAAGGGAGAGGGGTAGAGAGAGACATCGATGAGAGAGAAGCATCGATCAGCTGCCTCCTGCACACCCCCTACTGGGGATTTGCCTGCAACCAAGGTACATGTCCTTGACCGGAATCGAACCTGGGACCCTTCAGTCCCCAGACCGACGCTCTATCCAGTGAGCCAAACCGGCTAGGGCTGTACCATCTCTTTTGACACTCCTTTCTATCCCTGCTCGCTCTGAGGCTGCCAAAATGCCTGCTGGGTAGAGCAAAATATCAATTGGCTGCCTCTTGCACGCCCCCTACCGGGAATCGAACTTTTCAGTGCACTGGATGATGCCCAACCAACCGAGCACCAGGGGCCAGGGCTGGACCTGGTCTTTATTGACCCCTGCCGGGGGGTCCCTGTGACTCCATGTGCAGGCCCAGTGGGAGGCCTTTCAGAGCCTAAGCTTGTGGGCTCTCGTGGGTGGGAGGCCCAGCTGCAGGGCTTCCCTGGACAGGCTGGGTCAGAATCCCCCTGAGCCTCAGTTTTCTGATCTGAGAAATGGGCACACTGCTCTGTGCACCGCAGGGCTGAGCTGAGGATGCCCGTGGGAAGGGCTGAGCACTGGCTAAACGCTGGCTGCCTGGTCCCTCCGCAGAGCTGGCTGGAGCCCCGAAGCTCATCTCTGGGGAAGGCTTCAGACGCTGCTAAAGGGACCTGTCCCTTGAAAGCGGAAATGGGATTTTTCTTCCCAAATCCATTCCTTGGGGGAAGTCTTCAAAGAGAATCCTTGTAATTTCCCGTCATAAAATTTTATGCGCAATTACCAACCATGAACTGTGGGCATTAATTGGGCAGACTGCGAGATTGTCTGTTTTTAAAACATGGACTATTTTAAAACCTCCCAGACCACAAGACACTGGCCTGAGGACATGAACTTCCAGAAGGTGGCCGGGCGGCAGCCACCCCCCCCCCCTGCAGTTCCCCTCGCTGTATCTGCAGTTCCCCAGGGAAAGGAGGGGCCTGTGGAAAGCGAGATGGGGTCCAGAGAGTCGATTCATGGAGCTGTACCTCGAAGATGGGGTCACTGGGCTGTTTGTAAGCCTTCGCAGTTAAAAACGTGAGCTAATACACGTGACATAAACAGCATGGGTAAGGGGCCTTGGGACCAGGTCTCTGCCTGCAGCTGGGGTTGGGGCGTCCTCCCTGGTCCCTCGCTCTCATCAGCGAGGCTCTCTGCTCCCCCAGGATGCTCCCTCCAGCAGCAGCTCCTCCTCCCTGACCCCACCTCACCAGGCTCCTGCAAGGAGCCCCCTCCCTTCTCCTCGGTCCTCCCTTCTTGGCATTTCTTTTTCTTTTAATATATTTTTTGTTGATTTCAGAGAAAGAAAAGGAGAGGGAGAGAGAGAGAGAAACATCAATGATGAGAGAGAATCATGGATCGGCCGCCTCCTGCACGCCCCACACTGGGGATGGAACCCGCCACCCGGGCCTGTGCCCTGACCGGGAATCAAACCGTGACCTCCTGGTTGATAGGTCGACGCTCACCCACTGAGCCAAACCGGCCGGGCTCCCTTCTTAGCATTTCTCACACAGTGGCCTGGTGGCCTGCTGGTGGCCCCCTTGGCGGGAGGTGCCTGCTGGTGGACAGGCTCCCAGCTTTGGTCCCGGGACACGGGCTGCGAGTGATGGTTGTTGAATGAATGAGCACCCACCATGTGGGGAGGAGAGAGGGCTGACACTCCTTGTGCTGGGCTCTGCACGTTCCACTCTAACGGGTCTGCAGGTCCAGGGGGGAGGGGGGAGCCTCGTCACCAGCCGCCTGGATGCTGATGTGTCACCAGCAAGGCCTGTAGCAGCCACACCTGGGCTCCGTGTTCCCTCGGCATCTCAGGCCCTCCTACCCGGGTGGGACCTGGCTTCCAGCACCTCAGAGACGTGGGCCTGAGGCTCAGCGAGCTCCAGCGCCTTCCAGAGGCCACAGGGCGTGGAGCAGAGCTGGGCCTGGTACCCGCGTCTGACCGGGAGCAGGAGAGATGGCGCCGCTGACTCCGGGCAGCTGAGCTGAGGTGGAGCTGGAAACAGGGCCGGAACCCGGAGGTCGGAGGTCTCTCGGGCCCGGAGTCTGATTCTCCATCAGCTCCTGGCTCCTGGGGCCCCGCTCGGAAAGAGTGAGGCCAGCCAGGCCTCAGGCCTCCTGGGACCCCGTCCCCTGGCTCCCCGCGTGGCAGGGGCCCAGGAGGCGCAGGGCCCCCGGGGGAGAGGGCTCGGCAAACTTTTCCAGGCGACTTCTCATGGGCTGAGGACACGCCTGCTGCTACTCTGGGCTCCGTCCCCCCGGGGTGCAGAGCCCTGGGGAGGGGGCCGTGGGTGATTGGGGCCTGGCCACTCCCAAGTGCCCCGGGTGCCCCTCGGGGTCCCTTCCCAGGAGACCCCAGGGCCTCTCTTTCCAGTCCTTTCCCGCAGGGACCTGTCCCCTCCCAGGACGGGGCCCCGGTTGCTGGGCAGAGGCCACCAAAGGCCCTGGGGACCACGAGGAGCCAGGAGAAGGCCCGGAGGGCCGGTGCTCCCAGGGCCCGTTGCCAGGCCCCCCAACGCCGAGACTGGAGCTGAACTCCCTGAGCTCCTGGAGAGCAGGGCCTGGGCGGAGAGGCCTGGGTGCAGAATGAAATATCCACGTCGTTAAAGGTGGCGGCGGCGGCCGGGAGCAGGGGACAGGCACCTCCTACACCATCTGGTTACTGGGTTTCCCAGCAGAGGGAGCCCGCTCCTGGGGGCCACTGGTGGGAGGTGGCTGCTCCTTCCTCGGTCAGCACGGAGGAGCTGGCCGCCCACCTGGAGCTCAGCCACACGGTCATTCTTCAGCCCGGGGTCCGAGCACCAGGGCTGCTGGGCGCTGGACAGGCTGCTGGGGGGGACTGTCCCTGACCTGCAGGAGCCGGGAGCAGGTGGATAACGGACCAGTGAAGTGTCTTCCCCAAGTGATGGGGGCAGTGGTGGCAGTGATCCAGAATGAGGGACAGAAAGTGATGGTGGGGTGGGGGTGTGCATGGAAGAGGGCAGTCAGGGAGGCCTCCCTGGGGAGGGACACTTCCCTGAGGCCTGACGGATGCACTGAGGCCCCCGCAGGGCAGAGGCTCCAAGGCGGGAAGTGAGCAGGAGGTCCAGTCTTAGGAAGGTGGCTGCCAGGCCCATGCGTGGTGTCAGGGGGGTCTGGAAGGTGAGGTCAGCGGGCACAACCTCAGGCTGGGCCAGGCTGGCTGTGGGTGCAGGCTGACTCTTCTTCTGATTGTCACAGAAACCACTGGAACGTTCTAGCAGAGGGCTGATGTGATCAGCTCTGCACATGAGGAACCTTGTCCGAGGGAACCTTGTCCTAGGGGAACCTTATTCAAGGGGAACCTTGCTCAAGGGTAACTTTGTCTAAAGGGAACCTTGTCCAAGGGGAACCTTGTCCGAAGGGAACCTTGTTCAAGGGGAACCTTATTTGAGGGGAACCTTGTCCCGGGGGAACCTTGTTCCAGGGGAATCTTGTCCCAGGGGAACCTTTTCCCCGGGGGACATTGTCTGGGGGAACCTTGTTCCAGGGTACCCTTGTCTGAAGAGAACCTTGTCCCAGCGTAACCTTATTCGAGGGGAACCTTATCTGAGGGGAACCTTGTCCAAGGGGAATCTTGTCCCAGGGGAACCTTGTGTGTGGGGGGGTGGTACTTCCTCGGACCCCCTCCCAAGTAAACAACTTGCGGGGACCCCTGGGTCCAGCTCTGCGCCTGGGGAACACTAGCTGAGACGCCGGAAACCATTCAATTCCAGCGGATCCTCCTGCCAGGGAACCCGTTTCCTGTGGACTGCTGGCCATGCAGCACCTGGGGTGCAGCTGGGGGGCCCCTGTCTCCATGTGGGGTGCCCGTCTGGAAGGCGCTCTCAGGGAAATGGAAACGTTGTAATTAGCGTGCGCAGCCCTCACTTCTGATCGCATTAAATTGGTTCCGCTTGCACAGGGCAGAGCGCATGGAAAAGGCAAATTAACATGTTACGTGTTAATAGGCTTGGATTAAACTGGGCTCGGAGAACCCAGGGAGGCGGCGCGGGTCCCCCTGGATGCTGTTTGGGGGTTCGAGAGGCCGTCTCCTCCCCTTGAAGCCGCGGCCGCGGAAATGACTGGAAGAGCCGGGAATCTGCAGGAACCGCCCCGTCTGGGCGCGTGGGGCCACAGGAGAGGAGAAAGGAAGCGGAAACCAGGCTGTGGCTCAGGGTTGAGCGCTGACCTATGACCCAGGAGGTCAGGGTTCAATTCCAGGTCAGGGCACAGGCCCGGGTGGCGGGTTGTGGGCTCCATCCCCAGTGGGGGGCGTGCAGGAGGCAGCCGATCCATGACTCTCTCTCATCGTTGATGTTTCTCTCTCTCTCCCTCTCCCTTCCTCTCTGAAATCAATACAAATATATTTTTAAAAATTATATATAAAAAGAACGCTCTTGAAAGGAACAGTAGAGGAAGCCCGGAGCCGGGGACCTGTGTCCCCCGAGGACGCCTTGGTGACGGGGGCCCAGCTCGGGGGACTCGCGGGAACAGCGGAGCGCAGGGGGCTGTGCCGGACCCTCCACGGACCCGAGATGGAGACCCAGCCCAGGGATGCGGCAGGAGCCGGAACCTGCTCTCTCCCAGCCAGGTGGCCCCGGTAACTGACCCCATGGAGCCGGGACTGCTGCACAGAGGGGACAAACCTGCCTTCTTCCAATCCTACACCGTCCCCTGGGGGCTTTAGGCATGGCGCCCACAGCCCCCACCCCGCGCAGGGGAGGCCCCGGGGTTGGTGCTTGAAGAGTGGGTGCCAGGGGACCCTGCCGGCAGCCGGGGTGGGCGACCCTTCGTGGTGGCGCCGGCCAGCGCTCTGAGCATTTGCCACGGGCCAGGCCGCCCTGTGCATCTTTTAAAATATCTAGAAGGATTCATGGGGAAAATGGCGGCAGGGTAGGAGGATGCTGCACGGACGTGCTCCCAGGAACAAGCTGGAATTACCACTGAAACACGGAAAGGCTTCCCGAATAATCAACGGAAAACTCACAGGAGAGAACCCTGACGTCCAAGGACCGGAGGTGCAGAGCATAGACTGGGAGCTCATGAACTTCACAAAAGGAAGACAAACAACCCAATCAAAACATGGGCAACGGACCTACATAGATGCTTCTCGAAAGAAGACAGGAGGCCAAGAGACGTATGAAAACGCTCAAAGTCACTCATCATCCGAGAGATGCAAATCAATACGACAATGAGGTACCACCTCACACCTGTCAGAATGGCTATCATCAACAAATCAACAAATGACAAGTGCTGGCGAGGATGCGGAGAAAAAGGAACCCTCGTGCACTGCTGGTGGGAATGCAGACTGGTGCAAGCCACTGTGGAGAACAGTATGGAGTTTCCTCAAAAAACTAAAAATGGAACTCCCATTTGACCCCGTGATCCCACTTCTAGGACTATATCCCAAGAAACCAGAAACACCAATCAGAAAGGATATATGCACCCCTATGTTCATAGCAGCACAATTTACAATAGCTAAGATTTAGAAACAGCCTAAGTGCCCATCGACAGATGAATGGATTAGAAAACTGTGGTACATCTACACAATGGAATACTATGCTGCTGTAAAAAAGAAGGAGTTCTTACCATTTGCAATAGCATGGATGGAGCTGGAGAGCATTATGCTAAGCGAAATAAGCCAGTCAGAGAAAGATAAATATCATATGACCTCACTCATTTGTGGAATATAATGAACAACATAAACTGATGAACAAAAATAGAGCCAGAGGGAAAAAATACTCTAGAATATAATAGAAGTAATCCTGTTATTTGCAAATTTTTAATATTTCCTATATATTTTATGATATCATACTATTTTAGTACAGTTTTGGTAATATTATTATACTTTAAATCCTTTTATTCTTGAGATACTAATATTATTGCATGTAATATATGTAAGATCATTTTTCTTTAATAATTGGTGTTTATTGAATGTAACATCATATTTAGAGTCATTTTTCTTGAGATATTAATGTTTATTGCATCTAACATTATTTAAGATCATTTTTCTTGAAATATTAAGGTTTATTGCATGTAACATAAAAATATATATAATTTGATGTTTTGACATATATATGTATACACACATATATCAACACAAATCAACTCAATCAAAAACCAAAAGTTTCCTGTGCCCCCTCATAATCCCTCCCTCCTGCCTTCCCTGGCTCCTTCTGTCTGCAAGTGACCCCTGATCTGCTTCCTGTCACTACAAATTACTTTGCCTTTTCTAGAATGTTCTAGCAACAAGATCACACAGTATATACCTTTTGGGCCTGGTTTCATTCACTCATGATAATTTGTGGTTCATCCACCTCGCTGTGGGTCTCCACAGTCCATTCCTTTTCCTTGTTGAACAGTATTCCATTGCTTAGAGGTAAGCCAACGTCTCCTATTTTATTAAAAAAAATTTTTTTTAAATCCTCACCTGAGGATATGTTTTTACTGAGTTCTTTCAGGGAGAGAGGAGGGGAGAGAGAGAAACGTCCATGTAAGAGAGAAACGATAATTGGTTGCCTCCCATATGGGACCTGGGACTGAACCAGCAACCTGGGTGCGTGCCCTGACCGGGAATTGAACCTGCAACAGGACGACGCTCCAACCACCGGAGGCAGCCGGCCAGGGTCCGTTGTCCCTCATTTTAGGAACAAGAAGACTCGGGTTCCGAAAAGCGAACTGACGTGCCCCCGGTCTCTTGGCTGGGAGGTGGTGAACTTCAGCCCAGGCGGCTGCATCCAGGGCCAGCTTGCCTAAATGCCATGTGTGCCTCTCTCTCTCCGGACCGTGCTGCCCTCCTCTGAGGCAGGCGGAATAACGCCCCCTCCCCCCCGCAGTCCCTGGTGTCTGTGAAGATGGCAAGGGGTGATGAAGGTTGCAGAGGGAACAGGTTGCTAGCAGCTGACTTCACGATAAAGTGATTATTCTTGCTTGTTAGCCTGGTGGGGCCAATGGAATCACAACAGCCCTTTGAAGCCGAAGAGGGAAGTAGAGGAAGAGGCTGGAACCAGATATTTGAAGAAGCTGTGCTGCTGGATTTGAGGATTTGGGGGAGGAGCTATGAGCCAGAGAATGCCGGCGGCCTTGACAAGCCGGAAGAGACCGGGAAGGAGCCTTAGGAAGGAACCCCGTCCTGCCACCCCTTCTACCCCCCGGGACGCCGTGTGGGACCGCGGACCCCCAGCTCCGTCAGGTAATCCACCTGTGTTGCTTTCAGGCACAGATGCTGTGATAGTTTGTTACAGCAGCCACGGGAAGCTAAGACAGTGACCTTGACCAAGACCTGGGAAGGCAGCCAGGGGCTGTAGAGTGTCCATGGCGGCGGGTGCACGGTGAGCCTATCAGAGGATGCGGAACCCTGGGCAGAGTGTGTGCACCCTCGGGCCCCTGCCCCACGTTCAGGCCCAAACTCTGGCTGAACTATTTCCAAGGTGGCAGCGGGGCAGCTGGGAGGTGGGAGGTTGTGGGCTCAGAGCCGGCTGGGCAGAACCAACCAGTCCCTGGTTCTTTGCGGGCCGCGGATAACTGCAAGGGGCGGGCCTTCTGTACCCCCTGAGCCAGACAGGCCCAGCTGCAGGGGATGCTGGGAGGGTGGGCATGCCGGCCCAGGGCAGCCATGAAGTCAATGCTCAGAAAACGGAGAAGTTGCCCAGCTGGTGTGGCTCAGTGGTTGAGCATCGACCTATGAAACAGGAGGTCACAGTTTGATTCCCCGTCAGGGCACAAGCCCGGGTTGTGGGCTCGATCCCCAGTGTGGGGTCTGCATGACTCTCTCGCATCATTGATGTTTCTCCCTCTCCCTTCCTCTCTGAAATCAATACAAATATATTTTAAAAATAGAGAAAGTTAATGCCCTCAGAGAAGGAAGGACTCGCGGGAGCTGTGGGGCCTGGAGAGCATGTTAGGGCCAGCATTCCAGGCAGACACAGTAGCACACAGGGGGTGGGGGGGGTGGGGAAGGGGGGAGGCGGGAGGCCAGGTCAGCAAGGAGCTGGGCTCCCTCGGGGGCCACCTGTGGTGGCTCAGGTGAGAGCGGTTTGGCCAGCACCGGTGGGGGCAGCGAGCTGGAGTGGAGGGGGCATCTTTGGGAGAAGAGGGGGCAGCGGACAGCCAGTGGGCAGCCCCGCAGCCCAGGATGAGCCCAGACCCCTGGGGCTGCGGTCAGCACCCCTTCCAGGCCCCGCTCCTGGGCCCCCAGCCTGTGCCCAGGGAGACAAGACCAGATTTCCTGCTCAGCTTCCCCCTGCCCCCCTACTCCCCACCCCCACGCAGCCCCCATGGCCCGCCCCTCACGCCCCCAGCTCTGGCCCCCCACACCCTCTGATTAGCCCTCCCTCCCACCAGGAGGTCCTCCCCCAGCCCTGCCAGCTGGGCGGCCCCTCAGCAGGGGACCTGGGGCCTGGATCTCCTCCCCTGCCCCCCCCCACCTCTCCCCATCCCAGGCCCTGCCTGCCCTCCAGCCACACCAGGCCCCCCCTCTGGTCCTCCTCTCTCACCTCCTCCCCTTCCTCCCCACCCCTGCTGCGCAGGCTTCCTCCCCCCACCTCCCCCCACCCCACCCCCACCCCCCGCGGCTCTGGAATTCCTGGTGGGACCCAGTCCTGGCCGGCCCTGCACCCTGGTTGTAAAGCCGGGGTGTGTGTGGATGGACCCGCCTTGTGGGCCGTCCTGGCCTTGTCTTCCGTGCCGGGGGTGTTTTAACGCGCGCGCCTGTGTGAGTCTGCATCCCGCCGTGTTGATACACCGAGGTATAATTTTTTGTGCACACACTCAGCGCCGCCTGGGGAACCTTTCCTGGAACCGGGGCTGGCAGTTTACATATAAGAGGGCTTTGTTTAATGCCAGCAGCGTCCCGCCCGCCCGGGACTCAGAGCCCCGGACTCAGAGCGCTCACCTGTCTCCCTCCCCCTGCAAGACCTGGAGGCCCGGCTTTGTGGTTGGGATGGGGGCGGGGGGGCGCGGCCAGACGGGGGTTTCCTCGCTCTGAGGAAGAGGCCCTTTGTGCCACCCCCCCTTTTGCTCCGTGTCCTCCCCCTACAGTCTTTCTGGGGCCCCACAAGCCCCCCAGACCGCCTCTCTCCTGGCTGTTTAACTCCGAATCCGACCCCCTCGAATATCCGGGAGTCGAAAACGAGGCCAGCATCCCTCGTGCTGCGCAGGCTGGGAGGAGGGTGGGTGGAGGGGGCGGTGGGCAAGGCTGGGGCACTGAGAGCAGGGAGAAGGGGGGGACACCCCTCCGAGTGCCGACGGCAAGGCCTGGCTCCCAGTGTTGTTGGGCGTACAATTCCTGTACCGTGCATTTAGCGGCCGGCCCTGTCTAGCACGTCGTAGCGGGCATAGCAGCGCTGAGCGAGGACGCACGCCTGCTGAGCAGTTTGTTGGGTTTTGCAGGAGGAGGCTGAGAGCAGCGGGGACGGGACGGGCAGACCCTTTGGGTTCTGGATGCCCACGCTGAGCCCACGCTGTATGGCTCGCCCGTCTGTGCGTCTCTTCCCGCCTCTGGGGAGCGGAGCCCATCGTGGTGGCTCCACTGTGGGAGGAAATGAGCTGGTTCACAGGGGCCCTCGGACAGTCCTGGCACATGTATGTGCTCTGTATGTTTATCATCCAGAACAGCGGCCGGGGCGGCTCAGCGTTGAGCATTGACCTATGAACCAGGAGGTCACGGTTCGATTCCCGGTCAGGGCACAGGTCTGGGTTGCAGGCTCCATCCCCAGTGGGGGGCGTGCAGGAGGCAGCCGATCCATGATTCTCTCTCATCACTGATGTTTCTCTCTCTCTCCCCCTCTTCCTTCCTCTCTGAAATCAATACAAATATTTTTTTTTAAAGGGGATTCATTCAAGCCCTCACTGGTGTGCTCAATGGTTAGAGTGTTGGCCCAGGCACTGAAGGGTCAAAGGTTCGGTTTCATGTCGAGGGCTTGGTTCCGAATCAGGGCATGTGCCTGGGTTGCAGGTTCAATCCCCAGCCCCAGTCAGGGCACGTGCGGGAGGCAATCAGCTTTTTCACATTGATGTCTCTCTCTCTCTCTCTTCCACTCGCTAAAAAAGCCAATGGGAAAAACACCCTCAGGTGAGGATTAACAAACCCAAACGAACCAAAAAAAGAAGGGACCCGGGCAAGACCACAGACCGTGCCCTTGTCCCCTTCCCTGGCCCTGCCCCTGCTGACTGCTTCCTCGGAACTGGGCGCCTTTAGAGGGAGGGGCCTGAGAGGCCACAGCCAGTGGCCAATGGCGAGAAGGAAGGGGCCAGGCTGTGCCCACCTCCCTGGGGGAGGCCGGCAGGACCTGGATGGTTGGCTGCCCTCCCCCCCACAGGACCTCAGGGTACCCTCCCCCCCACAGGACCTCAGGGTGCTGTGGGGCCCCTGTGGACGGTGAGCGAGCTGTCCAGTGGGTGGGGCATGTGTGAGCCGAGAGCGACTGATCACGGCCCCCTCGCAAGGCAGACAGCCGGTCAAGCAGGGGGACTCTCTAGGCGTAAGCTGGAGGCCCCGCCATGGTGGACTGTCCCTGGGTCAGGTGATGGACGGTGGCTCTTGGAGCTACCAGCGCAGCCCCATTTCACAGAGGAGGAAACTGAGGCACAGAGAAATGCAATCACTGGCTGGGAGGCAGGGGAGCTGAGAGCACAAAGCAGATCATCTGCTGTCAGGCCGGACCTATTACAAAAAGTGACTCCCTCCCTCCTTACCCACCAACCTTAGGGCATGAAGGCCCCCTGCCTCCCCCTCCCCAGCCCCCGGCACTTTGCTACCTGATATCAGCACTGGGAGCCTTGGCTTCGGGGGTCAGCTTTGCCATAGGTGGCGGTGTGACCTTGGGCAAGTCTGTGTCTCCCTGGGTATCTGCTTCCCCCTCTTTCCAGCCAGAGGTCGGATTAGTGTGTCTCCGAGGGCCCTTGGAGCCAGCTCCGCAGCCCGAGTCCTGTCACTCAAGTGGGGGGCCCGGTTTTTCATCTCTGCCCTGACCAGCAGGCTCTGTCCCAGGGGCAGGAGGAGGCTGGGATGCTGACAGAAACTTCCCAGACCCTCCCCTGGCCCCTGCTGGGGCCTTGGCTCTGGGCGGGGGCTCCGGGGCCTCTCCCAGTGGGTGCCAGGCCGGGCCGCCTTTGTCTGCCGCAGGAGGCCAGCCAGGCGGCTGCGGCTGCGGCTGCAGTGGGCCCCTGCCCAGGCCTGGGAGATGGCTGCAGCTGGGATCGTTTAGAATAGGAAAAAAAAGAAAAGAGAGAGAGAGAGAGAATGACCAGGCCAGCCGGCTGGCAAAGAAAGAGGCTTAAACAGAAAAGGGCTCGGCTGTTCCCTGCGGAGACTTTCGTTCCGCACAAAGTTTCCGTTCCTTCTGAAGGCGCCGGGCTTTGAAGTCCCCCGCGGGAGCTCCCTCTGCCCCTGGGAAGCCGGGCCCTGGCGGGTCCCCAGGTGCGTGGCCAGGGTGGGGCCGGGCACTCAGAGGGAGCAGCAGCAGGCCCTGGCGAGCACGGTGCCAGGCCGGGCCCACCTGGGTCGGAGCCTGGCCCCTCTGGTGGCTGGCCTTGCGCCTGGATCGCCTCTGCTCCCTCTGGCGTTGACCACCGGCCGGGTGCTGGTCGGGCCAGAGGGTAGGCGTCAGCCCAGATCTGCCGCTTTGTGCAGTCAGAGCTCCGGGGAGATTTCACAGGTGGGGAGACTGAGGCAGAGAGGGGGCCGCAGGCAGGCCGGGGAGCCGAAGCTGACTGCGTGGCCATCGTGCGGGCTTTGCCTCTCAATAGTAACAATAGCTGAGACCTACTAGGTCAGCGGTTCTCAACCTGTGGGTCGCAACCCCTTTGGGGGTCCAACGGCCCTTTCACAGGGTTGCCTAAGACCATCGGAAAACACATATATAGAGTGTCCCAAACTTCACGTAAGATTTGCAATTCAATTGCAAATCTTGCGTGAAGTTTGGGACACTATGTAATTACATATTGCTTTTGGGATGAATCACTATGCTTTAATTTTGTTCAATTTGTAACAATGAAAATACATCCTGCATATCAGATATTTACATGACGATTCATAACAGTAGCAAAATTACAGTGATGAAGTAGCAATGAAAATAATTTTATGGTTGGGGGTCACCACAACATGAGGAGCTGTATGAAAGGGTCACGGCATTAGGAAGGTTGAGAACCACTGGCCTAGTTGCTTACAGGAGGGAAGGGCCCAGTGATGGGCCCCAGGGACCTGGCAGGTAGAGAAAGATGGAAGGACCCTCTCGGGAAACTGCCTCCCCACCCCGTCCATCGCCTCGGCTGGTCCCATCCTTGCAGGAGAGCTCTCCTCCCCGTCAGTCCGCCCCTCAGGGCCACAGCCACAGACTGGGACGCTCTCCGAGGCCACCACTAGGCGCTGAGCATCTGAGGACACTGGGATGCCATGGCGACAGGGTGGCCTGGGCCCCGGTGATCCCGCTTCCCTCCTTCCTGCCCACGGGCATCGGGCCCCCGATTCCACGTGCCCAGCCCTTCTGAGGTCTCCGTGGCATTTCTCTTGGGCTCAGGCACCTAGTGGGCTCTTTTCACGATGGTGGGGGTTGGGAGGAAATAACAGGACACCAGTTTTTTGTTTTGTTTTTGCAAAATGCTCTCTGAGTTTGGTCCTGCACACACTTCAGTCTTTTTGGTAAATAATAATGGTCCCCAAAATGGTTGGAGTTGGGTGAGGGTTGGCTGCTCCCCCATAACCTCCCTCCCAGGTGACGGGAGGTGAGTCTCTGAGCAGATGCTGACGCACACACGGGTCCTCACTGAAGCAGGAGCCTCGCTGGGGCGAACAGGTCTCCGCCCGGGGCTATGAGCTCAGCAGGCCCAGCGTTCTGTGCTGCAGTGTTCCCCGCCCTCTCCCGTGAGCGGGCACTCAGATGGCCTGTGTCTCCCTGAGGCTGGCACCACAGAGTCAGAACTCCTAGCCAACAGCTGGACCCAGGACCTCGGAGAGATCAAGCTGGGGGCGGCGGGGGAGTGCCCTCAGGTTCAGGTTGCTGAGTCTCACTGGACTTACATCCCGTTCAGACCAGGTGGGGAGTGTCTTGACACCATTTTACTAAATTATACCTTGAGCGCCTTTAATTCCACCCATGAGAGCCCACTTCTAAATCGATCACATTAAAAAAAATGTTTTTATTGATTTTAAAGAGAGAGGAAGGGAGAGGGAGAGAAAGAGAGACAGAAACATCAATGAGAGAGAATCATGGATTGGCTGCCTCCAGCACTCCCCCTACTGGGGATCAAGCCCACAACCCGGGCATGTGCCCTGACTGGGAATAGAACCAGAGACCTCTTGGATCATAGGTTGACACCCAACCACTGAGCCACACCAGCCGGGCTCGATCACATTTTTTGATATCCTGTTTGCTAATTAGCAAAATACTGGTGGCTGATAGACTTCTGGAGGGCCAAAGGCCTTGTGACTCGTTCTGTGTGTGCCCCTGCCTGGTGCGATCTCCCACAGTTAGAACACCGGGCATCCATCACGTTCACGAACGTTGTTCAGTTTTGGGGGAGTCATGAGTTATACACAGACTTTTGACTTTGTGGGGTGTCGGCCTCTCTAAGCCCTGTGTTTAAGAGTCAACTGTATCCTCCTGTTTTGTACTTTCAAAGTGAATTGCAGCCCAGCTGATGTGGCTGAGCGTTGACCTATGAACCAGGAGGTCACGGTTCGATTCCCGGTCAGGGCACATGCCCAGGTTGTGGGCTCCCTCCCCAGTGAGGGGCGTGCAGGAGGCAGCCGATCAATGATTCTCTCACATCATTGATGTTTCTATCCCTCTCTCCCTCTCCCTTCCTCTCTCTGAAATCAATAAAAACATTAAAAAAGTATAGTGATACCATCACAATTATTTAAAAAAAATAAAGTGAATTGCAGACATTGTAAAAGGAGCAGTTTAAGAGCACAAAGCAACTAGTGAGCCGGAGTCTGATGACCCCCGGCTGTGTCCCACACCCGGGCAGCCCGAGGTGGCCTGGGGGTAGGCTCGTGGGGCCAAGAGCTCAGAGCTTTGGGGGGAGGGGGGCGGGTGTGAGTCCACTGGGACCCTCCACCGAGCGGGTTCCTTTGCTGCCTTGTGGGTGTTCCCTGCAAAGACTGCTGACGCCCCAAGACTCCAATAATTAGAATAATGATGATAAAATAGAAATGGCTTTCTCAGCCGAACAGAAACCGGAGAAGACAAGGAGGTTCCCACACCCGCCTTATAGTTTTTGGCCCTGAGTTCCCGCAGCCCCAGGGAGGCCATGTCTGGGCTCAACGGCTGGCCTCTTCCAGTTGTGGTCAAGGGGGGCGGGCCCTGGGGACCCTTGGGGAGTGTCATGTACAGGGATCTCTCTCTCGGAGCCTCAAGCTGAGCTGTAAGAGAGGGGGACTCACTTCGATCTCGTCTGACCCTGGTCTGCAGCTTCTGGAGCATCCAGGCCAAGCCCCGGGAGAGGAGCCCTCAACTTCGCAAAAACTGGCGAGGCGGCCCGGGAAGGTCCAGAGGGTGGCGGCGTCTGGTTCATCACCAAGGTGCCAGGCCATCTCCCCCAGGTTCCACCGGAGACCACAGCCATCGCTTCCTTCATTCCCATAGGACACAGGCGTCCGAGGAAACCTGGTCTCCAAGAATAGGGGATCATTAAAATACAAATGCAAAAGAGAAAAGGGTCCGCTCAAGCACGGAGCCTCCTGGATAGACCTAAGGCTGCAAGAACGCCTAGAGAGCAGGGCGTGTCTGTCTGAAGGAGCGCCGGCACAAGGAGGGGCTGTGGGGCCAGGAGGGAAGCTGCAGGGTGAGATGGGCATCTCTCTCCACAGCCGTGGTTGCCCTTGACGGGTGGTGAAGGTGAGAGGCAGGGAGGGAAGGAAGTGAAGGCCCGACAGCCCTGAGGATCCTGGGCTCCATCTGGGCCAGGCGGGCCGTAGGGACTAACATGCAACCCTCAGGACGGCCCCAGGAGATCAGGCTCTCTGTCTCCCCATTTTGCAGATGAGTAAATGGAGGCTCAGAGAGTCCCCTTGCTCGAGGCTTTGTGCAGCAAGGCCAGGGCGGGAGCTGGAGTGGAAGAGGGATCAGGTTGGTCTCTTCGCCTGGCTGTGATGGCCCCGTTGGACCCTTGGCTCTGAGCTGTGACAACTCCCCCCCCCAAATCACCCAGCTCCTTCCTACCTCAGGCCCTTTACACACACCGTTCTCTCTGCCAGGAACCCCGCCTCCTTCCGCCTCCTCCAGGCTCTCAGCCAGACCACCACTGAGACCCTCTGTGTCTTGGCCTGGTTTACACTGTACTTTTCCTCCTCAGGATTGTTTAAAACTGTGATTAAATAATTATTTATGTGGCCATTTATGAAAAGTCAGCCTCCCTGCAAGAGAACAAGCCCAGCAGGCAGGGCCTGGGGTCCTCGTTCTGGCACACAGTAGGCCCACAATCAATCCCGTACATGTTGAATAAACAAGTGAATAGAGGCATGGATTGCTTTCCTGGGGGAAGAGGTGGGGGGGCGCATCTTCCCTCCCAGGACCACGGTTCCTTTGTAGTCTGAGGCAAGTTTTCCCCGGGAGCGCGTGACTTTCAAGCAATACAATGGCAAACAGAAGTCACACGTTTAGAGGGTTCGTAGTCGAGCGCCACTGAAAGGGTGTGTGTGCATGTGTGCATGGGCGTGTGCGGATGGGGAGAAGGCGGTCATTTGGTCACGCGTGGCAGAGCACCCCTTGACCGAACCTGGGGGTCCCAGTTCCGAGGTTGCAAAAGGAACCTATTTAAAAAAAAATATATTTTATTGATTTTTTTTTACCGAGAGGAAGGGAGAGGGACAGAGAGCCAGAAACATCGATGAGAGAGAAACATCGATCAGCCGCCTCCTGCACACTCCCCACCGGGGATGTGCCCACAACCAAGGCACACGCCCCTGACCAGAATCGAACCTGGGACCCTTGAGTCCGCAGGCTGATGCTCTATCCACTGAGCCAAACCGGTCAGGGCAAAAGGAACCTATTTTATTTCACTTCATGGGCCTGCCTGGTTTTTGTCGCCCACGGCCCCTCGTGCTCTGGGTGATACCTGCTTCTTTGGGCCTCACTCGCTGCGGTGTCCAGCGCATCCTTAGGACCCAGCGGACCTGGGTGGGGCCAGGCAGCGCCTCCTCCAGCGAGGGAGGGCTCGGAAGGAGACACCTGTTCCTGTGAGCGTGGACTTGTATGTTTTTAAAAACAACTGGTCATCTCTCTTGCGTTTATGCTGGCAGCTTGGCGTCTCACAGTGGACAAAGGGTCTTTCCAGCCACTCCTGGGGGGGGGGGCAGCTGATGAAGGGGCCATGGGGCCTTCTCACAGGGGAGACCCCCAGACCCTCCGGGGCCCCGCTGGAAGCAGGCACCGGGGGTATCAGATGCCACCTGGAGAATGACCTTTTTCTGGTCCCAGGTCAGCAGGCCGGTGAGAATCAAGGCTCGGGGGGCAGGGCAGTGAGCCTGCCCTCAGCCAGTGCCCCCCAAGACCCTGTCAAGTAGGAGCTACAGGCTTTTTTGCTGCTCTGGAATTTTTCTTAAACTAGCACATTTTTTTTCTGGAAGGAATTAAAAATGAAACAAGCTTCAGAGAAAGCTGGGGTGAGCTGCACACCCTGAGCTGGAGACAGCAGCCAGATCCTGGGGGGCGGGGGGGGGGGGGGGGGGGGAGGCGGGCGGGGGGAGCCAACACGTGGGACTGCACCCCCAAGGGGTCCAAAAACTTCGTGCTCCTTTCCAAGTCCCCCAGCCTTTGTGGGTTGGTTCCTGGGAGGCTGTCCCCTGCCCCATCCTGTTACCCACCTCTGGCCTCTGGGGCTCCTGCAGTTCCCTGGGGGTGGAAAGAGGGCAGCGCTGCGGGGCTCCCTGCATGTGACACCCCCCTTTCCTCCAGCACACCCCTTCCGCTCCGAGCTCCTTTTGTCTGCCCGCAACCCCCTCTCCAGGCTCCCGGCTGGGCAGGATCGGAAGTCTCCAGCCCCCTGGGGAGCCTGGGCGGGTCAGCGGGGGCTGTTCTCCGCCCCCTCCTCCAAGGCACCCCGGAGCCAGGCCAACCCCCCCCTACCCCCCCCCCCCCCCGCCCCCAGCGTGTGCCATCTGCCGCCTGTCAGCCTCTCTCCGTGGGCCCCGATCCCAGGCGCCGCCGGGGGTGGGGGAGCTGCTGATTCGGCCCCTCCTTCCTGGCTCCTTCCCAGGCGCCTGGCGGCCTCTGCCCTCGCCGTGGCCCTTGGCACCCCCGCCCCCACCGCCCTGAGCCGAACCCCGCCATCCCGGAGCTGCGGGGGGCGGCTCCCTCTTCCCGCAGCCAGGGAGGCCCAGGTGCGGGACACTCTCAGACTCGAGAGCTGGGGAGGGCGGCGACCCGGGGTGACAGTGTAACTTGGGGGGGAGGCTGGGTCCCAGCTAGGGGACCTCTCTGTCCTAGTCCCTCTGGGGGACCCTCCTCGCTGTCTGTCTCCCCGTGTCAAGGTGTCCCGCTCGGCGTCGCGTTTCGCGGGTCACCCCGACTCTTCCTCCGCGTGCCAGCGTGTCCTCCCCGCACCCACGGGCCCTCGCTCGCCAGCCACGGGGGTTCGGGGTGGCGTCCACCCCAGCAACCAGCTCAGGCCCCGGTCGGTGCCCGCCGGCCCAGAGACGGGGGAGCGGGGTCGGAGGGGACCGCGGGGCCGGGCCGGGGACGGGCGGGCGCCGCTGCCCTGTAGCCCGGGCGCGGCGCGGCTCTCGGTGGGCGGCGGTTCCCGTGAAAGGTTGCCCTGGGTAACTGGTCTCCGAGGGGACGCAGCCCTCCCTCCCTCCCTCTCCAGTGGCGACTTATCGATCCGCGAGATGGATAACCCCCAGCTCCAGGGCGAGCCGACCCAAGGTGGCGCCACTCGCCCGGGAGGGGGTGGACGCCGGGGCCGACCCCCCACCCTGTCCTGGCCGCCCGCCCGCCCGCCCGCCCGCCGCTGGTGGGGGAGGGGAGGCTGCAGGGGACCGGTTTAGGGGAGCTTCCTGGGGTCGACTTTGCCGGAGTCCGCGCCCTTCCCCCGCGGGTCCCACGTGGAAACCACAACTGGCCTCGAGCGGCAGGGACGCGGGGCGCCCCCTGGCGGCCGGGGCAAAACTTGGTGGGAAGTAGGAGCGCTTTCTTTCGTCCTCCGCGGGGGGAGGGAGGGAGGCAGGGCTACAGCTATATTTTGGAGCTAAGCGGGTCCTTAATAGTCTTAGCGAAGAAGTGCGCGGGGACCCTACAAATGCGGGTTGGGGGGGGGGGCGCACAGAGTTAGCACAGAGGCTTAGGAATCTGTGTGGAGGTGGGGCCCCGAAGGTCTTCCCGCACTGACCCGTGAGCAAAACCCAAGAGTGAAAAGCCAGGTCCACGGATCGCTTGTCCGTGGGACATAATTTGCGGAGGTGGCCATCTGGGGCGATTCACCCCAGTTTCCCACCCCCTCCCTTCCCTCGCTTTTTGCAGTTTGCGGTGCGGCTGCATCTGGACGAGTGACAGCACGCGTGGGCCCCGTGTCTGTTTCCTCTTCCCGCCCGCCCCCCCCCCCCCCGACCCCCTGCCGCCAGGGCCCGAGTCGGCGCCCCGCGCGCGCCGGTGCGGGGTCCGCGCCCGCGCCGTGCCCGCCGCCGCAGCCGCCGCCGCCGCGGTCCGGGTTTTGCGGGCGGCCGGAGCTGTATTTCCAGCGCTGTCCATCGCTCGGTGCTGTTGGCCCTCTCTCCGTCTGATCCGAGCCGGAGCAGCGCGGGGCGCCCCACGGGATCAGAGCGCTCCCCCGCCGGGACTCCGCTCCTCACATCCTCCTGCTGGGACCCGGCTACATTTCCAGCCAAGCCTGGCTCTATTATGTGTCTCTGCAGTGCAGCCCCAGCAGCCGGATCGGGAGGAGGAGAGCCAGCGACCACAAAGAAGACAGGAGCGCGAGGGAGGCTGGCGGGCGGGCCGGCGCCGGCTGGAGCGCGGAGGAGCCGGGGCGCAGCCGCCGCCGCCGCCGCCCGGGAGGACGGGAGCCCAGCCGCCGCCTGCTCGTCCTCCTCCTCCTCCTCCGCCGCCGCCGCCACCGCGGCCGCCGCCGCCCCCTTCCCCGAGCCCCTGGCCCATGGAGGCAGCTAGCGGGCCGGCGACTTGGCACCGGCCTGGGGATCGGCTGCGCACCGCGCGCTGAGCACCGCAGCCCGAGGGCAGGCAGCGGCGGCCGGGCGCACGGGCTGAGCGATGCCCGGGGCACGGGTGCGCCTGCTCGCCACCGCCTGAGCGCCCCCCGCGCGCCCCTTCCTCCTCCGGGGGGCCGGCGCCGGACGGAGCCAGCCGAGAGCCAGAGAAGGGGGCGTGAGCCAGGGCCCCCCGCGCTGCGGCTTCTGGGCCACTGCGGCCGTTTCGAGCCCCCAAGTGGGCTGAGTTGAGGGACCCCCCCCTCCCCACCCATCCATCATACTCTCCGAACCAGGCGTTTGGGCATTTTTTTAGCCGCTAATATTTATTATATTTTTTTGTGTGAGGCCGGGAATAATTCGAAGGCCCCCCCCCCCGGGGGGTGCTGAGCTTCCGTGCTCCCGACCGCCTCCGGCCTCCTCCCCCCCAGACCCCTCGACTCCAGCCCCGTCCCCCTCCTCATATGGGCTCATTGTGAGCTCCGCACCGGGCTGCGTGGCCGGACGCCTGAAACTTTGCACAAAAATCCGGCGAGGGGCGGAGGAGAAGGAGGAGGAGGGCGAGGGTGGCGGTGGGTGGGGGAGGGAGGGGGCCGCAGGGGCCGGGGGCCGGCGGGGGGTGGGGAGGAGGAGGGGGGCGGCTTTTTTTTTTTTTTTTTGCATAACTCGGCTCGGCCGAGTGGCCTCCGGACTCCCCGCGCCGCTGGGACCGCCGCTGGGACCGCGAGCCCCCGGCTGCCGCATTGCAACAGGCAGGGCCCAGGCGCACCCCCCGGCCTCCCCCCCCGCCCCCGAGCGGCCTCGGCCGGCCCGCGCCGCCGCCCCCAGGGAGGCCGCCTCGGACCTGCGATCGGCTCCTCGCAGCCGCCGACCCGGCTGCAAAAAAAAAAGTTTCCGAGAGGCAGGCGGCGGAGAAGGGGGAGCAGGGCTGCCCGCAGCGGCGGGGGGCGGCAGGGGGAGCCGGCGGCGGCGGGCGACGGAGCGCCGGGAGCCCCGGACATGTCCAGGCGGAAGCAGGCGAAGCCGCGCTCGGTGAAAGGTGAGCGAGCGAGGCCCGGCGAGGCGCGAGCGAGCGCGGAGAGAGGGCGGGAGGGAGGGAGGAGGGACCGGCGGGCGGGCGGGCGGCCGGGGACCGCGCGCGAGCGGGGAGGAGGAGGAGGAGGAGGCGGCGGCGGAGGAGGAGGCGGAGGCGGAGGAGGGGGAGGAGGAAGCCGGGAGCCGGAGGCGGAGGCGGCGGCGGTGGCGGCGGCGGAGGGGGCGCGCCGTGGTCACCCTCCAGACCCGGCCGGCCGTCTCCGGCCCACCGACCCTCTCCATCCTGGCGCCGCCGCCTGCGGAGGACCGGGCCCGGGGCGCCGCGGAGGGGCCCCCGCTGCTGCCTGCGTGCCGGCCCCGGGCCCGCGTGGCCAATCAAGGGGTGCGGGCCCGACTTGGCGGGGATTGCGAATCTCGGAGGTGGCGGGCGGGCCGGCGGGGGGAAGGAAGAGGCGGGGAGGCCGGCCGCTCCGAGGCCTCTGTCTCCGGCCCCGGGGCCCCGGGCCCCGCCGCCTTTCATCGGCCCCGGCTGGTCGCCCAGGGCGGCGGGCGTTGCTTGCACGCGGCCCGGCCGCCGGGTGTCCCCTGGCCACGCCGCGCACCCGGCTCGGGCCCCCACACTTCCTGCCTCTCCCACCGAGGCCAGCGGGGCCGGGAGCCTCCGCCAGGAGTTCATTGTCTGCGCGGTGCTGGCGGGACGCGGTCCCCCGGGGAGTTCAGCCACCGCCGTGCGCGCTCCTCCGAGGAGGGCGCCCGGACCGGCTCCGCGCACCCCAACCCAGGCCAGCTTCCAGTGTGGGTCCCGGGGTGCACACATTTGTGAGGACACACACACACACACACACACACACACCTCTCGTCTCCTTGCTTTGCTTTCTATTTGCACCGGGGCCCCACCGCTCCAGTGCGCGCCCTTGGAGAGCCCAGGCCCCCGGGAGAGGCCATGGTTGACTGAGCCCCTCCCCTGCCCTCCTCTTTCCACCGGCGGCCTCTCCAGGCCTCGCTTGCTGCTTTGTCCCCGTTCCAGCCCCTCGGCGGGTGTCCGGCTGCCATGGGCGATGCTAGAGGAGCGAGAGGATAGCCGCTGAGTCCCCGGAGCCCCAAGTCATGAGGCCTCATCTCCCCCAGCGCCCCTGCTGACCTCTGGCCCCAGCCAGCTCTGCTCTGCAGAGTTCATTTCCTGAGGCCTGCGAGCCAGCGGCGCTGGGGCCCTGCTCCCTTCCTGCCAGCCTCGCTCCTGGCTCGAGGGGCTGGGGCTGAATCGGCAGCCAGCCGGGGGCCCTGGGACCCCGCCATTGCTTGTGGAGTCCCAGGGGATCCCCGTGTCCGCTCCGCCAGACCCTCCTTGTCACTCAGAGCAGACCCACTCAGTCCACACTCTCAGGCACTGCCTACCGCCCTTTCCCTTTTTCCTTGAGAGAAATGGCTCTGGGTCCCCCCACTCCAGCAGGCACCCCTGGACCGGTCCACAGACTTGGGGGCCCCGGAGGGTGTTCTGACTGGGGGACAAGGAAACCAGGAGAGAGACCCCAAGAAGGGGGGAGGGAGGAGCTCAGCAGATGCCTGTCCTTTTGCTGCAGGGAAGGGCTCGGAGGTGGGATATGATGTTGGGTTTCTTTTCCCCTTTCTCCGGCTCAGTGCTCAGGCCTGGAGACCCACTTCAGGGGGGACCCGGGAGGAAACACCGAACCCGGACCTCTGGTGGGAGCACCGTTTTATTACTGAGCGCGGGCAGTTGACTTTGAGTGACATCTGTATATGGGAGCCAGCTTTTCATAAAAGAAGGTGCAGAGCTCACCCCCTTCTCACACCCACACCCCCACCTCACCTCCCCACCTCCTCCTTTTATTTATTTATTTTTAAGCATTTTATTTATTGAGAGAGGGGGGCGGGGAGAGAAACATTGATTTGTTGTTCTACTTCTGTCTGCATCCATTGGTTGATTGGTGTGTGTGTGTGTGTGTGTGTCTCCTGGCGCGGAATGGAACCTTGACGCCTCCCTCGCATCCTTGGCATCGCATACGATGCTCTGACCAACCGAGGTCCCCGGTCCCCGGTACCCGGCTGGGCCCGACCTCCTTCTCTTAGAAGAGGTAGAGCTATTTGCAGTGAGCAGATGGGGGGAGGGGGGGGGGGGGATGGCTCCGAGTTGCCGGAACTTAATGCTGAAACCACTCGGTGTGTCCCTGAGAAAAGACTCAAGAACTGGTTTTCAGCCTTTGGTGAACGAGCCCGGACGTGAATTTAACCGAGTGCCTCTCTCTAAATGCACACGTGTGGATGCATAGCAGACCGCTCACACTCAGTGATGGGGGCGCGAGGGGGCGGGGAGACAGCAGATGGGGACAGACCCGTGCAGGCATTTTGGGGAAGTGTTGTCCACATCAGCCGCCCCCCCGCCCCCAGCGCCTCTCTGCCCCTGGAATCTGACCTCCCTGCTTCTCCCTGTGGTTCTTTGCCTTTTCCCAAAGCCGCTCCCACTCCACCCTCTCTCTCCCCATTTTGCTTTTTCTTCTGTTTCCCCGGGTGACTCGGGTAGAGACCTGGCCGCTTATCCGGGGAGGAATGAAGAGAGAAGATGATTTGAATAGATAAGAGTTGCAGCAGGTGATGGCCTTATTGCTTTTCAAGAAGGCCACCCCCTTCCCTCGCCCCCTCCCCCCTCAGGCAATATTCAAAAGCGTGTGGTTGAGTGTGGACAGCTCCGCACCAGGCATTTCAAACGACAGGTCCTCACCTTTAAAGATGCTTGAAGGTGCTTTCTTCAGGAACAGTGGTGCCTTGTACATGGTGCTTTATTTTACTTCGCCTCCACCTGCGGGGGCCCCGGCAGAGGCCTGCGGACTTCCCAGCCGGCACACCCCGCTGCCAGAGGGGCTCGCCTGTAATTTGTAATTGATCTCGGAAACGTGGAAGCCCCACGGCGGGGAGGAAGGCAGAAATGTAACAATTTCTAAGGGATGCGCAGAAAGTGTGATCTGAAAGCACAGGCTTTGCTGCCGTGAAAATCAAACAGGCTTGGGGGGTCCGAGGGGTGTGTTTCCCACTCATGGGTGCAACCTCCCTTCTGGAAGGGGGGTCACCTGTCCCCTGGGATGTTCGTCCTTTTTTGGAAAACCCAGTGCCCACGGCGGACGCCCGGCTAGGGAAGGGAGCAGGGCAGTGGGGCAGCGGGGAGGATGGGTTCATCAAAAGCCTTGTGATTTAAAACACACACACACAAAATAAACCCCCAAACCATGCATGTCACACAAGTCACATTCTCTAGCCCGGTTTTCCCTCCCGTCACCATCCTCTCCTTTTTTTGTTTCCAGGTGGCCGTGCGGCCATTTGTTCCCTTCGTTCATTTTGGCCTCGTTCTGGGTCTGTTGTCAGCATCGCTCACTGATGTTGTTTCGGCGGCTGGTACCTGTCCGCTCGTGGGCTGACCGGTCTCCCCTCACCCACACCGGCCTCCTCAGGCCCATGGTCCTTTAGACGGAAGTGGATACATCTTTTTCCCAGCCTCGGCTGAAAACTTTTACCATCTATGTTCCCCATCTAGCAACAGCCTGTTAATTACAGTTATTCATGTTAATTAGCAGTGAGTCCGTGTCCACGCATCTCTCCTCCCCCTCTCCCCCCGCCCCGCAGCCCCAACATCCCAAACTCCCCCCAGTGCCTTCTCTGCGGACCCCTCCCCTTCTCGGTCCCCCCCTCCTGCCAGCCCGTAGCTCTTCCGAAGTCCATCTTACACGTGTGGTGGTCCGGGGACTGGGGAACAGTGTCGCTCGCCGCTGCTTGTGTTTCCATGGAAATAATTGAGATGTAATAAATAGAGGCGTTCCGAGGTTACAGGCTTCTCCACTCAGCTGAGACCGCGGACAAGTGTAAATTGTCGAGATCGGTTTGGCTAAAGGTACCTGATCTTGTAGGAAGGGCAGGAGGGATCCTTCACAGATTCTTAGCTTTCCATGGGGGTGGGGGCGGCTGACACTTCAATCCTCATATTTACCCCCCCCCCCCCCCATGTAAGTCACCCACTCCCAGCTCCGGAAGGGCCTGTCAGGGCCTTCCATGATGTCTGATAATTGCCATTTAGAGTCCTACACCTGTTTCCTTGCAGAAATGCAATAGGCCATGCAATACAGATGCCTTAGGCAGGGGGCCCTGCTACACATTGATCCCTCAGGTGCCCAGGGGGACACTCGTTAGGGCAGGGGCACAGTGGGGTGACTTGACAGTCGCCCAGTCATCGGGTGGAACCCGGGAGCTGGCTGCCACAGCGTGCCTGCGGGGGAGGAGGGGGCATCAGGAGGAGCCCCGAGCGCGCCTCGCCGGGCACGACCTTCTCGCCGGGGCTGGAAGGCGGGGATCTGGTTCAGTCGAATAGAAAGTTGCAGTAATTGCCGTATCCGTAGCCAACTCTTAAGCTGGTGGCGGTGGAATTCTTCCCCTGATGTAGGATTTAATAGTCTGGCAATTAGATGCATTGATTTCTCTTAACTGTTCATTTGGATGTGTAAACGCAAGAGGCCCGCCACCGAGGCTGGCGGTGTGGCGGCCCGGCCCCTGGAAAAGGCTGCCGTGGGCGGCGGCGGGAGGACGGGGGCTCCTCCGGGCGGCCCTGGGGCCGGCTCCCTCTTCTTTCAAAATTTCTACCGCTTTTCCCGTGCAATGAAGAGCCCCCCTGTCCAGACCGTTCACAGAAATAGAAACAACGGTGCCCAGCTAGGGCTGAAGGGCAAATCACCTTTTCAGCTGCAGGTGCGCGTGGAGCAGCAGCTCGGTGTCTGCGGGACTGGACCCCCTGCGTAGCTTTGGCAGATGGTCTGTTAGGGGCCAGAGGGCAAAGTCACAGAGCACCTTGGCTCTGAGTCCCAGAGGGACCCCCGGCTGGGCATGGAGAGGCCTCTCCACCCTCCTCAGCAATAGCCTTTGCCCCCCGGCCGCCTAGCCTAGGGGCTCTGTCCAGGCCCGAGGACGTGGGGGCACAGCCTGTTGGAGCCTTTGTTGGGCCTGGGCGCTGTCCCAGCGGCTGGGAGAGTGTGTGGGTAATGAGTGGGTAATGAGTGCTTGCAAATATTAGCACCTCTTACCTCTAGCTCCAGGGCCGGTCAGTGGCACCCGGTTCTCACCTGCAGGCACCCCACACCGGTGGCTGGCAAGCAAGCAGAAGGGGCCAGCTTTCCAGGTGGCCCTGTTCTTTTAACCAAGGTGGAAGGGGGAGCGGGGGAGTTAATTGTTTGGTTGGCCAAGGTGAGCATGGATTTACCCTTTCCCACCCCTTGTCCTTGTCCACTAGTGTTTTTATTTTTGTTTGTTTGTTTGTTAATTCTCACTGGAGGATATTTTTTTCATTGATATTTAGAGAGAGTGGAAGGGAGGGAGGGGGGAGAGAGAAAGAGAGAGGGAGAGAGAAACATCGATGTGAGAGACACACATCGATTGGTTGCCTCCTGCACGGGCCTGGACCAGAGCCAGGGGATATCGAACCTGCAACCCAGGCATGTGCTCTTGATCGGGAACCGAACCCATGACCCTTCTGTGTGTAGGCGGACACGCTAACCACTGAGCACACCTGCCCATCAACCACTGGTGTTTTGAAAGAATGTCATCTTCACATCTTGAGAACGTTGGCGTTAGATGGCTGGACTCCTTTCTCAGGGGCGGGCCTGGCGCCAGCACAATGGAAGGGTACCTTGGGCACGGTTGGTGGGCGCTCCCTGACTGTGGGTCGCCCGGGAAACCTCAGGGCACCTTAGTGGGTGAATCTGACAATTTCTGCAAAATCCTGTCAGCTTGCAAGAGCGTTTTTGTTTTTTTTTTTTGGTGCAGAAACAGGTTAGTGGGTAATCAGCGTCGTTTTGCACCCAGAAAGGGCTCAGGAAGCCTGCATGGGCTCTATCCCGCTGGAAGTTTCGACACCGGCTTGTCAGCTCCCTGGGCCCTCGCCGGGAGAGAGGCAGGGCTGAGCGGAGCAGGCGAGATGCTGAGGGAAACTTTGGATTCACCGCTCACCCGCCGGGATCCGCAGCGGCCGACGGTTGGGGTTGTGCACGCGGTAAATAAAAATACCTTCCCTCTGTCGAGGAGCACCAATTAGCTGATTGCTCCGTGCCCCCCGCCTTCAAGGAGAGCGCGCAGCGTCACCCATCTTCCCCTACAAAGGTTTGATTTTTAATGTCTCGTGGAAAGGGTTCTCTTTGTCTTGATTGATGTCAGGAATAAAAGCATGATGGTAATATCCCTTTGAAAGCTATTGTATTGTCAGCCCTGGCTGACAGCGGCGGGCCTCCCAGCGTTATAGATTAGTGCTGTGAAAACACTGACATTCTCTTTGTTAGGGGCCTGTTGTTCTACTGGCGAAGTCAATTACACAATGTGGGCTCAGTTACCCGGCTGACTTCCGAAGTGGCCGCGGCTTGCCTCCTCTCCTGGAAGATATAATTTCCCTTCGATGGTGGTGGTGTTGTTTTGTTTTCTTTCTTTCTTACTTACTTTCTTTCTTTTTTTTTTTTTGTCTTTGGGCCTTTCCTGGGTGTCCCCCACCCCATCCCGTGGTCCCGAGGCAAACACACCCTGGGTTCCAGGGAGACAAGGCCGATGCGGAGACGGCCACCATGGTTATCTCCCAGGTCTTCTGCTCATTCACGTGTCAGAGGCTCCTTATCGGTGCAGTGGCTACAGCAGCCAAGGTACATGACAAAATGCCCATCAGATGAGATTGCAGTGGCGATAAGATGCTCCCCAGTGCGTGGATCTCTGGGTTTGGGGACCTTGGGGGTCGGCAAATTCAGGGTTTTTCCCAAATGTCCTGGGGGCTCGGCCGGGGTCCTGGGTGGACGGGACCCCGGCAAGTAGCGTTTGGTTCGAGGGAGTTGGTGAGCATCGCGGTCTCAGAGGCCGGCTGTCGAGTTGAGGACTTAGGATCCCGGATGGTGTTGTGCTGGGGCAGCGGCGTCTCCCAAGAGAACCACGCAGCCACGCTTCTCCCATTGCAGATGGCAGACGCGAATGATGAGGCGATTCCGGGTGCCTTTCCTGGGCGCCCTTGAACTGAGGAGTGAGCCGTAAGCCCAGTGTGTGAAGTCCTGCTCCTGAGAGAGGCAAGCCTGCCCGGTCCATGGCTGAACATGGTCGGGGGGGAGGTTTCCTCTCTCTCATTTTTTAAAAAATTTATATTTGTATTGATTTCAGAGAGGCAGAGAGAGAGGGACAGAGAGAGAGAAACATCAGTGATGAGAGAGAGTCATGGATCGGCTGCCTCCTGCACGTCCCCTACTGGGGGTCGAGCCCACAACCTGGGACCTTGTGCCCTCGACCAGAATCGAACCCGGGACCCTTCAGTCCGCAGGCCGACGCTCTATCCACTGAGCCAAACCGGCTGGAGTGGGATGTTTCTCTTTACCCCCCTGCTCTCCCGCTTCCCCCCGGCCTTCTGCAGAGAGATGAAAGCCGAACATCCCCCAGGTCCTCTGCACCTGGCTGCCAGAGAGAGGCGGTGGCCTGAGGCTGGACAGAACCGGGGCGGGAGGCCCCAGGTGACAGGGACCGGCCGGGAGACGGGAGGAGGACACTCACGGAGGAGGGCCCTGACGCTGTGATTTCGAACCACCGGACGAGAGCCTGTGTCCGCCAGCAATTGGTCGGGGCTAATTTTGTTTCTCTCCAATAATTGAAAATTAATGTCTTGAAGTGAAAGCAGATGTTCGTGTCATCTTCGGAGCTGGGATGTAACATGGGGCTCTGTCGATGGGCTCGCTCGTTTGCCAGTCCTTCCCCCCCTCACAGCTAATGGGGTGTTGGGGCTGACGTCACCCCAGGCCCAGGGCTTCGGGGAGGAGAGAGAGCGGTGCCCTCGCTGTCACGTGTCGGATGCCCCCAGCCCCGGGAAGGAGGCCGGTGGGAGCCTTCCTCTCGGGGGGGCGGGGGGGGGGGGAGTGTGGGACAGACCTGCTTCCCTGAGCCACGAGACCTGCAGCGCGTGTTGTTCGGAAATGCTCCCCCCCGCCCCCCAGAGGCTTTTATTGAGATAGTTGATGGCGTCGTGCTGGGAAAGGTGAGGGAGCCCTGATTAGGGGAGAGAGTGGGCTCGGCCAGACCACGGGGTCCTCGGGGCGGGAGGTCCCCCTGCAGTAAAGCTGGTGAGGTAGCCGGTTCCGGGGGCCACACCTCACAGATGCTCCTGTGGTTGGTCTGAGGAGGGCCCCGAGCTCTTCATTTCTTCACTTTGGAAAAAAATGGAGATGAGCTCTAGGTAGCATCAAACGCACCATCGTAACCATTGTTTAAGGGAAGAATGCTTTTTAAAAAAAAATATATATTTTATTGATTTTTTACAGAGATGAAGGGAGAGGGATAGAGAGTCAGAAACATCGACGAGAGAGAAACATCGATCAGCTGCCTCCCGCACGCCCCCCACTGGGGATGTGCCCGCAACCAAGGTACATGCCCTTGACCGGAATTGAACCTGGGACCCTTGAGTCCCCAGGCCGGTGCTCTATCCACTGAGCTAAATTGGTGAGGGCAAGAATGCTTTTTAAAACTGATTTTAGAGAGAAGGAGAGAGAGAGCGAGAGCAACATCAATGGAAGAGGAACATCCGTCATCTGCCTCCTTCCTGCACGTGCCCTGACCGGGATCGGACCCGAGACCTCTTGGCGCAGGGATGACGCTCGCCGGCCGGGGCGCACCCCTTTTAAGCGTCCTGTTCAGTGGCGTTCAGTGCGTTCACACTGTTGTGCACCATCACCGCCGTGAACCCCGTGTTCAGTCAGCACCGGGTGGCGGTGCGTTGGGGGGCTCGGCCCTCTGCCCTCCCGGGAGGCCCTCCGATTTAGGGCCGAGTTATGCCGGGTGGAGCTGGGAAACGGAGGCACGGACGACCACGGGGCTCTCCGAGGAGCTGGTGTGAGCTCCTGGCGCTGGTGTGAGCGGTGTGGCTGGCTGGCGTGCCCAGCGCTAGGACAGAGACTGGGACCCCCGTCAGGCCTGGGGGCTGGGGCCAGGCCAGGAGGGGCTCCCAGAAGCAGTTGAGCCACCAGGTGACCGTTCTCAGGCTTAGAACCTTCGTCCTGTCCAGTGTCCTTGGGGACTTCATTCCTCTAGGGACGGAGATGGGCTGGGTGTGCGCTTGCCCGGTGACCCCAGTGGCCCCCACACCCGCCTGCCAGGACCCAGGTGGCCCCTGACTCAGCCAGCCCTGCGTGCTGCCGCCTGGTTTGTCTGTGATGAAGAAAGGGGAGGGCCCTGGCCGGTTTGGCTCAGTGGATAGAGCGTCGGCCTGTGGGCCAAAGGTCAAGGGCACGTACCTCGGTTGCAGGCTCCTCCCGGCCCTGGTCGGAGCGGGTGCAGGAGGCCACTGATCGATGTGTCTCTCTCCCATCAGTGTTTCTCTCTGTCTCTCCCTCTCTCTTCTACTCTCTCTAAAAATCAGTGGGAAACTATCCTCAGGTGAGGATTAAAAAAATAAATAAATAAAAGAAAGGGGAGGGCCACTCCGGCGCCTTGGTTTCCGGCCCCGAGCGCCGACCCCTCTGGGCCCCAGGTCTGCGTCCTGCAGCCGCTGGCGCTGTCCTTGCCGTCGCCCGGCACCTCTTCGCCCCCGTTTCGTCTGTAATTGAAATTTGCCCTTTCGTTACCTAGGCATGAATTCTTTTCCGCAACGTTGTCATTCCCTTTCCCGCTGTGAGGTTTATCTCGTCTGTTGATCCTAATTAAATAAAACATACTGTTCACCTAACTCCGCCTGCACCGAAGTTTACCCGCCTGAAGGCAGCGATGGCCATCTGGGCTTGGTTGGGAGCAGGGCCTGGCTGGTGCGGGGTGCTGGGCGGGGGTGGGGTGGGGTGGGGGGATAGTGGCTGCCGCGTCCAGGCCAGGTGTACCCCCTTGGCCCGGGGGCTGCAGGACTTCGTAGCCAAGCAACCTATAGCATGTGGCTGGTTCCTGCTGCCGAGATGTGGCTTTGTCCCTGGCCCCTGGGGGCTGCCGGCTGAACTTGGGGAGAGGAGAGACGATCACCAGCTCCAGAGAGTCCCCGGGGAGAGGTGAGGGAGGAGGGGGGCTCCCAGGGGTGGGGAAGGATGGAAGGCGGGGGCAGGCTCCTGGCACCAGGGGTGGCGGCTGCAGAGAGCTCGGGGATCTCTGGGGAACGGGGAGCAAGCAGGGCACACCCTCCCGGTGCCCAGGACAGCTCTGCAGATGCCCTGTGCCCTCAGGGAGAGAGACTGGCCGGCCAGGGGCCTGGCACGCATGTGGGCAGATTCAGTCCCTCGCTCTTAGCCTTTGGAGAATCCTGGTGGGAAAGGAAGCCCGGACTCACACACTTTCACTGTCGGGGAGCTCACCCCCTCCCTAAACACCTGGGCGTCTTCAGCTGGGGGTTCCCATGTCCTTTCCAGGAAGCTGCAGCCTGCCTCCTCTCATCCGGGTTCGTGGGCCCCGGTCCTGTCTCCTGGGGCCACAGTCCCCCCCTCCCCCCAGCAGCCCCGTGAGGAGCCCACAAAGCTCCCCGTCCCCCCCCCCCCCCCCCCCCCCCGCCCGCCCAGGGGAAGGACTGCCTTGTGTGGGAGGCGGCTAGCCACTCGGAGGTGCCTCGGCCTGGGTTTCTGGTCCTTGTGTTTCGTTCTTTTTAAAAATATATTTTTATTGATTCCAGAGGGGAAGGGAGAGGGACAGAGAGAGAAAATCAATGATGAGAGAGAATCATGGATCGCTGCTTCCTGCACACCCCCTACTGGGGATCGACCGGGAATCGAACTGTGACCTCCTGGTTCATGGGTTGATGCTTCACGGCTGAGCCACACCGGCCGGCCGGGCTGGGTCCTTGTGTTTCAAAAGGATTTTTAAAGCGACCGAGGGAATGTGTAAACTGCCCAGGGGGTAAATGAACGGCCGAGTGGAGGAGTGAACGGAACAGATGACTGCTCAGTGAGTCCGTGGATTCCTAAGTGAACGAGTGAGTGAGTGAAGGGTGGGTGGGTGGGTGGGCTGCAGGGAGCACAGGCCCGACCGAGCACGCTGGCTCTGGCATGTCTGATGGTCCCTGCTCCCCCCCCTCCCCCCTTCAGGTGTTCGGGAGGTGAGAGCTGCCCACCTGAGGCTGGGTGCCCGCAGGTCCACCCTCGCTCTCCAGTGAGTGTAGCTACTGTTCATTGAAGACTTGGTGCGAAGCATTGTGCTGGGTTGTAAAACATGGTTTGTAAACGATACAAGCCATATGAGCTTTTTGTACTCATTTAATTTTTAATTTTGCATTAATCCTCACTTGAGAATATTTCCCCATTGATTTTGAGAGAGAAGGAAAGACAGAGAGCAACACCGATGTGAGAGAAACACATTGATTGGTTGCATGAGCTCCGACTAGGGCCCAGGGGTGGGGGGTGAGGACCCCGCAACCGAGGTACGTGCCCTTGACCGGAATCGAACCTGGGACCCTTCGGTCTGCAGGCCGACGCTCTATCCACTGACCCACACCAGCGAGGGCCGTCTTCACATATTTGAAGGAACGATTTCCACGTCTTAAATGATGATGGGACCCCCGCCCCCCCTTCCTAGAGATGAGCATGTCGCTTAGTTATCTTCCCTCCCAGGACTTTTCTGTGGTGCATTGACACTAACACGCATGTGCCCGGACCCACACACGCCTGCTTGGAAGCCCGGTAGCGTCGTAGGCCGAGGGGCTACCCTTCCTGTTATTCGCTCTCCTCACGAGGCATGAGTTTCCAATCGTGGTTGCACATTGGCATCCTCGTCGGCACTTAAAGAGAAGGCATTGCCTGGGCCCCAGATCATCCGGAACCGTGGGGGATGCGGCGCTGGTTCCATGTTTTCTTTTAAAGCTTTCTGGTGCTTCAGGAGTGCAGCTGGGGTGCAGGACCATGAGTCTGGGGGATCCCCTCATGTTCATGGGGGAGACCTACGCCCCGCAGAATAGACGTGCCACACGTCCTGGCAGCCCCCTATCGATGGACATGGAGGTGCCTCCAGTACTTTCCTGTGACAGACAGGTGCAGGGAGAAGCCTCGTGTATAAATCGTCGTGTTTCTTAGGCCAGATTCCTAGAAGTGGAATAGTTAGGTCAGAGGGTGGTCTCGTGACAAGTTTGATAGCTCGTCTCAGATTGCCCTCCACAAAGGTGTGCAAGTCCCCCTCCGGTCACGATGTGGGAACGCATGTGTCTCCGAATCCTGCCCACACGGATGTGTTCGTTCCCCCTTTCTTCTTCTTCTTCTTCCTCTCTTTCCTCCTCTTCTTCCTCCCCCTTCTTTTTGTCAGTCTGGCAGGCGGGAGAGAGCTCATTGTTTTAACTTGTACTTTCCTGATGACTAGTGAAGTTAACCATGTTTCTTCATGTTTATAGACCATCTCTATGTCTTCCTTAGGAAGGGGCACTGCATTGAATGTGGAACTTGGGGGGGGGGTTTGGGCGTTTGTTTCCATCAGCTGGTTCTTTATTCATGTCTTTTTCTCCATCCATCCATCCATCCATCTATCCATCCATCATCCATCACCCATCATCCGTCATCCATCACCCATCATCACCCATCATCCATCATCCATTCATCCATATATCCATCCATCACCCATCATCCATCAGCCATTCATCCATCCATCCTCCATCCATCCATCCATCCCCCATCATCCATCATCCATCACCCATCATCACCCATCACCCATCATCCATCAGCCATCCATCCATCCATCCATCCATCCATTCACCCTCCATCCATCCATCCATCCATCCTCCATCCATCCATCCATCCATCCTCCATCCATCCATCCATTCATCCTCCATCCATCCATCCTCCATCCATCCTCCATCCATCCATCCACCCATCCATCATCCATCATCCATCACCCACCCATCCATCATCCATCCATCATCCATCCATCCCTCCTCCCTTCTTTCCTTGTCTTCCTTTTCTCCCTTTCCTTTCCTTTTCCCCTCCTCCATCCTTCCCTCCCTCCCTCCTTCCCTCCCTCTCTCCCTCCCTCTTTCCTCCCCTTCATCTAAATCTTGAGTGTTGCTGCGGGGGTGCTGCTGCCTCTGTAATGGCTGCTGCAAAACAAACGCTGGGTGTGATTTTCACTCTTCACCTCTCTTCGTCAAAGCGAAAATCCTCTTCAGATTTCTTTTGGTTCCTGAAAACAGGCACTGATGTGTTAAAAACTCGGTACTAATTTCATAAAAGCAAACTGGCGTGATGCAAACTTTCAAGAAGTTGGAGGCCCATCGTTTCTAATCTCCAAACCTAGTACACACTTGTCGTGGAAGCTTCTTATCTGGGGAGAGTTTGGGTTCCTAGGCATTTGAAGTTTACCGTCACTACCTATTTGTTTATTCACCCCCCACATGTTTACTGAGCACCTACTCTGTGCTGGGCCCTGTTCATGGTGCTGAAACCGGCCAACAGGCAGGTTGTTCTAGTGCAGTGGTTCTCAACCTTCCTAAGGCCGAGACCCTTTCATACAGTTCCTCATGTGGTGGTGACCCCCAACCATAACATTGTTTTCGTGGCTACTTCATAACTGTAATGCCGCTACTGTTATGAATCGGAATGTAAATATCTGATATGCAAGATGTATTTTCATTGTTACTAATTGGACATAATTAAAGCATAGTGATTCATCACAAAAACAATATGGAATTCTAGATGTGTTTTCCGATGGTCTTAGGCGACCCCTGTGAAAGGGTCATTTGACCTTCAAAGGGGTCGCGACCCACAGGTTGAGAACCGCTGTTAGTGGGAGCGAGGGGCTGTCTACAAGGAGTCAATCCCATCATTTCTGGGGAGTGACCCTGGGCAGGGAGAGGTGGGGGAGTGTCTCTGGACAGGGCCAGCGGGAGGCCACGCTTGAGTCCAGGGTGATGGGAGGGCTAGGAGGGGAGCTGGGGGCTGGAAGCCTTTGTGGTGGGTGCTTTGAAGGGGCTGGAGGATTGGGAGGCGGGGCCTTCCCTGGGCTGAGAGCCCCCCCCCCCCCCCCCCCAATGGTCCAGCCCTGTGGTTTCTGTGACAGCCCAGGCCTCAGAGAGAGGCTTCTCGGGGTGGTGAGTCTGTTCAATGCAGCTCTTTTCGGGGCAGAGTGGCTTCTGGCTCCCAGTCTTGCCCTGGGAGCCCCGTGGCCTTCCCCCTCCTCCCCGCACCATGCAGTCCTGCCTCAGTGTGAGCCTGTGGAAGTCGCTGTAGAGGGCTCAGGGGACGGCCCCTCCTGGGCAGGCCGGCTGCACGCAGAGTCCCTGCCTGTCTCGGTCACGGCCGTGTCCCCAGTGCCTGGCACCGGACCCATTCCCACCCCCACCTGACAGATGGCTAAATGAGGCCAGGAGGCTCCCACAGCCCATTCCCTCCGAGGCCCAGCCCAGAATCTAACCCTGTTCCAAGCCAGGCTGTGACCCGAGCTCGTGGCGGGGGAGGTGGGCCTGGGGCTCTGGCCCTCCTGAGGTCTGTCTGTAGATTTGGGTCCTGGAAGATGAGGGGATGGGGGTGGCTGGAGGTGCAGAAGGGGTGGGGTGGGAGAGGGCCAGGAGTTGGGGTTTGGTAAGAGGTAGGTAGGAGGTGGGAGAGGCGGTGGGGAGGGGGCCCCCGGGGAGGGGTCTCTGGGTTTGGGGCGAGGCAGCCAGGCGCTTGGGAAGGCAGCCCCTCCCGGGCTCTAGTCTGCCCGGACCACGTGGGCAGCCCTGGGACCCCTTTGAGGCGCAGTCCTGGGAACGCGTCTGGCCGCCCCGCCCGCCCCAGGCCTCCATGAGGGCTCCATGGCTGCGCGCAGTAACTCAGGCCCCGGGTTCGGGCACAAAGCGCCCCAGCAGGAGGCCGGCTGGGAAGGCGCAGGCTGTGGCTCTCGCCTGCGCGGCTGATGGGGACTGGGCTTGTTCCGCACCGCGGGGCCCCGCCCCTCCCAGTCGAGGGCTGGTGGGCACAGCGGGCGCCCCGAGAACTCCCAGTCCTAGGCCCCGAGCTGGGGAGCTGGGGGCGGGGCGGCGAGGGCAGTGCTGGCGTCTAGCCCGCAGCTGGGGGCCCTGCCGCCCGCGGGTGGGCTGGGGCTCTGCCGGCCAGATGTGCGCCGTGGGGGACCTCCGGGGACTGGAGCACCGAGGGGCCCTCGCTTTGGGCAGGGCTGGGGGAGCGCAGTGGACAGCGGTGGGGTTATGGACAATCACAGGTCCACGTCCCTGATTGCTCTCAGCGCTTCATGCTCACTCACTCATTCATTTAGCTCCATCGCAACCCCATGAGGTCCTGTGATCACCCCGGGTGTACAGAAGGGGAAACTGAGGCACAGCGTGGGAAATGGAATTGCCCGGTGTCCCAAGCCGGGGCTGGACAGGGTGTGAAGGCTGGCTCTCTGGCCCCAGAGCCACGAGTGGCCCGCGCGTGGCGGCCCGGCGTGCATGTGTGGGGGACACGGGCCTGGGGGTGGTTTTGACTGTATCTGTAGATGCTTAAGAACGGACACACAGAACATTTGCAGGCAGATCTGAGTCATGATTCTGGGTTTGCCCCTTGAAATCACTCACTCATTCATTCCCTGGGTGGACCCTGCCTGCCTTCATTCATTCCTTGGCTCTGTGCTCACTCCTCGGCGGTGGCTGGGGCACAGTGATGAGCGATGAGGGCCAGGCCCCCCGTCTGAGAGCTGACAGTGGATGGGGGGCCGGGTCGTGAGACCGACAGGAAGTGTGAACAGTCACACTGTAAGTTTCTCGTGGGGAGACTGCTCTGGCTGTCGGCCTCGCCAGCGCAGTCCTGGGCGGTCATGACGTGGAGGCCGCGTGTCAGCAGGCGGACTCCCAGAGGGATGCTCTGAGCGCGTTCACAGGGCCACCCCCCTGCCTTGGGCCCTGCCCTGCGTGGGGAGGAGGGAGGAGGGAAGGCCATGGTCCTTTCCCACGAGGACCCAAAGGGGTGTGTGTCTGGAGGGGCAGGGACAAGTGGGGTGGCTCCTGGAAGGGTGAGGAAAGAGGGTGGGTGGGAGGGGAACGGGGCGCTGGGTGTGGGGAGTCCCCAGGGCCGCCCTGGGCTTGAGCTTGAATGACCCTGAGCCTTGCATAACCTCTGAGGTCAGCGCTCGGTTCCAGAGGTTCTCATGGCCCCTCAGTATCCAGCGAGCAGCAGGAAGGGAGGCCCGGAGGGCCCACCGCCTTGCCCGGCTTCCACGGGGCGTGTGCAGCTGTCCGTCAGGCTGCTCGTGTCCAGCGCCCCCATGTCCCAGGGACAGGGCTCCTGAGCACCAGGCCCGGGGGGAGGGGGCCCTGCACACCGTTAGGTTAGGGTTGCAGGTGGAGGGGAGAGCATGACACTCCATCGCTGTCACCCAGGTCCCTGTGCTGCCCCCATCCCCCCGACCTCCGCCAGGTCCAGCGAGCAAACAGCTTGTGCCCGCTGCGCCCGCAGTGCAGGGCGCACTGTGTACCTGCACGGGCTTCATGCTGCATCGCCTCAACATGCCCTCGCTCGCTCCGTGTGCCCGGGTGCGGGGGCTGAGTGTGAGGCAGTTCCCTCCTTGGACATGCGGTGAGGCTGGGCTGGCCGAGGGCCTCTCCCTCCCTCTGTGCTGCCTTGTGGTTGTAAATGTGTTGATTTCAGAGAGGAAGGGACATCCTCGATGAGAGGGAATCCTGGGTCGGCTGCCTCCTGCACGCCCCCTACTGGGGATCCAGCCCACAACCCGGGCAGGTGCCCCGATTGGGAATTGAACTGTGACCTCCTGGGTCCCGTGTCGATGCTCAACCACTGAGCCACACTGCCTCCTTGTTAGGAGGCTCCGGGTCTGCTCTCCTGTGCACACACGCTTGGCCGGGGTGGCAGGAGGGGCCGGGCAGCCGTCGGTAACGGTACTGAGGCCGACCGTGTGCCCAGGGCGAGCTGATCGCTCCTGTCCACAGCCCTGGGAGGTTGCAGCCATTGGGTTTGCCAGCCTGCAGGTGAGGGTCAGCCTGAGGTCCCCGGTCACATGTCGCAGGCAGGCTGCCTGCCACCCTGGGGCCTGTGAGTCACTCCCAGGGCCCCGTCTACAGGCCTGGAGAGGGAGCCGCCCCCTCCCCCGCCCCCAGGGGCGCACGCCGGGCTGGGAGACAGACCCAGAAACAGCCATGAACTCTGAGGCTGGTAACATCACGTTCCCCCTGAGGACCCAGCTGGTGGCCAAGTGCGCCCTCCCCCCTCCACCCCCTTGCTGCCTGCCTGGGCCTGCCCCCAGCTTCACTTGGGGGAGAAGCCGGGTGGAGGGGGGTTGGGGGGTGGGCGGGCGAGGTCAGGTCCCTGGGACATTTGGGGTGGGGGCAGGGCAGGGCTGTGCTTGCTTCCTGGCTCCTCGGGACCTGCACACCCTCAGCTCTGCTTGGTGGGAGGTGCTGGCTGCGTTTCGGGGCAGGATCCTCCCTGCTGCTGTGCCCCACCCACCCCCAAACCCCAAGAGTCCAGCTGGCTCAGCCCAGGAATCTTGGATGTGGTGGTTGGGGGTGGGTGGCCTTGCAGAGGGACTCCCAGATTTAAAGGGCCCTGTCCCCTGGCCTCTCTCTGTTGCCATGCACACCACCCCTCTGGCCCGGGCCTGGCCGGCCTGGGAGCCTGCATCTGCCTCCTCAACATTTCCCCGGAGCCTGAGTTCGGACCCGGGGGTGCATGGCCCTCCATGGCGGCGTCTCCAGGTCTCCAGGCTGCCCTTCACCATGCCCGTCCTGGCGGAGAGCCTGGGAGCGGCCCCTCCCCCCCTGCAGCCCTCTCCCTGGGCACCGACCCTCTGCATTCCCTGCCCTGCACCCCCTCCTGCGAGGCTTCCTGGAACCCGGGGACCCTGGAGGTTTCTGGACCAGATCGAGTTGCCTGGGTGGTTCTTTCCGTTTTGTTTTTTTTTTGGGCCGTCCAGGGTGGGGGAGCCGGGAGAGGAGCCGGTAATTGGGCCAGCTCCAGCCAAGGGTGGAGGCAGCCCCTGGCTCCCCCGGTGGAAGTGTGACCCCCAGCCCCTGCCCCTGAGTGCCTGGGGGGCCTGGCTTCCTCTCCTGGCAGGACCAGCGGGTTTGGTGTTTCCTGCCTCCTCCCCTTTGTTTTGCAGCAGGAGGCCCCTGGGGGGACGCGGGGCCCCTCTAGCTGCTCTCCCTGGTGACGGGGGACCTGGCTTGGCCTGGCACCGCCCGGCCCTGCTGAGCCTGGATGGGGTGACCTAGGTTGCTTCTCCCCACCCCCCTGGCTGGACAGCTGGGCCAAGGTGGACCCACCTCTAGGCCTGTGCCAGAGGGCGAAGCTGATGCCAGGGCTCCTCCCAGACCCTGGGGCTGGCCGCTGGGGGGTGGGGCTCTGGGGGAGGCTGAGGGCTCAGGGGAAACGGAGGCCCAAGGTCAGGGGGTGGGAGAGAGCAGGATCACCCCCTGGGGCCAGGAGTCAGGGCTGAGGCCCCTGGAGTTAATTCTGCGCTGGCTCTGAGAACCCCCAGCCCTCCGCAGCCCGGCACTGCTGGCCCGCGCCCTCCCAGGCCCGCTGCACACATGGTTTTGCTTTTCCAGGCATCCTCCCCTGGTCCCCTCCCTCTGGGTGCCTTCTGAGCTCCTCGGGCCCCTCCCCCAGCCCTCCTGGGCCCCCTCCTTCCTCCTTGACCCACTTTAGTCCCCTGTTGCTGGGGGAGGGGCGCGCACAGCCGGCGGCTCTGATCCTGGCTGCCTCCCCCAGCATCCCTCGGGGCGGGCTCTGGATGGAGCCAGCAGGCTGAGCGGCCGGGCCCCAGGGACTGGCACGCGGCGTGCTCCGAGTGGCGGCCTCCCTGCCCCCTCCGTGGACAGACAGTTCTGGACAGCTGCCCCTGCCCCGGCCCCTGGGAGGCCCTGCCAGGGCCGGGCTCCGGTTTCCCCCAGCCCCAGGGAGCTGTGGCTGCAGAGGTCCCTCCTTCCACCTCCTCCTTGGCGAGTTTGTGCGCTTCCCAGAGGAGCCCCGAGCAGGCCCAGGCCATTCTTCCCGTAAATCTCCGCCGGAGACACTGGCGCTGGGGTCACGTTCCGGGTCGGCGGTCGGTCGATCTGTGCACCTCGGGGAAATTCACCCACCCTCTCTGGGCAGCGAGGGAGCTGGACCGGATGGCGAACCTTTATTGAGCATTTACTACGGCAGTGTGGCAAGGCATGCCTTCCTAATCCCCATTTTATTTATTTATTTAAAATATTTTTATTGCTTTCAGAGAGGACTGGAGAGGGGGAGAGAGAGAGACATCAGTGATGAGGGAGAATCATGGATCGGCTGCCTCCTGCATGCCTCCCCACTGGGGATCGAGCCCACAACCCCGGCCTGTGCCCTGACCGGGAATCAAACTGTGACCTCCTGGTTCCCAGGTCAGTGCTCAACCACTGAGCTACACCGGCCGGGCCCTAATCCCTGTCTTCAAGGAGGGGCAATGGCAGCACAGAAAGGGAGGGTCACCTGCTTGGGGCCACACAGGCTGCGCATGCTGGAACCACAGGGCTCAGAGCCTGGACGAAAGCCTGATGGGAGATTCTCTCTGCTCTAACCTCCCTGATGCTGAGGCCACCTCTTCTGGGGCTGCTGGTTGGGGGCTCGAGATCCTCCTCCAGGGTCGTGCATCAGTCCTGCCCCCCAACCCCCACGTCCCCTCATGGGTCACTGTGTCCTCAGGTGTCGCCTGGGCCCTAAGCCTGCCCCCTGCTGGGAACTTGCCCCTCCTAGTGCTGTGGTCCAGGGGCCGGCCCCCTGAGCACCTGTCCCAGCACAGGTGTGGCCTGGCCGCCAGCACCCCCAGCTGCAGGAGCCCTGAGGCCCCCTGAGGCCTCCTCCCTCCAGCCCTGAAGAAGCCCCTGTCATTCTCCCCTCCTCCCTTCCCACAAGCCCCCCAAAACGACAGATGTAAAAAGTGGGGGTGCACTCTGCGAGGGCTGTTCAGGTCCGGGAGCCTGCTTTCCTCCCTGAGAGCTGACATCTGTCCGTCCTCCGGACCCGTTCCTGCCACCACCCTGTCTTGCTGAATAAAAGAGAGGCCGGAGGTGGGGTGGGGGCTTTGGGAGCCGAGTCCGGGCATCTTTCCTGATTTGCCTAATTTCCTCTCTCAATTGCATCTTGTGATTAAACATTTTCTTAGCGCCTGGTCAGGGCCAGGCCGCGTTTCTTTTCATAAACACGGGCCAGTGAATGGAACAGCCCTGCCTGTGTCCGCGGGAGGCGTCATTTGCATAGTGATTGTTCTCCTGAAACCAAATAATCGCCGGCAGTTTATGAAACTATCAATACCTAGGGCTGGAGCCCGCGCAGGCGCAGACCTCTCCTCTGGCGCAGGGCCATCCGTCCGCTTCCAGAGGACACTCAGTCTCGGCGAAGAGCCCAGTGCCCAGTGCGGGCGGTTTCTCTGCCCAGAGGTGTTTCCTGGCTGTGGGTATTGCCCGGTGGGTGGAGCCTGTGCAGGCGGATAAAGGCGCCCACACCTGTGAACCCCATTCCAATCAGGGGCTTGCAGGGGGTCATCCGCGCCAGGTGGGCGAGGTGGGCGCCAGGTGGGCGGGGTGGGCGCCAGGAGGGCGAGGTGGGCGCCAGGGGGCGAGGTGGGCGCCAGGGGGGCGGGGTGGGCGCCAGGAGGGCGAGGTGGGCGCCAGGTGGGCGAGGTGGGCGCCAGGAGGGCGAGGTGGGCGCCAGGGGGCGAGGTGGGCGCCAGGGGGGCGGGGTGGGCGCCTGGTGGGCGGGGTGGGCGCCAGGTGGGCGGGGTGATCGCCTGGTGGGCGAGGTGGGCGAGGTGGGCGCCAGGGGGGCGGGGTGAGCGCCTGGTGGGCGGGGTGAGCGCCTGGTGGGCGAGGTGGGCGCCAGGGGGCGGGGTGGGCGCCAGGTGGGCGAGGTGGGTGCGTGGCTGGACGTCTGGACGTCTGGACCTGATCCTCGCCTACAGGGTAGAGTCGCTTTGCTTGAGGGCGGTTTGTGGTCACTGCTGAGAACTCCTTCCACCCAGGGGACAGCGGGTCCACCCACTCTGGGCGTCAGCCCGCCCCCTCCTGGGGGGGCATTTCTGCTCGCTGTCTTGCTCCTACCAGGTCTCCAGGCTGGCACGGGGGCCAGCTGGTCCTCTAGACACAGCAGGTGGGGAGAGCTGGCTGAGGTTCTTTGCAGTTTAGAGAGAAATCACCTGAATGCTTTTTGTGTGTGTGCATCCTCACCTGAGGCTAGTTTCCCATTGATTTTTAGAGAGAGAGGAAGCGGGGGTAGACAGTGAGAAACATCGGTGTGAGAGAGACACCTGGGCCGGGATCGAGCCTGCAACCGACGTGTGTGCCCCTGACTGGACTAATTGAACCCTGCAGTCTGTGGGCTGAAGCTCTAACCACTGAGCAAACTGGCTCGGGTGATCTGAATGCTTCTGAGGAATTCCTTGACTGGAATAGTCAGGGGTTTGCAGGGGTCAGATGAAGTGGACTGTGGGACACACCCACACACACGGCGTTGCCATATTGTCCCCGTGGGACTGGGGAGGGGGACAGGAGGGGCAAGCCCAGGCCAGATTGGGCGCCCCTGAGGGTGAGTCGGGTCACGCAGGGACTGGGGGACTCGGCCCCGGGCGGTAGAAACAGATTCGAGAGCCTGCCTGAAGCTCTCCCTGACTTAGGTCCCCTGGCTGCCACAGCGATGCTCCCCAGGTGTCAGGGGAGAGGGAAGGTTCAGGGTCTGCAGCCCCTTCACTGTAGCTGGTTGTATGCAAATGATGGCCTTGGATGCAAATGATGTGGGCGGGACTGCAGCCTGTGCCCACTCGCCTGGTGCCCCCCTGGTGCCCAGTGCCCGCACCCACCCCCGTCAGGTGGCTGCAGCGTGAGCCTCATGAGCAAAGCGTAGGTGGTGGGGCTGGGGGTTCCCCACCAGGCCTTGGTCTCCCCACACCCCATTTCCTTCCCTCTACCCCCCCCCAAGCGGAGCCCTTGATTCTGCGAGGCTCTCCCTGAGGCTGTTCGGACTCTGGCTTCTGGGGCCTTTTTTCTTCCAGTGGGAAGTGTCAGTGTGAGTAATTATATATATTTTCACACACTCGGACCGTGCCTCATTGAAACGCCTATAAACATGTCTGTATAATTCTAATGAACTGCGCGCATGAAGCCGTCAGAAAGTTACACGGGGCGGCGCGTTTGCCAGACGGCGGCCTGAACGCCAAGGAAAATATTATGTTCTTCCAGCGCGCGGACGCTTCGTGCAGGCGGCTCCCAAGATAAACAGGAGAGATGCGAGGACAAGTGAGATGGTCAGCAGCGATGGCTGAGCTGCTTGTAAGTGGTGTTCACCAGAGTGTTGGCAGGGTGGGTGGCTTGATGGAGTGATAAATGCTCTTCAAGGAAAGTGCCCCAGACGCGGAATGCGGGGTCGGGACCCTGGAGGCAGGCCATGGTGGCGCTCGCGCTCATGTCCGTGGGCGGGAGGCGCTGACTCAGTGAACGGGCTGCATCAGAGCCAGTGCTCTCTGTTCCGCGGTTTATGCTTCGGTTCCTAGGAAGGTGTGGACACGAGAGCGTGGGGCTGCTTTCCAAGTGGGTAAGAAGGATTGGGCCCTGGCCGGTGGCTCAGTTGGTTGGAGCGTTGTCTGGTCCGCCACCGCCGAAAGGTTGTGGGTTGGATTCCCGGTCAGGGGGTGTACAGGAAGGCAACCCGTCGCTGTTCCTCTCTCACGTGATATTTCTCTCTCTCTTCCCCTCTCTCTAATAATCAGTACACATGTCCTGGGGTGGTGATTTAAAAAAATAAAAAAGGATGCTTTTAAGTTAACTTTCATGCATTCATCCATCATCCATCCACCCACCCATCCACCCACCCACGAACCTACCCACCCACCCACCCATCCATCCACCCACCCACCCACCCATCCATCCACCCACCCATCCACCCCACCCACGAACCTACCCATCCACCCACCCACCCACCCATCCATCCACCCACCCATCCATCATCTATCCATCCATCCATCAGCCATTCAGTGAGGTTATCGATGCTCCCACATCACAGAGATAACCAGGGACAGAGCTGATAAGGGACCTCACCATTTGAATCTGGATTCTTGAACCTAAAGCAGGCATTAGGTTTAAGATGCCCTAAAGCGATTCTCATGAAAACTGATGAGAAGGTATTAAGGGCAGCTGCACCCACCCTCCTCTCCTTTCCTTCTCACTTGCTGTGTCCAGATGTTTGCCTCTGATATGCTCCCAGGGAAGGCTCTCTGAGGTCCTCTCTCAGTCTTCTGGGCTGGATGATGGATGGATGGAGAGATGGACCAGAGGTGGATGCCTTCATGCACCCTGCTCAGCCCGTCCCTGGCAGGCAACACCCCTTTTTCAAGAAGCAGGAGTTTTTATTATGAGCAAAGTCTTCCGAAACCTTGTTGGGCTTTCGAAAGGAGACACCTGGGACCACCTATGTCTTACAGGGCCGGATGGGTTGGACCTGGATGTTAGGGTCTGTTTTCAGTCACTTCATTCATTCCCTCCCTCATTCATTCCTGCCGAGGTGTGATTTTTTTCCTTCCAGGAGATTCCCCTGGTCTCCAGTTTCCGGAGGCACCGGTACAATCTAGATTCCAATTAGCCTAATTGCTTTATGGTAGACTTCTTAGAAAAGAGTTTTTCCCCTGCTGACGGCTGCGGTTCCAGGAAAGCCGCCCCCACCGGCTTGCTTCCTTCCTGCTGCTACCCAAGCCTGCGTTTCCTTCAACCTCATTTCTCCAGGACTGGCCGAGCCCTCGTCCTGTGAATTCCAGTGTCTTTGCGTCAGTTTAATATGTTTCTTTAGTTGATTTTTTTTAGAGAGAGAGAGAAGGGAGAGGGAGATAGAAACATCAGTGATGAGAGAGAAACGTCGATCAGCTGCCTCTTGTATGCCCCCTACTGGGGATCAAACCGGAAACCCAGGCATGTGCCCTGATCTGTGGCCTCTTGGGTCCTGGGGTCAACACTCAACCACTGAGCCACACCGGCCGGGCTGTTGCGTCAGTTTATGCTGGAGAGGCCAAAGCGGGGTGGCGAGGACACCAGGGAAACAGTATACGTGCGCTATCTGTGTCTAACATTTGTTTTCATTACTATTTCGTTTGTTTTTTGGATATTTAAAAAAATTTTATTTTTATTTTTCAATTACCGTTGACATTCGTCGTGATTTTAGCTTTAGGTGCTCAGCATATATTTTACAAAGTGACCCCCATCCGATACTTTCAGTCCCCTTGATACCATACATAGTTACTATTGGCTGTTTCCTAGCTATACTTTTACATCCTGTGACTACTTTGTAACTGCCAAGTTGTCCGTCTCAACCTACTCACCTTCTTCCCCCTGCGCCGCAACCCCCCTCCCCTCCCCTCCCCTCCCCTCTGGCAACATCAGTCTGTTCTCTGCAAACAAAACAGAAACAGTGTGCGTAACATTTCAGGGCCAGTTGTCTACACCCCTTACATCTATACGATGGCATGCATCTTTTTTTAAATTTATTTTTTAAAATATATTTTTATTGATTTCAGAGAGGAAGGGAGCGGGAGGGAGAGAGAGAGAAACATCAGTGGTGAGAGAGAATCATTTACCGGCTGCCTCCCGTACACCCCCTCATGGGGATCGAGCCCACAACCCGGGCATGTGCCCTTGACCGGAATCGAACCCGGGACCCTTCAGTCTGCAGGCTGACGCTCTATCCACGGAGCCAAACCGGCTAGGCCGGCATGCATCTTTTTAAATAGAAAATTCCTTCCTTGTCTGTGTGTGCATGTTTCAGTCAAAGAGCCGGACCCAAATGTACCCCGGGTTCTGGCCCCGGCCCTCTTCCTTGTACCGTCAACATCAGATTTTTCAGAAAGTTCTTTTCAACACGCGGAGGAAGCGGTTACATCCTGACCGGCACGCAGGATGCCGGCGCGGTACTCGTGCTGTTAGTGATCAGGATCTCAGCCAAGGGAATATAATGAAATCCACATAAAAATTTATTTACCTAATGAAAATCCGGGAGTAATGCATAAGTGGTTCTCTGATAATAAAATGCAAATCTAAAACTATAACCAGGAGGACAATAATCCTCATTAAACGTATTGTCTAGAGAAAGCCCATGACATCCACTTAACAGTGATTTGATTTGTTTAGTAATTTCCACGTAATATTTAAACTTTATTCCGAGCCTTGAAAACCCTCCCACGAGTTCCTTTCCCACCCGGGCGGAGGGCAGAGGCCGGTGGGTGGGGTCCCAGCCTGGGCACCCTGGCAGGCTGTCTTTCCCAGGCCGCTCTGTGCCTGCCGGAAAGGTGGGGTCCAGGAAGAGAAAGCAGGGGGTCCGGGTTCCTTCTGAGTGGGAGACGCGTTAAAGCTCCCGTCTGCGGGACCAGGACCTCTGAGGGCCAGAGGGCGTGGGGGGGACAGGGACTTGCCCTGGTGTCTCCTGAGCCCTGGGGTAGCCCTGTCTCCGTCCCACTGCTCCCCGCTCCTGGGGACGGTCCAGGGCCCCGCACTCCAGATCTGCAGGTGCCCCTGGCCCAGGAGCACCCGGCCCACCCTGAGGCCTATGAGGACTGCCTCTTGGAGGCAGGGGGACCTGCTCTGGAAGAGGCTCACCTGGAGGGGACCCGCCTCTGTCATTGTAAGCGGAGTGTGTGTGGGGGGCGAGTCCTCACCCCCTGATGCTCAGTCCTCACTTGGGAAAGGGACTTCGCCTCGCTCTCCAGGACCCTGAGGAAGCGGGAGGAGCCTGTCCGCCCGGGGCCACTGGGCCTCGGTGCCGTGCGCTCAGAAGCCCCTTTCCTTGTGCTCAGAAGCCCCGGGGGTAGTTTGGGAAGCAAAACGGGGAAAATGGGGGTCCGAGGCCTTCTGCCCAGTTTGAGGCTCACGATCTACACCCGAGATGAGAAAAATGAGCCTTTGGGATTTTAACTGTTCACAACCACAAAATCCCGAAGCAGCAGTGGGTGAAGGCTCATGTGTGTGTACACATGTGCTTCTCTGTGTGTACACATGTGTGTGTGTGTACACCTGTGTTTGTGTGTGCACATGTGCGTGTGTGTGTACACCTGTGCTTGTGTGTGTGTGTGTGCACACATATGCTTGTATGTGTGAAGTTTTCCTATCAGACCTATGCTATTTTCTTTTTAAAAAAAATCTATTTTTATTGATTTCAGAGAGGCATGGAGAGAGAGAGAGAGAGAAACATCAATGATGAGAGAGAATCATGGATCGGCTGCCTCCTGCAGGCCCCACGCTGGGGATGGAGCCCGCAACCTGGGCCTGTGCCCTGACCGGGGATCGAACCGGGACCTCTTGGTTCCTAGGTCGATGCTCACCCACTGAGTCACACCGGCCGGGCTCCCCTAACCTTTCCTTCTTCCTCCTCCTCTTCTTTTTCTGTCGAGTCACAATTTTTCTTCCCTTTGGGATGGTGCAGAGCGTTTTGAAATAGACTAAAATGAAAAGAAGGTAACACATCACTCATGCTCTCAGCCAGGAATCTCCTGGCCAAGGCGGCACAGAACTGGTTAAGCCCCAGGAGCCGGGCGGTGCCCGCTCTGCGCCCTCACCCGCACGGAGCCTCGGTTTCCTTGCCTGGAAGGCGGCTGGACACCCGCTTTCTGCACGGGAGTGGAGATCACACCAGATGGTGTGTGTCCAGCGCTGGGCCGAGTGCTGGCACGCGGGCAGCGCCTGATAAATGGGAAGGGTTCGGGGGCAGGAGGCGAGGTTGGGCTGAACAGAGGCCGGTGAAATGGAGAAGCCAGGCAGCTATTCAGGTGTGAATGCCAGCCTGCTGGCAGGCCCGCCAGCCGTAATGCCCCCAGCTCCCAGCCAAGGGCCAGCTCAGGTTACTCCGGGCCCATTAGCGATGCTGGTCAGAGCTTGGAGCCTCTTAAGTTCAAGGTCGATCACAGGCCTGGTCCCCCTCCCGCCAGCAGCCTCTCTTCTCTGCCCGGAGTCATTAGTCACCGGGTGGCCTGGGTGGCCTGATGCGAGAGAGAGCGCCCGCGGGCTGACTCAGTGCCACCTCCCTGCACTCCGGGGCCACACCCCAGGGCCAGGCCCCGCTGGCAGAGGGTCCGAAGCGTCCGTCATCCGGAGAGGTTGAGGTTCCATTCACATCTCTGGAAAAGCAGCCAAATCCTGGCTCCGCAGCTCACGACTGGCTGGGCAAGTCATGGACCTGCTCCAAGCCTCAGTTTTCTCATCCGTTGACTGGGGCAGCAGCAGTAGCATCTCATCCAGGAAGGGGAGACTGACCCCGTACCCTGCCTTCAGGTAGCAATTCTGTTACTGTTCTCCCAGGAGAACTTCCTGGAGGAGGAGGGATCTGACCCTCTACATGAAGAAAGATGAGGACGGCCGAGGCAGGGGGAGGGGACAGGGAAGGCAGGGAGACGGAAAGTTCTGGAAGAACCTAGCTCTCACTGACAGGGAGGGTCTCATCCCTTCTGACCCAGCTGGAAGCCTGGCAAGGGGACAGGTACTCGCAGGAGGGACAATGCAGGAGCAGCATCCTCTGGGCCTGCACTAACTTGTCTTCAAAAATTCCTGCAGGGCCAGCTCAGGCCTTCGAGTGACCTTTCCGCCCCAAGGCACCCACAGTTTCGTGTATGGGGGACTGTCCCCTCCCCGTCCCCAGAGTGTCTGCCCGTCCTTATTGGAGGTGATTCGCGGGGGGGCCAGGGGACCAGGGACAGGGACGAGCCACTGATGGGCCGTCTCAGTGCAGCCTCTCGGGGAGGGAGACTGCGGGGCGTCGGGCGCGACCTCCGGAGACCCTTCTGTGGGCAGCAATGCCCACCTCACAGCCGCCTTTCAGGCTGCAGGGGGCCTGGGGCTGGGGGGGGGATACCCTGAGGCCTGGGGAGCCCACAAAGGGTTTGAGTGACAGCCCGCCCAGGCCTTCCCACCCCAGGAACCAGGGGGAGGGACCGAGTGAGCAGGGGCCTAGGGGGCTGCCAGCCGGGACAAAGGCAGAGCCGGAGAGGAACAAAGGATGAGAGGGGACCCCTGTGACAACCGGGTGGGAAGCGCCGTGCCTGGCTTCACACAATGCTTTGGAGCAAAACTCTTAGTTTCACCCCATCAACCCCCCAGACCTTTCAACTTGCAAGCTGTACCCCCGGGCCGGGTGGGGCCCACTGTCTGGGGTGCGCAGCCCCGGCTGGCTGCTCCCTTGCCCTGCGCATGGGGTGAATTTGAAGCGAGGATCGGAGGCAAATCGGCTGCCAAATTTCGAAGCAAACATTTTTCTTTCTGGATTTAAATAATTGCATTGCATCGCGGCTCTGTTTCTCCTCTCAAACCAGCCCCAAATGACACTTGGCAGGCGGACCGGTCTGCTTCCCTCCCCCTCGCCCCGTGGGCCTTTCGCAGAGCATTTTCCTCTACGTCTGGGTAGCTGGCTTTTAAACCCCTTCGTTTTTTCTTTTTTTCTTTTTCTTTTTGTTCAGGTCTCAAATTTTATTCAATTTACATTTTATTCCATTCCAGGCTATAAAATCTGCAAAAGTGGCCTGAGAGGGAGCAGGCTCCCTCCAAAGCAAATAAAAGAGTCTCGCTTCCGAGGTGAACGAGGCTCCCAGGGCCCAGAGCCGCGCGGGGTGGGGGTGGTGGGGGTGGTGGGGGTCGGTGGGGGGAGGGCTGGGGGGTTTTGGGAGGGGGACCGCGGCCCAGGCTGGTCGAGCCCCGTGTCAAGGCACACAGGTTTTAAATGAAACGGGTTGCGGACATATGGAACCAATCGCTTTGCCAAGAGCTTAGTTTTGGGGATCAAGTCTTAAGGGCTCAACTTCAGTCCCTCTCCACGCGGTGATTTCTAGTCGACAAATGAAAGCCCCTTTATGCTCTCCCGGTCTGGGGGGACTCTTAATACATTTTTAAATCGTTCGGCATTCTGAATTAATTTTCTTAGGAGGAAACAAGATTCTTAAATTGGGATCTTGTCGGGAAAAGACAGCCGGGTAATTAGCGAGCGCCGGTCTCTTTTCCCTGACTCGGGCACGAGTGGGGTGTGTGTGTGGGGGGCGTTGACTCCACGCAAGGTGCGTGAGAAATCTATTTCAGAGCAGAGGTTTCAAAGTAAGCAAACCATCTGCTCGTTAATTATCCCTCCTCATACAGAGGCGGTGCGGCGTGCGTGTGGGTTCCCGAGGTGGAACGATGCGCCTGGAAGATGCGAGGCAGTGGGGCTGCTCCAGGCCGGCTGTGGGCTCAGGTTGGCCGGGTGTCTGAGGACTGAAGCCAGGAAAGGCGCCTGAGAGCTGGGGAGGCGGGGGGACTGCCTTCCTGGGGCGCTCGCTCTCAGGCCTGGGGGTGCGGCCACCCGCCACCTGGGGACAGTCCTGCTGCTCATGTTTAGGGACCGGGTGGGATGGAGCAGAGGGTGGTGCTCTAGTGGGGAAGTCAGGGCAGGAGAAGGGTAACGCCTCCCTTTTCCATCGGCCGATGGGGCGCTGCCCCTTCCAGAGTCCTCACCGTCCATCCGTCTGTCCGTCCATCCCCCCATTTGTTCCATTCCCCCACCTAAGACACACTGGGTGCCCCCCAAATGTATACACATTAAAAAAATTTTAAAAAAATTGATTTCAGAGAGGAAGGGAGAGGGAGAGAGAGAGAGAAACATCAATGATGAGAGAGAATCATGGATCGGCTGCCTCCTGCACGCCCCCCAACTGGGATGGAACTTGCAAGCTGGGCACGTGCCCTGACCAGGAATCGAGCCATGACCTCTCCTGGTTCAGAGGTTGTCGCTCAACCACTGAGCCCCGCCGGCCGGGCTGTATACACATTTGAGCCGCGGGTTCTATTAAGTGGGGAAATGAGATGTATTTTAATGAGCACTGCCTTTGTCATTATTCAAAGTGAGCATGCATTTCTGGGGACACCCTGCAAGGCTTGAGGGCTTCCTGGGCCCTGGGCTCGCTACCAGGTCCTGTCCTCACGGAGCGTGCCGTCTCCTGGAGGAGATGACAGCTAGGAGCTGCTCACCTCCACGAGCCTGTGGGTAGTAGCGAGAGGAGAGCCACCCCCTCCTGAGTCCAGGCCAGCCTGCCCCCTTGAGCTCTTGGCGATGAAGGAGAGGTGGCTGTCGAGTGAGGCTGAGGAGCTGCTGTCTGGGGTTGGCTTAGGTTTCCGTGATTTTAAGTGGAACAGCCACAGGAGGCCAGTGGCCCCCCGCAGGGCGCACAGACCCTCATCCCCTGGGAGCTTGTCAGGAAGGTGGCCTCCCAGGCCTCGCAGGCCTCGCCCCCAGTCTGCGGAATCAGAGGTCCCCCTGCGTGGCGCCCAGGATCTGCATTTCGGCAGCACCTCCAGGCGATTTTTATGCAGCCTTGCTGGGAGGCAGGCGGTGGGTGTGACGGGATTTGGGTCTCAAATGGACAGAGGCCTCCCAGGTAAAGCGGTGATACAGCTGCGGCTGAATTAGGGGTGGCTTGGTGGGTGGTGGGCCTGCACGGGGGAGGGTGCTGGTGCTGTGGTTAGCGGCGCCCAGCTCACCGCGCCCATTCGGTGAGGACAGCCGAGGCCAGAGCATTGGAGCACAGAGAGTTGGCCGATGGAAGGCCTGGGACTGCCAGCTGTGTGTCCCTGGACTGGTGTCCTAACCTCTCTGGGCCTTGACAAAATGGAGATCACTATATTTTGCTACTTACTTATCTAATAGGGTCACAGGACAGATGGATTAAAACGGGATATACAGCCCAGCCGCGGGGGGTCAGTGGTTGAGCGTCGACCTGTGAACCAGGAGGTCCCGGTTCGATTCTTGGTCAGGGCACATGCCTGGGTTTCGTGCTCCGTCCCCAGTGTGGGGTGTGAGGGAGGCAGCTGACCCATGATTCTCTCTCATCATTGATGTTTCTCTCTCTCTTTCTCCCTCTCCCTTTCTCTCTCTGAAATCAACAAAAATATATTAAAACACACACACACACACACACACACACACACACACACACACAAAACAAAAAACGGCATGTACAGAGCACGTGTGTACAGAGAAAAACCCCTCGGCTCTGGGGTGGCCTCGTGGTCTTGCTTTTTAATTTATTTCCTCTAACTGCCCTTGCCCGGTTCTCCGACCTCCATGGTTATAAGGATCCCCCCACCCCGGGGTGATGGTCCCTGTGACTCTGGGACCCCAGCCCTGGATTGGGGTCCGGTCCCGGGTTCCAGTTCCCGCTGTGCCTCCCGGGACATCCCCTCCAGGCCCCGTCTCCCTTTGCAGAACCTATGATTTTTGGGGCCCTTCCCCAGCCTCCTCTGGACGCCCCGGATGGGCTGGGAGAGGGGACCTTTATGGGCGGATTTTAATCTCAGGTGCAGCCAAGTGCCTTTTGGGGAAAGTCTTCATAGTAATTTTAGCAGCATCTTTTCTGTTGTCTAGACCTAAGATCAGCATTTTAGGGGAAAGTGTGGAGAGAAACCCTCCCTGTGCCCTCCCTGCCCACTGCCAGGGCTCTACCCGCCCCCTCCCCGCAAGATGCCAGGTGGTCTGAGCCCCAGCCCAGCCCCCGGCTCTGGCAGCCAGGATTCCGGTCCCTGGAAGACACCAGACTTGTTCTGCGATGGCGAACCTGGTGGGTGCCGCTCTGCGGGGAAGGCACCGCGTGTCCCCTCTCGGCTGGGGTGGCGTTTTGGGTGGATATTCGCAGCTTCTTACCTAAACCAGGCGTTGCTTTTCTTCTTGGAAACCTTTTCCATCAACGCTGCCCTCCAGGACTGGGGAGAGGCCTGGGCATAGTCACTGCTTCGTATGGAACCGTTGTTCGATGGATGTGGTTATTGGGAATTTCTGTGTTTCCGGACGGAACGGTGGCCCAGGTCTCTCCTCGAGACATTTACGAGGAACTCTCCGGAGTCTTCTTTTTAAAAGATGCCCTGGGAGCCCTGGCCGGTTTGGCTCAGTGGATGGAGCGTCGGCCTGCGGACGCAAGGGTCCCGGGTTCGATTCTGCTCAAGGGCATGTACCTTGGTTGCGGGCACATCCCCAGTAGGAGATGTGCGGGAGGCAGCTGATCGATGTTTCTCTCTCATCGATGTTTCTAACTCTCTATCCCTCTCCCTTCCTCTCTGTAAAAAAATCAATAAAATATATTTAAAAAAAAAAAAAGATGCCCTGGGAAAGCACTGTGTGCTCAAAGGAATGAGGAGCTCAGGGCAGAGTTTTCGCCTCCAGGCCAGGACAGGGCTTTCCAAGCGTCTCTCGCGGCCTTTGGACTCAGTGCCCAAGCGCACACTCTGGACCTGCGCCGCCGGCCTGGAACAGAGCTTGCAAACTGGTTGCCCAAGGGCCGCGTCCCGTGCGAGGGTGGGCCGTTCCTTTGGCTGCTCAGGATTAAAATGTGTTTGGAATCAGCAGGTAACACTTACACTTCAGGCGGGTTTGCACAGAAACCCAGACTTCTTTAGTTTTTCTTCAAAGCGATGGGAAGCTTTGCCAGCACTGGCCCTGGCTCCACCAGCAGGGGTGGCAGGCGCTGCCCGTGGACCCGAGGCATGGGTGCTGCCAATGGCCACGGTGCCCCCGCTCCTGTGGCATAATGAGTCCTCCCCACCCCCTCCTGGCAGCTGTTGGGCATTGCCAGCACACTAAGGGTTAAACAGGCGGTAGCAGTGACCGCTGCTGGCCCGGCCCTGTCTGCTTGCTGTGTGACTCTGCCTCGGTCACACCACCTCTCTGTGCTTCAGCTTCCCCATCTGTCCAGCCGGACAGTGGCCTGGAGAAGCCGTTTCCCGCCGTGCCCGATGGACCAGCCAGGAGGCTGAGAGGCGGGGCAGGGGGCCCTGGGCCCTGCCTCTCTCATCCCTTTTATGAATTAAGGTTGTGCGTGAGGCCATTCCTGGAAAGGTGGGGGACCCGGCGCTCCTCAGGATTGGGGACTCTCATCACTTCCTTTGTCTTTGTCCAGCTGCTGCCGGGGACTTCCTGTCCTCCTTCCCCCCCAGGAGTGGTTGGGGTGGCAGCCCAGGGCAGGGCGGTAGTACCTTTACTGCTAACCATCACGGCTGCACTCGCTGAGCAGCACTGCTCTCCCACGAGGGCAGGTGCTATTCCCCTGCTTTGCAGATGAAGAAACCAAGGGTCAGAGAGGTTGAGTGACTTGTCAAAGGTCACACAGCTGTGCACCTGGGCTCGTTTATTCCAGACCCTGGGCCCTGGCCGCGTGCTGTTCCACCTGAGGTGGCCTAGGGGGCCATGCTGATGTCCGTGTAGGACAGGGAACCTCCGGAGCGAGGCCTGGCCCTGTGCTCTGTGCTGCTTCACACGAGGCCCAGCCCCCACCTGCCCTCTCCGGGATCCTGCTCACCCACCAGGCTTTCCTCCCCGCAGCCCCGGCCTGGACAGCCTCAGCCGGACCCGGGCACAGCCTCCGCCTCCCTCCACGTGGTCGCTTCCCGGGGCTCTGGGCTCCCCGGAGGGAGAGGGGGGCGTTCAGCTCACCCTGCTGGTGTGCCCTTCCTTGAGTGAGGAGGTGTCTGTTGGCTTCTGGGGAGGCCTCCACCCCATTTTCCAAGGTGTTTATGTGGGTGGGAGGGGTGCGGACCCCTGGCTTCTGCCTGGAGAGCTCTTGGTCTTTCCCGGGGGGTTTCTGGGTGGGAGACGATGCTGGGCCATCCCTGTGCTCAGGGACCATCCCTGCTGTCCTGTCCATCGGGGCTCAGGGGTTGCCCGAGACAGAAATGAGTCCAGTGGGAGGAGAAGGGGGCGCTGATGGATGAGTAGAAGGAGAAGCAGGACCCAGGGTAGCTTTGGCGATGCGGAGCAGGACGGAACCGCTGTCCTCCGGGAACTGACTGCCGTGGGGTGGAGCCCCGCCCCCTCTGCCTCCCGTGTCCTGCTGCGTGGGGACCAGTGTCCCGGAGCATCGAGCTGGGCCGGATCCCGGGGGAGGCATTTTGACGGACAGTCCATGGAGGTCCAAGCGGGTGAGAGGTGGCTCCTTCGGGCACAGCAGGTGCCGAGATCAGAGGCCAGGCTACCTGGTGGGCAGTACCCCTGCCGACTGTCACGCTGCCCTGGTAGGATGTCCTCCCATCTCGGAAGGTTCCAGCAGCCCCGGGTTGGGGTGCAGCGTGGGCTGGGTGACGTGGAGCTGTGCCCATGGTGGCTTTGGGCTGCGGGCTTGGGCTCACCGTGCCATGGCGTCTAGGGCACCAGGAAGGGAGAGGCCTTGGGGACCCCAGTGCGGCGTCTTCCTTGTGAATACAGGGACCCAGGAGCCAGGGCGCCCAGCAGGGCGAGACTGGGGGAGGGGCCCGAGGCGATGCTTCCCAGTGCAGCCTGGGTGCCCCTGGTGGTGCGGCGGGGGATTTAAGTGGAACATATGAAACTTAAAAAAAAATTAATTGCTGCCCGGCCGGTGTGGCTCAGTGGTGGAGCACCAACCCATGAACCAAGAGGTTGTTGCTGGTTTGATTCCCGGTCAGGGCACAGGCCCGGGTTGTGGGCTCGATCCCCAGTGTGGGGCGTGCAGGAGGCAGCTGGTCCCTGATCCTCTCTCATCATTGATGTTTCTCTCTCTCTCTCCCTCTCCCTTCCTCTCTGAAATCAATAAAAGTATATTTAAAAAAAACCTGCTAATGGATGCACAAGGCACGGAATTCAAAACGCCCCTGCCCGCGACTTCCTCTCCCTGAAGGCCACTGGTGTTCTCGTCTCTTGTGTCTGGTTCCAGAGAAATCCTAGGAACGTGCTCACACGGGAGAAACGTGTGGATTCCCCCCCCGCCCCCCCGCCCCCCCCCCCCCCCCCCCCCCCGTACCAGTGGAAGTAACCAGGCACCCCATCTCTCGTCTCTCTCCCCCGCCGGTTAGAAGGGATTGCATTTCATCAGCTCCTGGGCGTTGTGTTTTTTCAAGGCACCTCTTTAGTATTGAAGTCGCACATGCAGGCTTACTGTTCAGCTCATGAACTTTATAAACCGCCGGCCTGCATCAGGGCAAGACAACCTGGCCAGCTTCCGGGGCCTGACCCCGCCCCGGCCCGGCCCCGCCCCACGGCGACCCCCAACCTCAGGTGAAAGTTTGAGGTTTGAATACCCGGGTGTTTATTTTCATGAGTTTTTGAAAAAACGGCCGGTCAGCACATCGTGTGGGAGAGGTCCCAGGGTGAACACTGGGCGCAAAGCTGTGAACTGGGAGGACACCCCAGTTGCCCGGGTGCTCGATTCCAGGGGTGATGGTGGGACAAGCCTGAGGTCACCCCCTGGGGCCACGGGGGCTCTGCCTCCTCCTGCTGCTGCCTCAGCCCCAGGCTCCCCGATTGGTTATAAGACATTGCTCATGGGGTGTGGACACCCCCCTGGGACAGGCGGGGAGGGCCCGGTATGTCCCAGTCCATCCCTAGCCCCGCTCCGCCCTATCTCCTCAGAGCCCGTCAGGCACAGGTACCTGGAGCCCCTGGGACAGAACCTGGTGGCGGGGAATGTGGAGGCCTGGGCAGCGGGCCCTGTGGCTCAGTGTGTGATGCGGGGGGAGGCCTGGGCAGCGGGGACCCCCAGCTCAGTGTGTGATGGGGGGTCTCTGCGCTGGAGAGGGCTGGGTTTGAAATCTGGTGTTTCCATTGTCTGTGTGACCCTGGGTGCGTGTCTGAGCCTCTCTGAGCAGAGGTGTCCTCGCTTGTGAAGTGCGGATGCTTAAAGGCTCCCCACACGGGGGGATGCGAGGATGGCACAGGCCGGCTGTCCGGGGCCCGGGGCCTTGGCACGCACTCGCAGTGAGCAGCCTCCTCCCTGTCGGTCCGCAGGCCCCGAGCTGCGGGGAGGGGAGAGGAGAGGGGACAGGGCGCTGCTGCTCTCCCCGTGGCCTCCGTCCCAGTGAGCACATGGCTGTCCGCGGGGTGTGGGGGACGAGCCTCTCCCTCCTGCCTTGTGGCCGGCGGGGCCCAGGGCAGCTGTCCTGTTCCCAGGTCTGAGCTTCCCTGCTGGGGGGCTGGGCAGCTGACAGAGCCTCCCGGGGGCTCGGAGACCAGCTGCAGCCCCGGCGGGCGCAGTGCGCCAGCTCATCCCTTAACCCATTCTGTTCCTGGGAAGGCTGCTGTTCCAGGCCCTGCCAGGTCTCCGCTCTCCTCCAGCGGCCTCGTCGCCCTTCTCCAGCGCGCAGGCAGGGACTGTGGCTGACCCGGGAGAAGCCGGCGGGGCCTGTTGAGAAGGTGCAGATTCGGATAAAAGTGCAGATCTCTGGCCTCAGGGAAAACACAGGAGACCTGCTCAGCCCGCCCAGGCGGCAGCTTGGCCTGGGCTGGGGCTGGGGCTTCGGGTGTGGTCCCCTCCCCCATGTCCCTCTCTGGTGTCCCTGCCATCCGTTGAGATCTTGACCTAGGAAAGCCGGCCAAGGTCAACTCTAACCTCTTCTCCTCTCTGAGTCTCCAGTGCCCCCGGGGTCTTTGTTCTGCTTGCTCCCCTCCCCTGCCAGCAGCCTCACTACCTCCCGGGGGGACCTTCCCCGTGGCCTCTGTGAGAGAGCGCCCCCCTCCTCCTCAGACTCTCCCTGTCTGACTTGCACTGCTTGGTCCCTGTGGGTGACCCCTGAAGGCCACAAAGCCAGCTCAGCCCCTCTTTGCCGTGATAGCTCTGGGGCCCCCTGAGCCCGTCCCCCGCCGCCCCCCCCAGACTGACCAGTGTTCATTCCTTTGCTCTCCCTCCTGAGAGGTGGTTTCAAGGCTCCCCATTACCTGGGCCCTCTCCTTGACCTCCTCCCTTCAGCCGTGAACTTCTTGCAGCGGACTTTGCAGCTCTGACCTGCATGCCCACCCGCCCCCACCCCACCTCCCGTGAGCGTATGCCTGAGGGCCCAGCTCTGTAAAACAAGGGGAGTACACATGTGTGGAAAAGTGTCCTGTGAGGCCAAGCCCCCCAAACTGCCTCTGGCGTCTCCACGTGGGGCATAATGAGCTGGTTTTCTTTTTTTCTGTGTACCCACCTGTATTTACATTTTTTTGGACAAGTCATTTACCGTCCCCAAGCCTTGCTTTCTCATGCACAACAGGATAATGGGGCTGTGAGGATTTAACAGGGTGATGGGGAAAAGTGCTTAGCCCGGGGCCGGCCCCTGGGCCTCCTCGAGATGCCTCCCTGGTCCTCGGTGTGCTCGAGGGGGCTCGGAGCCATGGACAGAGCTCCCCGGTGCTCGCCACCTCCCAGCGCGGTTGTGCTCCCATCTCACAGGTGTGACACTGAGTCAGAGGTGCGGGACTCACGTTTGGGCTCCACGGCCGGGCTCTTTCCACCCCACTGCCCTCCTCAGGAGGTTTGGGGGTGGGATGCCAGCTCAGGGGGGTGCACCTGGCCCAGATCCCTTTCTAGGGCACCTGCTTCAGAGAGCACGCCTTCACCTAATGCGAAGGCCCCAGGGCCGGGGTGTCCAGTACCAGGTAGCAGGCCCGGGTGGGGAATGGCTCCTCCGGACGGACGGACAGGTGAACTTGGTCCCGGAGGGACACTCCAGCCCCAGAACCCTGCTGTCCTTGCCACCACCTTTAGGAGCAGCCTTAGGTGCCCTGGGGCTTGATAGAGGCCCTAAACCCAGTGCAGGGAGCCTGAGGGCTGCTTCTGGCTGTGTACGCTTCCCAAAGCCCTTGCCACCGGGGAGCCACGGCATGCGCCACGGAGGGGGAGGGGCCGCCACCGGGGCCTTCCCGTGGACAGGCCGGGGCAGAGGGACCTGCTACGAGTCGCACCATTGAGTCGCTGACGCCTCTCTCAGGCTCTGCCTGGCTGAGTGCTGGCTGAGCTGCTGCCCGAGGAGCCGGAGCCTGGCCTGGGGGACAGCGGGGCGGGCGCGATGCTGTGGCCACCCTGCCTTGCACCCTGCCTTGCCGTGATAGCTCTGGGGCCCCCTGAGCCCGTCCCCCGCCGCCCCCCCCAGACTGACCAATGTTCATTCCTTTGCTCTCCCCCCTGAGAGGTGGTTTCAAGGCTCCCCATTACCTGGGCCCTCTCCTTGACCTCCTCCCTTCAGCCGTGAACTTCTTGCAGCGGACTTTGCAGCTCTGACCTGCATGCCCACCCGCCCCCGCCCCCCCCGGGGCCCGAGGCCGGCCCTGCAGCCGTGGGCCAGATGTGTTCCCCGGATGGTGTGGCAGAGCGTCTCTGTGTGGGTGTCCTCGCGTGATGTGTGGGCCGCTGAGCTTGGATCGGAGGCAGCCCAACTGCTCTTCCTGGCCCGTCCCTCCGCCGTCCGCGGCAGAAAGTTAAATAAACACAGCCAAGCAGGATCACAGGACGCGGGGCGAACGAACTCGGTCCCCACGGGGCCCGCATCTGGCAAGAGGGGGCCTCGCGGGGCTACGGGGAGAGACAGATGTGGGGGGCAGGGTGGGCCCGGACGTGCCTCCTCCCAGGGCTCTGTGCCAGCCTCCGGGGCTGGGGGCGCCGGCCCCTTGCCTTCGGCTGCAGCTCTCGCCTTCCGCTGAGGAGCCCCAGGGTTTGTAGCTGGCCTGTCCCTGCCGGCCTCTGCCCAGCACTGCCCATGCCCCCTGGCCCTCAGCCCTCCCTGAGCTTGACTGCTGTGACGTGGTTGGGAGGAAGGGAAGAGGGTGTGCCTCCTTCTCTCTTTCCCCTCTGCCCGCCCTCCCTCCTGCCCCCCTCCTCCTCTCCCTTCCTCCTTCCCTCCGCCCAGCATTTATTCCTCAGAGGTCGCCCAGCCCACACATGCCCGAGGCCCCCACAGTGTGGCATCGGCGTTCCCGAATCCTGCTGGGCGCCAGGCGGGTCGCGGAGGATGAGTGTTCCCCTCCACAGCGATACAGGGACTCCCGTCCGCTAGGACGTGTGTGGTACCATCTACCAGAAGCACTGTTACCAGCACACCAGTGGGGGGCTTCACCAGCAGTGCTGCTTTGAGGGAGGCTGGAAGGAAAGGTGTTTGAGCCCGGCTGGCGAGGCTCAGTGGTCGAGCGTCGACCTAGGAACCAGGAGGTCAGGGTTCGATTCCTGGTCAGGGCACAGGCCCGGGCTGTGGGCTCGATCCCCAGTGGGGGTCGTGCAAGAGGCAGCCGATTGGTGAGTCTCATCACCGATGTTTCTCTCTCTCTCTCCCTCTCCCTTCCTCTCTGAAATCAATAAAAATATATAAAAAAAAGAAAAGAAAAGGTGTTTGAGTCAAGGAAGGGAGTTGATGTAAAGAAAGCGCCTCTAACTGTCAGTGCGGGGGTTGCGGGGGCGGGGTGTGTGTGTGTGTGTGTGTGTGTGTGTGTGTGTGTGTGTGGGTCCTGCCACACCCACCTGGAAGGTGCAAGTTCTGGGGACGCCAGGCGGGTATGGGTGACACAGGACCTGCCTTGGTGGGGCCGGCGGCCGGGTGGAGACACTCCAGGCCCCTGAGGCCGCCTATACCCACGGTGGGTGGGCTGTGGGGCTGTGCTGGGGGGCACATCTGTACCAGTGAGGTGTCCCCTTCCCAAATCAGACTCGTGAAAACTATTGGCTCCTTAAACAGTGAGGTGTTAGGCTGGCCCCTCCCCCGGGACGTGGTGCGGAGTGACAGGATGTTTGGAAGTGGTCACTATGGTGATTCCCGTGGAAGGCGTGGGGCTTTGACCTGAAGGAAGAGATGGGGGCTGGTCTGTGTGTCCAAAACCAGATGCAAACACACACACCTGCATGCACACACAAATGCACACACGCACATGTGCACACACATGCACATACAGACACACGCACACACATGCAGGCATCAGTTTTCAATAAGAGGCTCCGTTTCCCCTTTAAGTGTGTTTGAGGTGAAGCACGCATGTAACCAGGGCTGGCTTTAGTACAGTTAGCACAGAGGACGGGTTGTTAGGGGCCATAAAAAATAACCAGCTTTTTAAAAAAAAATATACTTTATTGTTTTTTTACAGAGAGGAAAGGAGAGGGATAGAGAGTCAGAAACATCGATGAGAGAGAAACATCGACCAGCTGCCTCCTGCACACCCCCGACTGGGGATGTGCCCACAACCAAGGTACATGCCCTTGACCGGAATCGAACTCGGGACCTTTCAGTCCGCAGGCTGACGCTCTAACCACTGAGCAAACCGGTCAGGGCAAAAATAACCAGCTTTTACTTTATGGGACTTTTCTTCAAATGAACGTGGAAAAACGAGAGTGTGGGATTCTGGTCTCACCCCCTCCTTCCTTTTCACCCCCAACAGCAGCCGGGTCTGGGCAGGTGCCCCCTCTCCCGGGACCTGAGGCTGGTGGCCTGCCCCACGGCCCCGTGCAGCGTGTCCCTCCTCCCGCCGCTCTGTGTGGGACATCGTGGGGGCCACGCCAGCGCCTGCCCCTTCGCCACCTCTGCCGGAGCGGGCAGCTGGGGCCCAGCACCTGGTGTTGCCACCAAAACAGGACGTGGGAGCCGGACGCCGTGGTAAGGTCACGGTGATCGGCCGCGCCCTGGTGGACGCGCCGTCCAGGCGTGGCTGCGTGAGATGAAATGTGCTTGGGAACCGGAGATTAACCTGGGGCGGAGGGAGCCGGGACTCATCAGGAGGGCAGCTGGGGGTCCCCAGAAAGGGAGTTTTCAGGGAACATCCCAACCCCTAGCGAGTTTGCTGGAGACAGGGTCACCCTGTTTCGTGTCGCTCTGGGTGGGCCAGGCGCGGGCTCGGCTTTTGGCAGCGGTCTTTCACTTCATCTTCGAAACAAACGGGAATTCTGTCGTCCCCACGTCGTCCACACGTCGTCCACGCGGGACCAGGCCCCTGAGAGGGGAGCGCCGTGCCCTGCGCCACACAGCGGGCGGGAGGGAGTTGGTGATGCCCGAGGCGCGCACGCCCAGCGCGGACCTCTGGGCAGACCTCGCAGACCCCTCTCGGCGGGGCTCCGAAGGGGGTCCTTTCCACCCCAGCCTGCCCATCCGCGTGGCTCCTCGGCGTCGGTCCGGAAGCCCGGGAAGCTGCCGTCCACGCCTGCTTGTCCAGCATCCGCTGGGAGAGCAGGTTGGGTGGTAGCAGCCAGCGAGCCTTGGAGCCGCACCCACCCGGCTGCAGCCTGGGCTCGACCTCCCATTGCTTATGGAGTTTACAGTTTAGCCCACTTTAGGCCTTGCTTTCCGCATCCATGAAATGGGCCCATCTTCCAACCCCTGTGTGGGGCTGTGGGGAGGGTTACACATAAACGGGACACGTGTGTGGAGAGCCAGAGTGATGGTTGTTTCCCGTTCACTGCTGTGGCCAGTGACGTGCCGGGTGGGAGAAAAGGGGACAGTCCGTAAAGGGCTGAGGGACTGCCGGAGGCCACCTGTTAGGCTGTAGGTCGTGGCTTCCCTTTGCCCGGCGTCTGGGTACCAGGCTCTGGACTATACCTCTCAGGCACCTTCTCATTGTATCCTCAGAGCTCCTTGCAGGGTCGCTGTGCACAGAGAGGGTTACCTGATTTGCAGAGGTCACACAGCAAACCCTGGGGATTGGGATTTGATCCCGAGGCATCTTGCTCTGACTACACCCTGCTGCAGGTTCAGCCGTCCCCGGGTGGTCAGGGAGAGCTTCTCAGAGGAGGTGAGCCCGAGCCCTTCACCAGGGGAAAAGGTGGCTCTGTAGCCAGTGGTCAGGCTGACCCTGGGGGCTTGGCCGAGAAGCTTGAAGCCCTGGGCCTGAGTCTGGGTTTTCCCACGGGCGGAACCCCAAGTGGGGTCGGGCTGGGCTGGGCCGGGCTGGGCCGGGCCAGTGTGGCCGTGTCAGGTTGCCTCTACTTTACCTTTCCTTGCTGAGGTCATGCAGTTTGAGTTCCGGACCTTCATCTGGGAGCAGGGAATTTACGTTAGAAAAGGGACCTACAGACTTTTCAGATTTGCAGCCGTGATGATCATTCTTCCTTCAGTGGGGAACTCAGAACTGCATCTGTGGGTGAAGGAGAAACCCCCCGCTCTGTGCTGGTCCCCCCACCCCCCCGAGCCTTCCAGGGTCCAGGCCTCTGAGCTCCGGGCTGTGGCTGGCGGGTGGTCCCGGTGTCGGGGGACCTGCCTGCCACCTGCACTGGCTCCCATGTGCTCCTGTGCGTCCACACCCTGGTCCTCACTTTGCTGCTTGTTTCTGTCTCGCTCTGAGATTTGAATTAATTTTGCATCCTCCAACATGAAGTATGTTTGCTCCTTCATTCATCCACCCACCCGTCCATCTGTTCGTTCGTTTATTCATTCATTCATTCATTCACTCACTTACTCACTGAGCTCCTATTATGTGCCGGCCCTGGAGGGGCACGGCGATACTTGTCACTATAAATTCACAGTCTAATAGCTGAAGGTCAAGGTCAACGTCGCTGTTCTCATCTCTCCATAGTCCCTCGCTCGGCGGCGTCGTTCACCCGAGACACACACGGTGCTCAGTAAGGTGGAGACGGTCCAATCCACGTTGGCAGTTTGTCTCCAAAGCCTAAAAACGGGCACACTCTTTGTCCCGCAAGCCGGCCTCCGGGAGCTTACTCTAAGGGCAGTCCTGGCGGGGCTGTGCCACCTATGCTGTGCGGGGATGTGACCCGGATGGAAGCAGCCTCGACGCCCACCAGCCGGGCATCGGTTCCGTCAGCCCCGGAGCCCCGGGGAGCGGACCGAGGCTGCGGCTCATCCCGAAGGGTCCGTCCCCGTCTGTGCTGGGAAAGGCGTTCGCTCTGTGCTGCTGTTAGAAACCGGTTCCAGGGCAGCCTGTGCGGCTCGGTACCCGCCTCGTCACAACCGCGGGAAAGTTGGGACTGTGTTCGTACACAGAAACAGTTGTGCGCTCAGGGTCCTCGTGTGAACTCACGTGTTTCCTAGTTTTCTGCCGCACGTGGGTTCCTTCGCTCAGAAACCTACGAAAAGGAGAAGATGCTGGATCTCAGTCCTTTACTGAGCCCGCCGCTCAGAGGGTCCTGCGTTTCGGCGCACAGGCGCGTGGCCTTGCTGCTGCTGGTCCTCAGGCTCGTCCCCGCCGCCCGCCACCCACCCCCAGGCCTGGCAGTGCCCGTAGAGCTCCCGGGCCCATCCGGCTCACAGTTGTGCCGTGTTACCTGCCGCATCGGCTGGCACGTGGTGGCTTCGGCCTGCTCGCGTGTGCGGCTTCAGAGCAGGCCTTCGAGTCTGGAAAACACCACACATGCACATTTTTGGCTTCGACAAGTTCCTTTTCACGAAGTCCACGACCCAGCTTGCAGCTTGCATGTTATTACCTGCCCCTCCCGGATTCATTCCGGGACAGGAGCCCTGTGATGCTGTACACAGTTCCCCCCTGTTCTCCCCGCCCATGGCCTCGTCCCCACCTGCCTGGCCTCCCTCACTGGGGTTTGGGGAGGTGGGGATGCCCCGTCCCTGTCCAGCCTTGCTCTGTGGGCCCTGGGGTGAAACCTGAGTTGCTTTCTTTTTTTTTTTCTTAAATATATTTATTGATTTCAGACAGAGGAAAGGAGAGGGAGAGAAACAGACATGATGAGAGAGAATCATGGATTGGCTGCCTCCTGCACGCCCCCGCTGGGGATCGAGCCCGCAGCCTGGGCATGTGCCCTTGACCGGGAATCGAACCCAGGACCCTTCAGTCCGCAGGCCGACGCTGTATCCACTGAGCCAAGTCGGCTGGGGCCTGAGTTGCTTTCTGATATCACCGGCTCATGACTGCTGGCCTCATGGGAGTTGACCTCAGCTTGCCCTGGGGTCTGTTTGGGGGTCCTCTCTCTGTGTAGAGAACAGCACCCCGCACTCCGCCAACCTGTGAGAGGGCCCTTGTGCATTTCTTGGGATGATGGTGGAAGCTCCACATCCGATGGTGGTGTAAGGAGGTTGCTGTCTGCAGATTGGGGAGGTATCTGAGTCTTTGCTCTGTTAGGGGAGGAGGATTCCGCAGCCGCATCCGATTTGAGACAGAGCTGGGGTTGATTGGTGATGTCTGCCAGGGGCGCAGGGATGGGGAAAGCAGCGGACACAGCCCTTACTTGCTACTCTGTCGTATTCTGATTATTTTGCATCCGTGAAACCCGTACAGTCCTCTTTGTAGACTTCACCCTCCTCCCGATCACGGGTATCACAGGGACCCCCACAAATGAGTTTTCTTCCTGTCCGTGCCCCACCCCGATGACCTGTTGGTGCCGCCTCAGAACTCACGGCCCATCTCTGTTCTCTTTCAGTCGAAGAGGGGGAGGCCTCGGACTTCTCGCTGGCCTGGGATTCCTCCGTGACAGCCTCAGGTAAGTGCCCTGGGACCCGGTGTGGGGGGACGGGGGTGTCATGGGGGACCCCTGGGGGACCGGCTGGGAAACTGGGAAAGCCACCCAGCTGGTTATGGCAAGCATCTGTCTCCGGTCCAGACGACCCCGGGCAGCACGGTTTTCCGTCAGTTCCATTTGGTCATAAAACCTATCACACGCGGAGACTAAAACGCCCGGCTCTCCGGGGCCACGTGAGGGCCTGAGCCCTATGCAGGGTGCGTCCGCGGCTGGGCTGCACCCTGAGGCGGGAGGTGTCGCTGGTCTGCAGAAGGCAGGGGTGATGCCAGGGGACTGAGGGGACCCTGACTTCCTGGTGGAACAGTGGCCGGGGGGCCGCTCTGGGAGCTCAGATGGCGGAGCCCCTGGGGCTGGCCCTGCCCACCCGGATCTGAGCGTGCCCTGCCCACGTGAGTCCAGGGAAATGCTGGGGGCTCCGCCGTGCCAGTCGGCTTTGGGTTTTCTGCTGGGAGACAGGCAAGGGAGGGCGAGCCGTGGGCACTGGCTCACCTGCAGCCCGGGAGTGGGTTGCTGCCTCCTGTGGTCCATTCTGATGAGCTTTACAGCGCGTGATCAGTGGTCCTTCCCGCCTCTGGGGGGCCCGGGCTGGCCAAGTCCGCTGTGCTCCCTGACCATGGCGCTTGGGAAGTGGCTAGGCGCCGGGGTGGCAGGCGCAGGCTGCTTGGGAGGCAGCCCTGGACGTGGGCGATGCCACATTTATGGAGCATCTCTTGGTGGGTGCCAGGCACGGAGCAGATGCCTGACAACGGCCTTGCCCCGGGCCTGTGGGCCAACCCCAGGAGGCGGGCGCTGCCGGGAGCAGCACCACAGTGTCCCTCTCCGGGCGGGTTCCGGGCAGCCATCTGCTGGGGGCTGGGCCGGAGGCCTGGTGGAAGCTGCTTTTGCGTAATGCTTTTCCTTACGTGGAGAAAATGTCATTGGCCGCATCAGAAAGCGAGGCAGGTGCTGAGGCAGATTATGGGGGAGTAAAGCTCCCCCACCCCCACTCTGGGCTACCCTTGGTGCTGCTGGGAATTGCCAGCCTCTTTTGGGGGAGAAAGAGGGAGGCTGGGAGCAGTATCGGAGCGGACCCATGGTCCCAGCCAGCTGTGGGGCAGGGGCTCGAACCCAAGACCTCCTGCAGTCAGAGCCTGGGGTTTAACCTCTGCAGTGCCTGGCACTGGGAGGTGGGCAGCTGAGCAGAGACCGGAAGCCGCGACATCAGGGGGGCCCTGGGGAGCTCCCTGGGGGCACAGGACCCGAGGTGGCCATAGTGCACCGGTTCTCAACCTGCGGGTCGCGACCCCTTTGGAGGTCGAATGACCCTTTCACAGGGGTCGCCTAAGACCATCCTGCATATCAGATAATTACATGACGATTCGTAACAGTAGCAACATTACAGTGATGAAGTAGCAACGAAAATAATTTTATGATGGGGTCACAACATGAGGAACTGTATTTAAAGGGCCAGAAGGTTGAGAACCACTGCCATGGGGAGTCTTTGGCTTCTCAGATCAAAGGAACGCAGGGGTGAGTTGAGCAGCGTAGGCCGAGAGCACTGAGCCAGAGGCGTGCAGAGCTGTAGGCACGAGCGGCTCCTCGTGTGGGGGCCCCGGCAGCCCGGGGTGGAGGTGGAGTTTGGGGGGCAGATTGGGCTTCCTTCCAACATGGCTGCTCTGGACCGAGCCTGGGATGCAGCGGAGGAGGGTCCGGAGATGTGAGACGGTTACATTAACAAATGCTCATCGTCAGGCCCGGGGCAGGTCAGCCACGTTTATTCTGGCGCAGCGACAGCCAGGCTGGCGGGTGGGGAGAAACAGCTGATCCAATCGGCTGCTTGCAGTGGCCCAGCAGCCCGAGGCCTCGTTGGTGTGATCAGCGTGTGCGGAGGCCTTTCTGCGAGGGGACAGGTCATTGTCCTGGTTCACGGAACCTTGACTCCCCCCGAGGAGCTGCCCCCAGGAGCCAGGCCTCCTGCTCCGTGCTGCTCACACGCAGACACCGAGGCGCAGACGTGCCTGTGACCCGCGTGGAGGCCACCCAGCCCGGTGGCGGCGGCAGAGCCGGGCTGTGAACCGAGGCAGCCCCCGCAGGACTGTAGCCCCTGAACCGCAAATGGCAGACCTGCCCGTGAGCGGCTTGGTCCAGGCTCTTCATTTCCGAGGGGACCCCAAGGCTGGGCGAGCGGTCAGCTCTATGTCCAGGTCCCTCCCGGGTCAGGGGGAAGGGTCTAGCTCAGTGGTTCTCAACCTTCCTAATGCCTCGACCCTTTAATACAGTTCCTCATGTTGTGGTGACCCCCAACCATAACATTATTTTTGCTGCTACTTCATAACTGTAATGTCGCTACTGTTATGAATCGGAATGTAAATATCTGATATGCAGGATGTATTTTCATTCTTACAAATTGAGCATAATTAAAGCATAGTGATTCATCACAAAAACAATATGGAATTATAGATGTGTTTTCTGATGGTCTCAGGCGACCCCTGTGAAAGGGTCGTTCGACCCCCAAAGGGGTCGCGACCCACAGGTTGAGAACCGCTGGCTAGCTAGGCCAGGAGCCTGGTTTGCATCTCGGAAGGAGGAGGGGTGCGTGTTTTGGGGGCCTGGTCCCCTTTTCCCGTCTTCAAAGGCTGGAGAACACTGTGGGCCAGGCCCTCCGCGGGGCCTCCTGCTCCAGCCCAGCCGCCGCCCGCGCCCCTGCCGGGACTGTTGGGCAGGGGTGCGGCTTGCCGAGGGAGGCTGGCGTCAGGGCCGCAGACCCTGCACCTACCTGCTCAGGGATCGTGTGTCCGGGGGGGCCTTTCTGGTCCCCTTTCTGCAGGTTCTGGGCGAGGAGTGGGATAGGGAGAGTGGTCCGTGTCCCACTCCTGACAACGGGGCAGCCCCTCACCCCGCAGCCTCCAGGTTTGGGGCGTGCAGGGACGGAAACAGCACAGCCTGCTCCCTGCCTCTCCCCCCACCCCCCAGCCGTCCAGCCTCCACGTCACGACCTCTCGGAGCTGCCCCCCGCCCTTGTGTTTGCTCAGCGCATGGATTTATTATTTCAGCCGCTTCCCAGAAACTCCACCGCAGCCTCGCTCTCCTCCACGCCTGCTGCTCACGCTCCTCGCGGCCCCTTTCCCAGCTCTGCCTGTGGGAGCCAGTCTTCCACCAAGAGGCCTGGGGGATGCCGGGGCGGGCGCGGAGCCCCACGAGGCCTGACCTCCACGTGACCCCTGCACCCACCGATCAGGCTGAGATCTGGGTGTCTCAGGAGCTGCCCCGTCCCCGGCGGGTGGGCAGTCACCCCCTCACATGGACGGTGCTGTGAGGGACACCCGGTGCCGGCTCTCTTTCTCCTCTGGGGGTTCCTTGGGGGCCCCCAGCACCTTTCAATCCTGAAATCAGGGCTGGGGAGCCTGTCCCGTCCTGTTTTTGCCCCCTCGCCTCCCCCCAGGGTCCCTCACTTCAGTTTCTTCCTGAGTGGTCGCCCCCTGGCCCCTGCCCCCCCATCCCGTGGCCAAGGCCAGAAGCTGCCCAGACATCCCCTGTGGCTCCGCTGGCCGGGTGTGCTGTCCACCTCTCCTGCTCGAACCCCCACCAGGCATGTTCCTCGAGGAGGACCAGGGGGTGTTTTAAAGGAGCAGCAGGTCCTGAGCAGAGTAGAACGTCCCCGTGTTTGAGAGACCCGTGAACTGCGCTTTGCAGGGGCCAGCTGGGCGTTGCTCATTAGCTGCGGGGCCTCTGCGGGGAATCGAGCCGAGCGGAGCCAGGCAGCCGTGTAGGCGGACGCGGTGGCCCCGCGCTCACCGGGGGAGCGTGGCGGGCATGCGCCTGAGGGTCTGCTTGCGGCCCCCCGGCCAGGCCGGCCCGGGCTGCGCCTTTGTGAGAGCCGCCTCCCCGGCCCGGGAGGCCTCAGAACCCTCCAGGCGGTGGTGCAGCTCAGAGGGCGCCGCTCCGTTACCATGGTGAGCAGTCCGCCAGGCAGGGCGCCTGTGCCCTGGCGCAGGGTGTGCCCTGGTGTGCCGGTGTGCGTGCGCCCAGGTGCCAGCCCCGGCTCCTTCCCCGGGGGCCTCTGGGCCCCTCCCCCAGGCGTCCTGGGCCCCGGGTGACTCGGGGCCGTTGTCCGGGGGGATGTGGCGTTTCCTGCCCACCCTTTCCTCTGGCCCTCGACCAGCCGGGGGCCCTGCCGGGCACCCCATGTCACTTCCCGTGTCGTGTCCGTCCTGCGCACGTGTGTGCCGGTGGCCAGGGCGTGTGTGGAGCAGCGAGTGTGGCGTCTCTTCTCTGACTCCGTTTCCCTGTGCCCTGGCCCGGCTGCTGGTTCCGCGTCCGGGGCTGGGGCTGGCTGGCTGCTGGTCGCCTCTCTCGTGGACTCGGGGCTGCCTCCGGGGCAGGGACTCTGTGCCATTTGTCTCGCACCCACAGCCGGTGCCCAATGCTCTGCCATCCTACCCGCTCTGTGCATGGCGGGCGCCTGCTGCAAGCCCGGTGACTTGGGGCCGTTCATTCACCCCAGCAAGCCCTGCGTTCCCCCGTCCTCCTCTCCTGGGGCGCCTGGGCTTTCTGGGTGTCAGTAAAGAGGGAGGGCTGGTCCTGCCCGGCGTGGCTCAGCTGGTTGGGCGTCATCCCACGCCCTGAAAGGCAGAGGTTCGGGTCCTGGTCATGGCACGTACCCCGGTTGCGGGTTTGATCCCCGGTCTGGGCACGTGCAGGAGGCAACCAATCGATGTTTCTCTCATATCAATCAGATCAATGTCTCTCTCTCTTTCTCTTCCTTCCTCTCTCTAAAATCAATTAAATAAAAGACAGAGGGCGGGTCCTACTTCCTCCAAGCGTGGGTGCTCCCTGAGGCCAGGACAGGGTCTCCTGGTGTCACCGCTCCCTCAGGCCTGAGGACCCTGCGGGGGGTGGGGAGACCAGCAGGTCTTTGGCGATGAAGCCTGGCTGTAAACCGGGGCCACAGGCAGGCATGCGTGTGCGTGTGCATGCGTGCGTGTGCGCGTGCGCGCGCGTGCGTGCGTGCGTGTGCGATGTGACAGTGTCCCTGTGATTTGGGGAGGGAGGCCCGCTTGTGTTGCCCACGTGTGGTTTACACCAGGTCTGCTCAAAATCAGACGTGCGTGCAGCGCCGCCCTGCTGGCGATCTTGTTAAAGCGAGGATGGTGGCTTCAAGGGTGGTGGTGGGGGGGGCGAGAGTCCGCCTGTCTAACCAGCTCCGGAGCTGCCGCCGCTCGCACGGAGCCCTGTGCGCGGCGAGACTCGCAGGGCTGGACGCGGGAAGCCCTCTTGCCGCTCCCCTTGGCGTCGTGTCTGGCCCCTCTGCCCATGGAGCGCATCCCTAGAAGCTCAGCCTAAACGCCACCTCCTCCAGGAAGTGCACGTGGGGGTCCGGCCACAGTCCTGTGCCTTCCTTTGGGCCGCGGGGCTGGCCCTGCTCCTCCCTCCCTGCCCTCTGCTTGGCTATGACGTTCCTTCCGTGCGGGCCCAGGTCCCTCGCTGCTCCGCCCGCTCCTTCAGGCAGTGACCACGCTGATCTTCTGCGCCGCCCGAGCCTCGCCCGGCGTGGGAGCCGGCAGGTGCCTGCACGTGCCTGCCGAGGGGGAGGCCTTTGCCTCGGCCCCTTTGTTGGTATTTGCCTCAGCAGGTCAGGGCCAGGTCCTCGTTCACTTTGGTAAGAGCGAGAATTCGCGTTGAGGTGGAGACACTTACGAGCTGTGTGACTCTGTCTAAGTCACTTAACCTCTCTGTGCTGCCTTCTCTGAGCCAGGGGTGATCACCTGCTTCCTGGGGCCACTGTGGGGATAGGAGGGACTCCCCGTGGGCGGCGCCTGGTGCGCTGCAGGTTTATTCCTGATATTGATCACGCATCGAGGGACACTTGGATCAGAGCCTGGCTTTGAGCCTGGATCTGTGCAGTGACCCAGGGTCGGACGGCCCCTCCCTCCCTCCTCCCCCGTCTTCCTGGCATCGCCCCACTGGGCAGGCCCTCGCGTCTTCACCCTGTTGCCGGGTTGGGGTGGGACTGGGTTCTCAGGGGGCCGTCCTCGCTCAGGCCGACCCTGCTTGGTGGGGCGCGGCTCCTTTCCCAAGGGGAAAGGCTGGGTGGGGTTGGTGGGCAGGGTCTGCTCTGAAAGGCCAGGGCCCCGCGTCTGTCATATGATCAGGCTCCTTCCCTGGCCGGGGCTTGACTCAGACTGTCGGGTCAGC